>NW_024712913.1:5938060-5995345 GCF_018991925.1 Homarus americanus
GGTTTAAATAGAGTAGTGGATGAGTGGAACAAGTTTCCAAATATCATGATTATTTCGAATATGCTGGATAGCTTCAAACATAGGTTGGATGGATATATGGGCAATAGGGGTTGGGTGTAAATGGGACTGCCCAGTATGGGCCAATAGGCCCGCTGCAGTTTCCTCCATTCTTATGTTTTTATGTTCTTAAAATTGCTTAGGAGGGAAAACTATATCTCTCTTCTAGCTGGGTCAAGGTACACCTGGTTGTACGGTGACCTGACCTAAATGGGCAAGATTATCTCTGTCGCTCTTCCCTCCTATAAAGCAGCTGGGAGAGAAGCTTGCCCTGGGTGCAGGATGAGTGGAGTGAAAGGTTGAGCTCTGGGAGACAAATCCCCATGGTGCTAGTGAGTACTGTATGCCCACCGAGTATCGGTGCTGATTCTTCTCATAGGTACCTTTATCTCTCTTCAGAGGAGAATGACAGAATTCAGAGGAGAATGACAAGACTAATCCCGGGCATTAGGAAGTTCGAGTACAGACACAGGTTAAAGCATCTTAATTTGCACTCCCTAGAGACACGTAGGGTGAGGGGCGATATGATAGAAGTGTATAAATGGAAGGCAGGGCTAAACAAAGGGGACATAACAAAGGTACTCAAACTATCCAACCAGGAGCGAACTCGCAACAATGGTTATAAATTAAACAAATTTAGATTTAGGCGCGAAATAGGTAAACATTGGTTTGGAAATAGAGTAGTGGATGAATGGAACAAGTTACCAAACATCATTATTGACTCGAATACGATGGATAGCTTCAAACATAGGTTGGATGGATATATGAGCAATAGGGGTTGGGTGTAAATGGGTGTGCCCAGTATGGGCCAATAGGCCCGCTGCAGTTTCCTCCATTCTTATGTTATGTTCTTATGGGTGTATGTGGTTTGTCTAACCAAGTCCTGGTGTGAGGTCGACGACCCTGATGGTTGATCTTACACTCTGGACGTGGGAGTGCTATTTGAAGGATTGTTTGGTGCTATGCATGTAGTACACCTTGACGGTAATGGTGAATTCTGGGCCAGTGTTGTTGAGCACGATTACGGGTATGGTGGAGAAAAGCACACATGAATCATGAACCCAAAAGTAAAGTAATAAAAATAAGCAGATGAGTCGCCCCCTGACGAGTCATGAGTGATTTTCTCGGTTCACACATAATTTTGGGTTTCATGTATGTGCATGCTGGATTGGGTTCTGATGATATCAGAATATTATGACTGACCCATGCTATTGTGCAGGTTATTAGTTGCAGTCTTTGGTCTTTGTGTAGTATAGTAATTTAAGAACTAATATTTTTATAGTGGTAAATATTATTTTGTGGGGTTTTCCAGACCACTATGCTATGTTATGGATATTTGTGCTGAAGAGCTGCTGAGTTAAGGATCCTTCGGGTTGTGTTCTAATGGGAGTGTCAGTGGGCTTAAAGTCAGGGAAGCGTAAACTTTGACCTCAGCAACTTCTGAGCTCAGATCACATTGGGACCAGGTTCATATTTTTCTATGCTGGTGATAGGCGTGTCTAACAGTGAAAGATATGTTAAAGGATAAATCCAAATGAATTATTGTGCCATTAATAGTGGTGTCTGGCGATGTAAGATATGTTGAGGGATTGATCCATATGAATTGTTGTCTCTTGTGCAATTAATATTTTTTTAGTACTGTAGGGGTGGTGCTGTTGAGTAATACAAGTGTCATATCATTACCAGTGATTCTCTTTAACCCCAGTCTCAGGAACACCAGTCCAGGTCACGGTAAATACTATATTAATTTTGTTTGTGCTGAATTGGTAATCTGGTGGGCCCTTCCACTGCATTACTATCCATTAAATAAACCCCATTAGGAATTCCGATCGGTTATATATATATATATATATATATATATATATATATATATATATATATATATATATATATATATATATATATATATATATATATACGCAAATACATCACTGTAGATTATTGCATGATGCATGTGTTACGAGTGTCGGAAATAAGAACCAATGAATAAATTTCTGGTCGACATACTTGGGGCACTGGGGGCCCGGACAAAAGCCCCCCTAGTACAAAAGCCCCTCAGTAAAAGTGCAAAATAGGACAGAAGCCCCCTGTTTTTATGTTAAAGAGAGGGTCATTAGAAATATTAAAAATATATAGATTTAAATATGAAATTATTACAATTTAAATAATTAGAATATTATAACTCTTTCAATTTTGACATAGAACATTATTAAATAAATAGAAAAGAAAAACCGACATATTTTACCTTCATGTTCATTCTGTATTTACTGAGGTGACCCTAGGGCCCAGTGAGGTCACTGAATGTCAGGGGAGTAATTACCCCAGTAGACAAAACATATGTCATTGCAGATTTAATAAACATTCCTTGTATACTTCTTTATAACTAAAACAGAATTCTCGAAGGTTAGGTTAGGTTAAGTTAGGTTAAGTTAGGTTAGAGAAGTGTTCATAAACTGTAAAAAAATTAAATTATTATTTTAAAAATTCTTATTATTTCTCCTGAGGGACTTTTGTCCTAGGGGGCTTTATTCTTTGGGCTTTTTGTCCTAGGGAGGCTTTTGTCCTAGGGGCTTTTTGTCCTTTGGGGGCTTTTTGTCCTAGGAGGCTTTTGTCTTAAGGGCTTTTGTGCTTGGGGCTTTTGTCCTAGAGGCTTTTGTCTTAAGGGCTTTTTGTACTGGGGCTTTTTGTCCTAGGAGGCTTTTTGTCTTAAGGGGCTTTTGTGCTAGGGGCTTTTGTCCTAGAGGCTTTTGTCCTACACTCATGAACTTCGAATGATTCGTTGCGTAGACACCGAGGCAATTAAAATTTAGATATTATACGTTATACTTGAAATGTAACATTGGTTTCGATGTGTTAGGTAAAACAAAGTAATGTTTATTATATCATCCCGAATACTAATGAACGAGTGAGCGTTCAATGATTGTTTGCGGATTCGCAACGTGAACGTCTTTTTTGTAGACGTCATTTCCGCCCGCCTCTGCTCGCTTGGTTTTGCTTCTCAAAGCCGGGTGGCTTTTAGTATTGGGCTGGCAGCCATAAGATATGAATCTCCTCTACTATTGTATATTTCTAGTGGTATAACGTGTAAACTTTGCTCGACTTTTAAGAACACCAAGTATTATATAGTGATTTATATGTTTGATCAGGTTTAGTTTGTATTTGTTTATTTTTGTACATAACTGATATATTTATTGTTTGCTTGTTAATATATGTAATTAAATGTACATCATGATTTTCAATATACCCCTTAGTAATGAGGTGATGATTTTGGTGGGATCTATTCCTTGGACCTTCGATACAAAGAGAAGTTGAATTTCAATTGCATTATTACAACCTAAGAGGCCAAGATCGTAATCCTTTTAGTGTCCTTGTGGCCTAGCCGATAAGCGTTCCGTAGTCCCACCCAGTAGGTCGAGGGTTCGATTCCTTGCTGGTGAGGTCGTTGATTATATATATATATATATATATATATATATATATATATATATATATATATATATATATATATATATATATATATATATACCTCATAACCACATAGGAACAAAAACATAGTTTTTAAGTTTTTTCGTATCTACATCTTCAGGGTGAGCGAAGTATACTCATCCCTGAAGATGTGAATTTCACGAAAACGCTTGGGAACTTCGTGTTTTCTTGGAGCTCCAAGATTTCGCCTTTTACTTCTCCAATGTTTGTTTTCACTTCATTTCCCAGTGTGACCATTACCCTCAGGCCTCAAACCATCACACAAGCAAATCCCCATCTAAGGCAATATCAGTACACCACCAGCAGCCACAATTAATGATTTCGTGGCATCCCCTCCAGAATAGTGATCCCATGTATGTAATTATTGTACGACATACTGTATATGTATATAAGTAAAATTATTTCAACAGACACACAACAGTGTCACCAGACAGTGAAATTTTACACATTCAGCTTCAAAACAACAGAACATCTGGGCTTACGGTGATGCTGTCCACCGGGTTACTGAAAATCCAGTCCATAGTGAGGCCGTTGATGTCGATAGGTCTCAGTGGTGAAGTCCGCCTGATAGTTACCGTTCCATTTGTTGCTGATAACAACGTTGTCACATTGAGCTTCTGCTCCTGTAATACAACAAAATCAGACTATATAAGGTGAATCAGTTCTGTCCTGCCTCCTCAGATGTTGAAATTTTTCACCATATTAAATAAAAAAATATGGATAAACATCATTCCAACATGATGTGATTCATCTCTTAAGGACGAGTGCACAATTATTTCAATAATCAATAAATATTATCTTTCCCTTTTGTATATAATTACCTATGAAGGAGGGTAAGGGTGAGTGCTCCCAGCAGACAGGTCTTCACCAGGACGCCAGACATGTCTGCAGCAGAAGAGATTGTGGTAACGGAGGAAGATGCCCGACCTCTTATATACCCACCTGATGGTCACACTACATATATCTACAGCATCTTATGGTCCCAATAAAATATATGATGGTGATATCCGTGTGACGCCAGTTAGATGGCACCCGTGTGACGTCAGCTGTGAGGTACCGATATGACGTCAGCTGTGTGGTGCCCGTGTGACCACCAGCTGTGCCTATCTGTTTTTCTTATACAGTAGTTACCATAGCCTGAGACCTTTATCGTTACACATATACACACACCCTCAAACACACAACACAAAAGCACACATACATACTCAAGAAAAAACACACATTATACAACTTAATGATGGAGTATAACACAAGTGGTTAAGGGACTCACTCTCACAGGCACAGCTGATAGTAATAGAGGTATCAGACAGCTGCCTCATACACACACACTAGTCATATTCTATTTACGAACACTTCGTATCATCCAAGTGATGCCTTTCTCAGCACCCTCTAGTGAGTTTATAGTTTTCTGCATGCACCGTCTGATAAGGTGGACTTCTACCAATATCGTGCTTATGGCGCAGTGAACCTCCACTGTTGATTATATGTTGAAGTCCGCGTGCTATATGGACTAATGAGAGATATATATATATATATATATATATATATATATATATATATATATATATATATATATATATATATATATATATATATATATATATATATATATATATATATATATATATATATATATATATATATATATATATATATATATATATATATATATATATATATATATATATTTTAAATCAATGTAGGTGTGTGTGATCCAGGTATATGCTGATAACCACAAGGAAAAGAAACACGAAGTTCCCTGCTGCTTGTGTTATCATCATATATATATATATATATATGCAAGTAAATCACTGTAGGTGCGCGTGATTTGGTATATGCTGATAACCATAAGGAAAGAAGAAAAGAAGTTCCCAAGGCTTGTGGTTATCAGCATATATATATATATATATATATATATAATCAACGACCTCACCAGCGGAATCGAACCCCGACCTACTGGGTGTGACTAGAACGCTTACCGGCTAGCCATGACACTAAAGCAGTTCTAGACTCTGTTATATTTCACACAAAGCCTGTTCATCGAGCTGATGGCGCGAACCTCAATGGAAACTGCTCAGCTCTTATGTGGTGTCAGTAGCATTTTACCGAATCCAGCTGGTATGAAACAGAGGCTATATATACTGATTCGTAAAATGCTACTGACACCATATAAGAGGCAAGTAAATCACTGTATATATTATCACTTTCTAGTCTGTATCAATTTGAAGATGTGAATTACACGGCGTGGGAACTTGTGTTTTTTTCTTTCCTTGTGTTATCAGTATATATATATATATATATATATATATATATATATATATATATATTGTAGCGTCGTCTCTTAATTTACTTAAATATCCAGGTTCTAGGCGTAACTGCAAAAATCAAACAAAAAAGTAAAGTAAATTCAGAGAATAAAAAATAAACAAAAGTAAACTTCAATTAATTGATTAAATATTAACACACAATAAAGAGCCCCAGAGGCTGTCATATCACAAACATCTACCATCGAACTTTTAAGACACAAGTGATGAAAAACATCGAAACAATCAAAAGCAATAAAATAATATAGCATTGGATTACGTTAACACTGCATAAACATATAAACTATCACTGAAATTAACTAACGTGAAACAACACTGAATTACTTCAATACAACCAAGCAAATACTGATGGACAAAACAGATATACGTACTGTAGATATACCACATTGTATGCGACAGGAACAAATACAACAATTAAATATAAGTAATAAGGCATCAAAGATGACTGTATGAATAAGAGGACTGAACTGACCCAAGTCATTGGTGTCCTATATATATAACAATTCCTCATTAATGCTAACTCGCTTGTGGCCTGTTTAACGATGGCAGATGGTCGTTAGAGAACAAAGAATGCTGGTTAAGTAATACAAAAATAAAAGAAATAAGATAAATAGAAAATAATGATACAAACCTTTAACAGCACAGTGGGTAAGGTAACTAGAATATATATGAGTAAATTTAATACACGCTATAGAATAAGGCAGAATATGTATAATAGTTATATATAAAAAATAGAAAAACACATTAAGGTCGCATGACTTCCATAAAAAGTAAAATTTTGTTTGCACAATTTTGATATGACAAGTGTTCATGTCTTGAAGTCCAATGAAAAAATTGCCAATTTCTTTCTCAACAAATCAGGTAAAAGCCAACTCAAAAATACAAATATATCTCCGGTAATAACCCACACAACCAAAAATCTGTTGGTACTGTCACGGCGGAATAGTATCTATGAAATAGTGTCGCTAATCTTGCTGTGGGAGGAGTGTTTCCAACCCAAATTTATGCGGTCTCAGATGTTAAAACAAAATTTGACTTAGCAAAGTTTATAACAAACAAGTCTCACATTTCCTAACCTGCGAAGAGAGCGTTCAATGGATACTGTAAATGTGAAGCCCAAATTTCAAGTGTCAAAACAAAATTATATCTAAATATACCAACCGCCTCAATTGGCCGTGAGCCTAGCCTTTAGGTAGTAGGGCATTAAAAGTCTAAAAGGAAGCTGGGGCATTAAATTTATAGTTCTTGCTCTAATGTCACAAAATTGATATGTTTTAACATAAACCGGTCAAGTATTGCCAAACCGAAGGAATCAATCTTAGAGAGGAACTATGTTCCCTGATTGCTTGATGCAGTCACGACTCTGGCAGAGGAAGCTGTCCTTGCGGTGATGGCGCGACTGCAGGTTGGGCCGCAGAACCTGAAGAGTGCTGTCCTTCTTGGTACTTTGTGAGGGATCGGCGGCACCACTCATGGTGGGGAGTCGCCGAGGAAATTTAGCAGAACCAATAACAGATCATGGTACCACGGCAGTGGTAACAGCCAGGCTGGTCTGGAAGACAAGAGGATGTTGTTGGATGGCGGTCAGCACGTTGCCTCTGGGTGTCCCGTAGACGATGTAGCTTCCCTGCAATTCCACGGAGTTGAGCCGCCAACCCGGATCTGATGACAGGCGAGTGGACTGCTCTTTCCTTTCTTTCACCGTTCACCAAGAAAGTGTCAACGCGCGGTTATCGAAACCGGATCGTCAGCAACAAATGGGGGTGCTGAAGTGTATGGCGCTGATGAAGTTGACGTGACGACAAGCACTGTAGCCCGCGCCCGTCAGAGATAGTATAATTCGGGGCTTACCTTCCGGGTCACCTATATGGCTCCACTGAACTTCCAAGGAGCGCTGTCCATGTCTCGGTGATTGAGTACTTGATCTATCTGAACTCCTCTGTGCCTGCATACTGTCGTACCATGTCTGGTCTTTGGATCAACAACAGCATCACAAATATCCGCAAGCGTTCCAACAACTTAGAAGCCTCTTAACATCTCCAACTAAACTTAATATTAACGCTCTTCACTACTACCTAAACAACCATCTCTAGCGCTATGTGCAAAGGACCCTTACTGGATGAGCGAACAGTAGAAGCAAGAGAAACAAATGATGGAAGAGGGCCTACAGCAATCTCCTTTTTCCTAAGAGGTAGAAATATGCAAGTAACCTAGGTGGAGGTATGAATGACTGTAAATAAATATTTAAACCCATTAGAAGTTTTAGGGCAGAGGGCTCACAATGTCACACTGTACTGTTGTAGCGTTCAGGTACGTGAGGTACTTCAAGTGGGAGAAGGTGAATAGCCTGATTGGCTTTTGGTTTACCCCTTGACAAAAATGAGACAGTACTTTCATAATATTTAGTGACATCTCTCCTCATACCTGGCTGAACTTTCACAGTTCAGAATGTCTTTCGACACCTTGATGTCCAGAAAAGGACCGTCATGGGCCAGAGCTAGAATGTTGCCCAGGCGTGTGATAACTTATTTGAGTGATTGGTCGCCCAGTCTGCTTCCTGACATAGTCGGTGGGTCAGCGGCGCACAAAGTTACCGTCTTGACTGAAAATATCTCGTGGTAGGTTTCAATCAAACAAGAGCCAATGAATTTGTCTTGCCTTTTGCGCAGCGTTGTGCTAACCTCCTGGTCGCCAGCATTAACTGCGAAGAAATACCTGTAGCTTAAATTGTACAAAAAGTCCTCTAAGGAAAAGCAACCACAACAGGAGCGCTGGCATTATGACTGTTAGTCATTAACAAAAAACGAGTCATTGTTGTATTAAAGCACACCGGGTACATTATCTTCGTTGTTGCAGCAAATACACGAGTGGCGAGGTCCAATTTCTTAGCAACAAGGAGACTTACACTTACTAACATACAGTGCAGCTCAAAGCTCACCGGCTACGTTTAGCTATACCTTTAAAACCAAAGTGAGCTGCACCTTACTCTAAAGGGGGCGCCCAAAACGACGTTTTGTCAGCCTTCCTCACCTCAACAACACCCTCTTTGATGAGAGTTTGCGACAACCTTGAGTTCCCCAAAATAGTGGGATCAGGTTTCTGACACAGTCACTTTTACCGTGCCTTGTGACAAAAGGACGAAAGAAAACGTCTGGGTCCTTCCAAAACTTCCTGAAAAAGACCGAAGTCTCGAGGCGAACTGAAACTGCAACCTCTCGTAAGCCACCTATTTGGCTAGCCTTATTCAACAACAAAAAATAACATGCCCAGACCAAGGGTTTTCCACAGAAACCTATGCATCAGTAAAATTAGGACGCCCCATTAGTGGCGAACGAGTCCATCTCCTCTTGCTGCGTACAAAATATTACGCACAAAATTATTGTTAGTCCTACCATGTCTCAAAACAACCATCAGCATGCTTAGAAAAAAATCACAAGTGTCAAAATGTCGTTAGTGGAATCTGCAAGGTCAAAGCAAAATCAGTTATACGTTCTATTCCATTTAAATATCCAGGTTCTAGTGTAACCAAACAAAAAAGTGGAAGTAAATTAAAAGAGAATAAAAATAAATAAAGTAAACCTTTAAGACCGAATTGACAAACATTAACACAATAAAGAGCCCTGTAGGCTGTCACAACAAAATTGATTCACCATCGAAATTTTAAGACACAAGTGATACAAACATCGAAATATCAAAAGAATAAAATAAAGTATTGATTATTACACTGACTGCATAAACATATAAAAATTATCACTGAAATTAATTAATGAAACAACACTGAATTGGCTTGAATACAACTAAGCAAATACTGGATACAAACAGAGACATAAATAGGTACTCACATTAGATATACCCACATTGGTGGCGACAGGAAAAACACAAACAAATTAAATAGGCGCAACAAGTGACACTCAAAGGATGTGGGATCAGGCGAAAAGAGGATCAAACCGACTCAAGTCAGTTGCGGGTCCTATATATAAGGTCGGCTCCCTGCCACGCAAACCCGCCGGTGGGTCGTTTAATGATGGTGATAGTCGTTAGAGAATGTTAATGTTATTACAATACAAAATAAAAGAAATAAGATGGGCTTGGAAATAATGACAGTTAAAACCCAGTGCTGCGGTAAGGTGACTAGGAATATATAATAGTAAATTTAACACATCATTACAGGAATAATATGGAACATGGGAGCATGTTATATATAAAAAGAAAAATACGACACGGTCAATAATATATATATATATATATATATATATATATATATATATATATATATATATATATATATATATATATATATATATATATATATATATATATATATATATATACAAGTGATCTTGGGACCATCGTGCCCGGTATGAGTCCGGTGATACAGTTTACCGATGTTGTCATAATCTTGGTCGTGATTGTTATAATCATGGTCCTGGTTGTTATGATCATGGTCGTGGTTGCTATAATCATGGTCGTGGTTATGATCATAGTCGTGGTTGTTATAATCATGGTCGTGGTTATGATCATGGTCGTGGTTGTTATAATCATGGTCTTGGTTGTTATAATCATGGTCGTGGTTGATATAATGCTGTCGGTTGTTATAATTATGGTCGTGGTTGTTATAATCATGGTCGTGGTTGTTATAATCGTCGGTCGTGGTTATTATAACTCATGGTCCTGGTTGTTATAATCATGGTCCTGGTGTTATAATCATGGTCGTGGTTGTTATGCATGGTCGGTTGTTATAATCAGTGTCCTGGTTGTTATAATCATGGTCGGTTATGATCATAGTCGTGGTTGTTATAATCATGGTCGGTTATGATCATGGTCGTGGTTGGTAACTGGTCGGGTGGTTATAACTGCGGTCGTGGTTGATATAATCATGGTCGTTAGTTATAATCATGGTCGTGGTTGTTATAATCATGGTTGTGGTTGTTATAATCATGGTCGTGATTGTTATAATCATGGTCGTGATTATAATCATGGTCCTGGTTGTTATAATCATGGTCCTGGTTGTTATAATCATGGTCGTGGTTGTCTTAATCATGGTCGTGATTATAATCATGGTCCTGGTTGCTATAATCATGGTCGTGCTTGTTATAATCATGGTCGTAGTTGTTACAATCATGGTCGTGGTCGTGATACTTACAGTATCTAATATACTATAAGAAGGAATAGAATAAAGGTTAGAATAAATAGTTAAAGAAATATTCGCCATAAGGAGATTTTAAAATCATAAAAAAAAGAAAACTATTATGAATCACTGATGATCATTCCGATATAAATTATATTATGAAGAGAAGTGACCTTGATTCTGGTTAGATTAGTCACCATCTGCTTAAGTCATCATTTGTCATCATCTACGTTAGTCAGATTTAGGCCCATCTCACATGACTGACCGACCATTGATGTTCCTTCCGCGCGAGGGTGTTAGTTTGCAATGCCTCTTATTATGAACACTGATGGATGTAAGACCTCCTACCCTCACTGACGCAGCTATGGTCAATTTGTTGTTATCTTGTTTATAAATGCCTTCTAATCTGTCTCAAGTCTATCCGTCCTGTCTATTGCCATCCGAACTGTCTGTTCGTCTGCGCGGTGTTTGAATGTAAGCCCGTCTGTACTCTTTGTGTCGTCAAATCTGTCAGTCTTAGTTGTTGTTGGCGTGTGTCTGCCTGTTTGTCTAATGTGAACCAGTAATACAGATGTCTGTCTGTAATGTTAGTTGCCATATTGTCTATTTGTGCAAGCATGAATCTGTCTATTTTTGTCAACCTCCTGTCTGTTTCATTGTATATATTCACCCTGTGTCTATTGTAGTCATCTTCTCCATGCATTCCTGTTATTATCTTTTTAAAGCTGGAAGGTCGTCTGGTAACGTTAAAACTGCGCATCCAGATGCATGATAAACCTCAGCTCCAGTATAACAAAGTCCCCTGATCGAGAATAACAAAGTCCCCTCATTGAGTATAACAAAGTCCCCGGATCGAGTATAACAAAGTCCCCTGATCGACAATAACAAAGTCCCCTCATCGAGTATAACAAAGAACCGTGGTCGAGTATAACAAAGTCCACTGATCGAGTATAACACAGTCCCCTGGTCGAGTATAACAAAGTCCCCTGATCGAGTATACCAAAGTCCCGTGAACGAGTATAACAAAGGCCCCTGATCGAGAAAAACAAAGTCCCCTCATCGAATGTAACAAAATCCCCTAATCGAGTACAACAAAGTCCCCTGATCGAGTATAACAAAGTCCCCTGACCGAGTGTAACAAAATCCCCTGATCGAGTATAACAAAGTCCCCTCATCGAGTATAACAAAGTCTCCTGAACGAGTATAACAAGGGCCCCTGATCGAGAATAACAAAGTCCCCTAATCGAGTATAACAAAGGCCCAAGATCGAGTATAACAAAATCCCCTGATCGAGTACAAAAAGGCCCCTTATCGAGTATAACAAAGGAGCCTCATCGAGTAAAACAAAGGCCCCTGATCGAATATAACAAAGTCCCCTGATCGACAATAACAAATTCCCCTGATCGAGTATAACAAAGGCCACTGGTTGAGTATAACAAATTCCCCTGATCGAGTATAACAAAGTCCCCTGATCGAGTATAACAAAGGCCACTGATCGAGAATAACAAAGTGCCCTAATCGAGTATAACAAAGGCCCAAGATCGAGTATAACAAAGTCCCCTGATCGACAATAACAAATTCCCCTGATCGAGTATAACAAAGTCCCCTGATCGAGTGTAACAAAATCCCCTGATCAATTATAAAAAAGTCCCCTGATCGAGTATAACAAAGTCACCTGAACGAGTATAACAAAGGCCTCTGATCGAAAATATCAAAGTCCCCTAATCGAGTATAACAAAGGCCCAAGATCGAGTATAACAAAGTCCCCTGGTCGAGTATAACAAAGTCCCCTGATCGAGTATACCAAAGTCCCGTGAACGAGTATAACAAAGGCCCCTGATCGAGAAAAACAAAGTCCCCTCATCGAATGTAACAAAATCCCCTGATCAAGTACAACAAAGTCCCCTGGTCGAGTTTAACAAATTCCCCTGATCGAGTATAAACACGGCCCCTCATCGAGTATAACAAAGGCCCCTCATCGAGTAAAACAAAGTCCCCTGATCGAGTATAATAAAGTCCCCTGATCGACAATAACAAATTACCCTGATCAAGTATAACAAAATCCCCTGATCGAGTGTAACAAAATCCCCTGATCGAGTATAACAAAGTCCCCTCATCGAGTATAACAAAGTCCCCTGAACGAGTATAACAAAGACCCTGATCGAGAATAACAAAGTCCCCTAATCGAGTATAACAAAGGCCCAAAATCGAGAATAACAAAGTCCCCTTGTCGAGTATAACAAAGTCCCCTGATCGAGTACAAAAAGGCCCTTTATCGAGTATAACAAAGGAGCCTCATCGAGTAAAACAAAGGCCCCTGATCGAATATAACAAAGTCCCCTGATCGACAATAACAAATTCCCCTGATCGAGTATAACAAAGGCCCATGGTAAAGTATAACAAAGGCCCCTGGTCGAGTATAACAAAGTTCCCTGATCGAGTATAACAAAGGCCCCACATCGAGTATAACAAAGGCCCTTCATCGAGTATAAAAATGACCCCTCATCGACAATAACAAAGTCCCCTCATCGAGTATAAAAAAGGCCACTCATCGAGTATAATAAAGTCCCCTCATCGAATATAATAAAGTCCCCCGATCGACAATAACAAATTCCCCTGATCGAGTATAACAAAATCCCCTGGTCGAGTACAACAAAGGCCCCTGGTTGAGTATAACAAAGTCCCCTGATCAAGTATAACACAGTCCCCTGATCGAGTATAACAAAGTCCCCTGATCGAGTATAACAAAGTCCCCTGAACGAGTATAACAAAGGCCCCGGGTCGAGTATAACAAAGGCCCCTCATCAACAATAACAAAGTCCCCTCATCGAGTATAACAAAGGCCCCTGGTCGAGTATAACAAACGCCCCTGGTCGAGTATAACAAAGTCCCTGATCGGGTATAACAAAGTCCCCTGATCGAGTATAACAAAGTCCCATGAACAAGTATAACAAAGGCCCCTGATCGAGAATAACAAGGTCCACTAATCGAGTATAACAAAGTCCCCTTATCGATTATAACAAAGCCCCCTCATCAAGCATAACAAAGTCCACTGATCGAGTATAACAAAGTCCCCTGATCGAGTATAATAAAGTTTCCTGATCGAGTATAACAAAGTCCCCTGAACGAGTATAACAAAGGCCCCTCATCGAGAATAACGAAGTCTCCTAATCGCGTATAACAAAGTCCCCTGGTCGAATATAACAAAGTCCCCTGATCGAGTATAACAAAGTCCCCTGAACGAATATAACATAGTCCCCTGATCGAGTATACCAAAGTCCCCTGAACGAGTATAACAAAGGCCCCTGATCGAGAATAACAAAGTCCCCTAATCGAGTATAACAAAGGCCCAAGATCGAGTATAAGAAAGTCCACTGGTCGAATATAACAAAGTCCCCTGAACGAGTATAAAAAGGCCACTGATGGAGTATAACAAAGGCCCCTCATCAAGTAAAACAAAGGCCCCTCATCGAGTATAACAAAGTCCCCTGATCGACAATAACAAATTCCCCTCATCGAGCATAACAAATGCCCCTGGTCGAGTATAACAAAGGCCCCTGGTCGAGTATAACAAAGGCCCCTGATCGAGTATAACAAAGGCGTCTGGTTGAGTATAACAAAGTCCCCTGATCGATTATAACAAAGTCCCGTGATCGAGTATAACAAAGTCCCCTGATCGAGTATAACAAAGTACCCTGAACGAGTATAACAAAGGCCCCTGATCGAGAATAAGAAAGTCTCCTAATCGCGTATATCAAAGGCCCATGATCGAGTATAACAAAGTCGTCTGGTCGAGTATAACAAAGTCCCCTCATGGAGTATAAGAAAGGCCACTGATAGAGTATACCAAAGGCCCCTCATCGATTAAAACAAAGGCCCCTGATCGAGTATAACAAAGTCCCCTGATCGTGAATAACAGAGCACCCTGATCGAGTTCAACAAAGTCCCCTGGTCGAGTATAACAAAGTCCCCTGATCGAGAATAACAAAGTCCCCTGATCGAGTGAAACAAAATCCCCTAATCGAATACAACAAAGTCCCTTGATCGAGTATAACAAAGTCCCCCGAACGAGTATAACAAAGTCCCCTGAACGAGTATAAGAAGACCCCTGATCGAGCATAACAGAGGCCCCTCATTGAGTAAAAAAAAGGCCCCTGATCGAGTATAACAAAGGCCTCTGATCGACAATAACAATTTCCCATGATCGAGTATAAGAAAGTCCCCTAATCGTGTATAACAACGGCCCCTGGGTGAGTATAACAAAGTCCCCTGATCGAGTATAACAAAGTCCCCTGATCGAGTATAACAAACTCTCCAGATCGAGTATAACAAAGTCCCCTGAACGAGTATAACAAAGGCCCTCATCGAGAATAACAAAGTCTCCTAATCGAGTATAACAAAGGCCCATGAACGAGTATAACAGAGTCCCCTGGTCGAGCATAACTAAGTCCCCTGATCGAGTATAACAAAGGCCCCTCATCGAGTATAACAAAGGCCCTTCATCGTGTATAACAAAGTCCCCTCATCAACAATAACAAAGTCCCCTCATCTAGTATAACAAAGGCCCCTGGTCGAGTATAACAAAGGCCCCTGGTCGAGTATAACAAAGTCCCCTGATGTAGTATAACAAAGTCCCTGATCGGGTATAACAAAGTCCCCTCATTGAGTATAACAAAGTCCCCTGAACGAGTATAAAAAGGCCACTGTTGGAGTATAACAAAGGCCCTTCATCGAGTAAAACAAAGGCCCCTGATCGAGGATAACAAAGTCCCCTGATCGACAATAACAAATTCCCCTTATCGAGTATAACAAATGCCCCTGGTCGAGTATAACAAAGGCCCCTGGTCGAGTATAACAAAGTCCCCTCATCGAGTATAACAAAATCCCCTCATCGAGTATAACAAAGTCCCCTCATCGAGTATAACAAAGTCCCCTGAACGAGTATAACAAAGACCCCTGAATGAGAATAACAAAGTCTCCTAGTCGAGAATAACAATGGCCCATGATCGAGTATAACAGAGTCCCCTAGTCGAGTATAACAAAGTCCCCTCATCGAGTATAACAAACGCCCCTCATCGAGTATAACAAAGGCCCCTCATCGAGTATAACGAAGTCCCCTCATCGACAATAACTAAGTCCCCTCATCGAGTATAACAAAGGCCCCTGATCGAATATAACAAAGACCCCTGAATGAGAATAACAAAGTCTCCAAATCGAGTATAACAAAGGCCGATGATCGAGTATAACAAAGTCCCCTCATCGAGTATAACAAAGTCCCCTCATCGACAAAAATAAAGTCCCCTCATCGAATATAACAAAGCCCCTTGATCGAGTATAACAAAGTCCTATGAACGAGTATAACAAATTCCCCTGATCGAGAATAACAAAGGACCCTGGTAGAGTATAACAAAGGCCCCTTGTCGAGAATAACAAAGTCCCCTCATCGAGTGAAACAAAATCCTCTAATCGTATATAACAAAGTCCCTTGATCGAGTATAACAAAGTCCCTTGAACGAGTATAAAAAGACCCCTCATCGAGTATAACAAAGGCCCCTCATCGAGTAAAAATTAGGCCCCTGATCGAGTATAACAAAGTCCCCTGATCGACAATAACAAATTCCCCTGATCGAGTATAAGAAAGGCCCCTGATCGAGTATAAGAAAGGCCCCTGATCGAGTATAACAAAGGCCCCTGGGTGAGTATAACAGAGTTCCCTGATCGAGTATAACAAAGTCCCCTGATCGAGTATAACAAAGTCCCCTGATCGAGTATAACAAAGTCCCCTGAACGAGTATAACAGAGGCCCTGATCGAGAATAACAAAGTCTCCTAATCGAGTATAACAAAGGCCCATGAACGAGTATAACAGAGTCCCCTGGTCGAGTACAACAAAGTCCCCTGATCGAGGATAACAAAGGCCCCTGATCGAGTATAACAGAGGCCCCTCATCGAGTATAACAAAGTCCCCTCATCGACAATAACAAAGTCCCCTCATCGAGTATAACAAAGGCCCCTGGTCGAGTATAACAAAGGCCATGGTTGAGTATAACAAAGTCCCCTGATCGAGTATAACAAAGATCCCCTGATCGAGTTTAACAAAGTCCCCTGATCAAGTATAACAAAGTCCGCTGAACGTGTATAACAAAGGCCCCTCATCGAGAATAACAAAGTCTCCTAATCGAGTACAACAAATGCCCATGATCGAGTATAACAAATTCCTCTGGTCATGTATAACAAAGTCCCCTGATCGAGTATAAAAAAGGCCCCTCATAGAGTATACCAAAGGCCCCTCATCGAGTAAAACAATGTCCCCTAATCGAGTATAACAAAGTCCCCTGATCGTGTATAACAGAGCACCCTGAACGAGTTCAACAATGTCCCCTGGTCGAGTATAACAAAGTCTCTTGATCGAGAATAACAAAGTCCCCTGATCGAGAGAAACAAAATCCCCTAATCGAATAAAACAATGTCCCATGATCGAGTATACCAAAGGCCCCTCATCGAGTAAAATAAGGCACCTCATCGAGTATAACAAAGTCCCCTGATCGAGTGAAACAAAATCCCCTAATCGAATATAACAAAGTCCCTTGATCGAGTATAACAAAGTCCCCTGAACGAGTATAACAAAGTCCCCTGATCGAGTATAACAAAGGCCCCTAGTCGAGTATAACAAAGTCCCCTTGTCGAGAATAACAAGAACCCCTCATCGAGTGAAACAAAATCCCCTAATCGAATATAACAAAGTCCTTTCATCGAGTATTACAAAGTCCCCTGAACGATTGTAAAAAGGCCCCTGATCGAGTATAACAAAGGCTCCTCATCGAGTAAAAAAAAGGCCCCTGATCGAGTATAACAAAGTCCCCTGATCGATTATAACAAAGCCCCTGATCGAGTATAGCAAAGTCCCCTGATCGAGTATAACAAAGTCCCCTAATCGACTATAACAAAGCCCCCTCATCGAGTATAACAAAGTTCACTAATCGAGTATAACAAAGTCCCCTGATCGAGTATAACAAAGTCCCCTGATCGACAATAACAAATTCCCCTGATCGAGTATAAGAAAGTCCCCTGATCGAGTATAACAAAGTCCCCTGGTTGAGTATAACTAAGTCCCTAATCGATTATAACAAAGCCCCTTATCGAGTATAACAAAGACCCCTGATAGAGTATAACAAAGTCCCCTGGTCGAGTATAACAAAGTCCCCTGATCGAGAATAACAAAGTCCCCTGATCGAGTATAACAATGGCCCCTCATCAACACTAACAAATTCCCCTAATCGAGAATACCAAAGGCCAATGATCGAGTTTAACAAAGTCCCCAGGTCGAGTATAACAAAGTCACCTGATCGAGTATAACAAAGTCCCCTGATCGAGTATAACAAAAGCCCCTGATCAAGTATAAAAAAGTCCCATGGTCGAGTATAACTAAGGCCCGTGATCGAGTATAACAAAGGCCCCTCATCGAGTATAACAAAGGCCCTGATCGAGTATAACAATGTCCCCTATTCGAGTATAACAAAGTCCCCTTATCGAGTATAACAAAGTCCCCTGATCGAGTATAACAAAGTCCGCTGATCGAGCATAACAAAGTCTCCTGAACGAGTATAACAAAGGCCCCTGATCGAGTATTGCAAAGTCCCCTCATCGAGAATAACAAAGTCCCCTAATCGAGTATAAAAAAGTCCCCATATCGAGTATAACAAAGCCCCCTTATCGAGTATAACAAAGTCCCTTGATCGAGTACAACAAAGGCCTCTGATCGCGTATAACAAAGTCCTCTAATCGAGTATAACAAAGTCTTTTATTTGCGTATAACAAAGTCCCCTGAACGAGTATACAAAGTCCCCTGAACGATTATAACAAAGTCCCCTGAACGAGTATAACAAAGTCCCCTTGTCTAGTATAACAAAGTCCTCTGATCGAGTATAACAAAGGCTCCTGATCGAGTATAACAAAGGCCCCTCATCAAGTATAACAAAGGCCCCTCATCGAGTATGACAAAGTCCCCTGATCGATAATAACAAAGTCCCCTTATCGAGTATAACAAAGGCCCCTGGTCGAGTATAACAAAGGCGCATAGGCGAGTATGACAAAGTCACCTGATCAAGTATAACAAAGTCCCCTGATCGTTTATAACAAAGTCCCCTAATCGTGTATAACAAAGTTCCCCGATCGAGTATAACAAAGTTCCCTGATCGAGTATAACAAAGGCCCCTCATCGAGTAAAAAAAAGGCCCCTGATCGAGTATAACAAAGTCCCCTGGGAGAGTATAACAAAGTCCCCTCATCGAGTATTACAAAGTCCCCCGAACGAGTATAACAAAGGCCCTGATCGAGAATAACAAAGTCTCCTAATCGAGTATAACAAAGGCCCATGAACGAGAATAACAGAGTCCCCTGGACGAGTATAACAAAGTCCCCTGATCGAGTAAAACAAAGACCCCTTATCGAGTATAACAAAGGCCCCTCATCGAGTATAACAAAGTCCCCTCTTCGACAAAAACAAAGTCCCCTGATCGAGTATAACAAAGTCCCCTGATCGAGTATAACAAAGTCCCCTGATCGAGTATAACAAAGTCCCCTGAACGAGTATAACAAAGGCCCCTGATCGAGAATAACAAAGTCTCCTAATGGAGTATAACAAAAGCCCATGATCGAGTATAATAAAGTCCTCTGGTCGAGTATAACAAAGTCCCTTGATCAAGTATAAAAAAGGCCCCTGATAGAGTATACCAAAGGCCTCTCATCGAGTAAAACAATGGCGCCTAATCGAGTATAACAAAGTCCCCTGATCAAGAATAGCAAAGTCCCCTCATCGAGTACAACAAAGTCCCCTGGTCGAGTATAACAAAGTCCCCTGTTCGAGTATAACAAAGTCCCCTGATCAAGTATAACAAAGCACCCTGATCAAGTACAACAAAGTCCCCTGACCGAGTATAATAAAGTCCCCTGATCGAGTATAACAAAGTCCCCTGAACAAGTATAACAAAGGCCCCTGCTCGAGAATAACAAATTCTCCTAATCGAGTATAACAAAAGCCCATGATCGAGTATAACAAAGTCCTCTGGTCGAGTATAACAAAGTCCCTTGATCAAGTATAAAAAAGGCCCCTGATAGAGTATACCAAAGGCCCCTCATCGAGTAAAACACTGGCCCCTAATCGAGTATAACAAAGTCCCCTGATCGAGAATAGCAAAGTCCCCTCATCGAGTACAACAAAGTCCCCTGGTCGAGTATAACAAAGTCCCCTGTTCGAGTATAACAAAGTCCCCTGATCATGTATAACAAAGCACCCTGATCGAGTACAACAAAGTCCCCTGATCGAGTATAACTAAGTCCCCTAATCGATTATAACAAAGCCACCTCATCGAGTATAAAAAAGGCCCTGCTCGAGTATATCAAAGTCCCCTGGTCGAGTATTATAAAATCCCCTGATCGAGTATAACAAAGTCCCTTGATCGAGTATGATAAAGTCCCCTGATCGAGTATAACAAAGTCCCCTGATTGAGTATAACAAAGGCCCCTGGTCGAGTAAAAAAAAACCCTGATCGAGTACAACAAAGGCCCCTGATCGAGAATAACAAAGGCCCCTGAGCGAGTATAACAAATGCCCCCGATCGTATATAACAAATGCCCCTGATCCAGTTTAATAAAATCTCCTGATCGTTTATAACAATGTCCCATGATAGAGTAAAACAAAGTCCCCTGATCGAGTATGACATTTCCCATGATCATATATAATAAAGTCCCCTGGTCGAGTATAACAAAGTTCCCTGATCGAGCATAACAAAGGCCCCTCATCGAGTATAACAAAGGCCCCTCATCGAGTAAAACAAACGCCCCTCATCGAGTATAACAAAGTTCCCTGATCGAGTAAACAAAGTCCCCTGATTGAGCATAACAAAGCCCCCTGGTCGAGTATAACAAAGCCCCTGATCGAGTATAACAAAGGCCCCCTCATCGAGTATAACAAAGGCCCCTCATCGAGTATAACAAAGGCCCCCGATCGTACATAACAAAGGCCCCTGATCCATTATAATAAAATCTCCTCATCGAGTATAACAAAGTCCCATGATCGAGTAAAACAAAGTCCCCTGATCGAGTAAAACAGAGGCCCATGATCGAGTATAAACAAAGGACCCTGGTAGATTATAACAAAGGCCCCTTGTCGAGAATAACAAAGTCCCCTCATCGAGTGAAACAAAATCCCCTAATCGTATATAACAATGTCCCTTGATCGAGTATAACAAAGTCCCCTGAACGAGTATAAAAAGACCCCTGATCGAGTATAACAAAGGCCCCTCGTCGAGTAAAAAAAAGGCCCCTGATCGAGTATAACAACGTCCCCTGAACGACAATAACAAATTCCCCTGATCGAGTATAGGAAAGGCCCCTGATCGAGTATAACAAAGGCCCCTGGGTGAGTATAACAAAGTCGCCTCATCGAGTATAACAAAGTCCCCTGATCGAGTATAACAAAGTCCCCCGAACGAGTATAACAAAGGCCCTGATCGAGAATAACAAAGTCTCCTAATCGAGTATAACAAAGGCCCATGAACGAGTATAACAGAGTCCCCTGGACGAGTATAACAAAGTCCCCTAATCGAGTAAAACATAGGCCACTTATCGAGTATAACAAAGGCCCCTCATCAAGTATAACAAAGTCCCCTCATCGACAAAATCAAAGTTCCCTCATCGAGTATAACAAAGGCCCCCGGTCGAGTATAACAAAGGCCCCTGGTTGAGTATAACAAAGTCCCCTAATCGAATATAACGAAGTCCCCTTGTCGAGTATAACAAAGTCCCCTGATCGAGTATAACAAAGTCCCCTGAACGAGTATAACAAAGTCCCCTGATCGAGAATAACAAAGTCTCCTAATCGAGTATTACAAAAGCCCATGATCGAGTATAACAAAGTCTTCTGGTCGAGTATAACAAAGTCCCCTGATCAAGTATAAAAAAGGCCCCTAATAGAGTATACCAAAGGCCCCTCATCGAGTAAAACAATGACCCCTATTCGAGTATAACAAAGTCCCCTGATCGAGAGAAACAAAATCCCCTAATCGAATATAACAAAGTCCCTTGATCAAGTACAACAAAATCGTTGGTCGGGTATAACAAAGTCCCCTGATCGAGAATAGCAAAGTCCCCTCACCGAGTACAACAAAGTCCCCTGGTCGAGTATAACAAGGTCCCCTGTTCGAGTATTACAAAGTCCCCTGATCATGTATAACAAAGCACCCTGATCGAGTACAACAAAGTCCCCTGATCGAGTATAACTAAGTCCCCTAATCGATTATAACAAAGCCACCTCATCGAGTATAAAAAGGCACCTGCTCGAGTATATCAAAGTCCCCAGGTCGAGTATAATAAAATGCCCTGATCGAGTATAACAAAGTCCTCTGATCGAGTATGATAAAGTCCCCTGATCGAGTATAACAAAGTCCCCTGATTGAGTAAAACAAAAGCCCCTGGTCGAATAAAAAAAAGCCCCTGATCGAATAGAGCAAAGGCCCCTGATCGAGAATAACAAAGGCCCCTGAGCGAGTATAAGAAAGGCCACCGATCGTATATAACAAAGGCCCCTGATCCCGTATAGTAAAATCTCCTGATCGTTTATAACAAAGTCCCATGATAGAGTAAAACAAAGTCCCCTAATAGAGTATAACAAAGGCCCATGATCATATATAATAAAGTCCCCTGGTCGAGTATAACAAAGTCCCCTGATCGAGTATAACAAAGGCCCCTCATCGAGTTTAACAAAGGCCCCTCATCGAGTAAAATATAGGCCCCTCATCGAGTATAACAAAGTTCCCTGATCGAGTAAACAAAGTCCCCTAATTGAGCATAACAAAGCCCCCTGGTCGAGTATAACAAAGCCCATGATCGAGTATAACAAAGGCCCCTGATCGAGTATAACAATGGCCCCTGATAGAGTATAACAAAGGCACCTGATCGTACATAACAAAGGACCCTCATCCAGTATAATAAAATCTCCTCATCGAGTATAACAAAGTCCCATGATCGAGTAAAACAAAGTCCCCTGATCGAGTAAAAGAGAGGCCCATGATCGAATATAACAAAGTCCCCTGGTCGATTATAACAAATTTCCCTGATCGAGTATAACAAAGTCCCCTGAACGAGTATAACAAAGGCCCCTGATCGAGAATAACAAAGTCTCCTAATCGAGTATTACAAAAGCCCATTGTCGAGTATAACAAAGTCCTCTGGTCGAGTATAACAAAGTCCCCTGATCAAGTATAAAAAAGGTTCCTAATAGAGTATACCAAAGGCCCCTCATCGAGTAAAACAATGGCCCCTAATCGAGTCCAACAAAGTCCCCTGATCGAGTATAACTAAGTCCCCTAATCGATTATAACAAAGCCACCTCATCGAGTATAAAAAAGGCACCTGCTCGAGTATATCAAAGTCCCCTGGTCGAGTATAATAAAATCCCCTGATCGAGTATAACAAAGTCCCCTGATTGAGTATAACAGAGGCCCCTGGTCGAGTAAAAAAAAGCCCCTGATCGAGTATAACAAAGGCCCCTGATCGAGAATAACAATGGCCCCTGAGCGAGTATAACAAAGGCCCCCGATAGTATATAACAAAGGCCCCTGATCCCGTATAATAAAATCTCCTGATCGTTTATAACAAAGTCCCATGATAGAGTAAAAAAAAGTCCCCTGATCGAGTATAACAAAGGCCCATGATCATATATAATAAAGTCCCCTGTTCAAGTATAACAAAGTCCCCTGATCGAGTATAACAAAGGCCCCTCATCGAGTTTAACAAAAGGCCCCTCATCGAGTAAAACAAAGGCCCCTCATCGAGTATAACAAAGGCCCTTCATCGAGTATAACAAAGTCCCCTCATCAACAATAACAAACTCCCCTCATCGAGTATAACAAAGGCCTCTGGTCGAGTATAACAAAGGCCCCTGGTCGAATATAACAAAGTCCCCTGATGCAGTATAACAAAGTCTCTGATCGGGTATAACAAAGTCCCCTCATCGAGTATAACAAAGTCCCCTGAACGAGTATAAAAAGGCCACTGATGGAGTATAACAAAGGCCCCTAATCGAGTAAAACAAAGGCCCCTGATCGAGTATAACAAAGTCCCCTGATCGACAATAAAAAATTCCCCTTATCGAGTATAACAAATGCCCCTGGTCGAGTATAACAAAGGCCCCTAGTCGAGTATAACAAAGTCCCCTGATCGAGTATAACAAAGTCCCCTGATCGAGTATAACAAAGTCCCCTAATCGAGTATAACAAATTCCCCTGAACGAGTATAACAAAGACCCCTGAATGAGAATAACAAAGTCTCCTAATCGAGTATAACAAAGGTCCATGATCGAATATAACAGAGTCCCCTGGTCGAGTATAACAAAGTCCCCTCATCGAGTATAACAAACGCCCCTCATCGAGTATAACAAAGGCCCCTCATCGAGTATAACGAAGTTCCCTCATCGACAATAACAAAGTCCCCTCATCGAGTATAACAAAGGCCCCTGATCGAGTATAACAAAGTCCCCTGAACGAGTATAACAAAGACCCCTGAATGAGAATAACAAAGTCTCCTAATCGAGTATAACAAAGGCCCATGATCGAGTATAACAAAGTCCCCTCATCGAGTATAACAAAGTCCCCTCATCGACAATAATAAAGTCCCCTCATCAAATATAACAAAGTCCCTTGATCGAGTATAACAAAGTCCCCTGAACGAGTATAAAAAGACCCCTGATCGAGTATAACAAAGGCCCCTGTTCGAGTAAAAAAAAGGCCCCTGATCGAGTATAACAAAGTCCCCTGATCGACAATAACAAATTCCCCTGATCAAGTATAAGAAAGGCTCCTGATCGAGTATAACAAAGGCCCCTGGGTGAGTATAACAAAGTTCCCTGATCGAGTATAACAAAGTCCCCTGATCGAGTATAACAAAGTCCCCAAATCGAGTATAACAAAGTCCTTCGAACGAGTATAACAAAGGCCCTGATCGAGAATAACAAAGTCTCCTAATCGAGTATAACAAAGGCCCATGAACGAGTATAACAGCGTCCCCTGGTCGAGTATAACAAAGTCTCTTGCTCGAGTATAACAAAGTCCCCTCATCGACAATAACAAAGTCCCCTCATCGAGTATAACAAAGGCCCCTGGTCGAGTATAACAAAGGCCCCTGGTTGAGTATAACAAAGTCCCCTGATCGAGTATAACAAAGGCCCCTAGTCGAGTATAACAAAGTCCCCAGGTCGAGAATAACAAAAAACCCTCATCGAGTGAAACAAAATCCCCTAATCGAATATAACAAAGTCCTTTCATCGAGTATAACAAAGTCCGCTGAACGATTGCCAAAAGACCCCTGATCGAGTATAACAAAGGCTCCTCATCGAGTAAAAAAAGTCCCCTGATCGAGTATAACAAAGTCCCCTGATCGATTATAACAAAGCCCCTGATCGAGTATAACAAAGTCCCCTGATTGAGTAAAACAAAGTCCCCTGATCGACTATAACAAAGCCCCCCTCATCGAGTATAACAAAGTCCACTAATCGAGTATAACAAAGTCCCCTGATCGAGTATAACAAAGTCCCCTGACCGACAATAACAAATTCCCCTAATCGAGTATAACAAAGTCCCCTGATCGAGTATAACAAAGTCCCCTGGTCGAGTATAACTAAGTCCCCTAATCGATTATAACAAAGCCCCTTATCGAGTATAACAAAGGCCCCTAATAGAGTATAACAAAGTCCCCTAGTCGAGTATAACAAAGTCCCCTGAGCGAGTATAACAAACTCCCCTGATCGAGTATAACAAAGGCCCCTCATCAAGACTAACAAAGTCCCCTAATCGAGAATAACAAAGGCCAATGATCGAGTTTAACAAAGTCCCCAGGTCGAGTATAACAAAGTCACCTGATCCAGTATAACAAAGTCCCCGGATCGAATATAACAAAATCCCCTGATCGAGTATAAAAAAGTCCCATGGTCGAGAATAACAAAGGCCCGTGATCGAGTATAACAAAGGCCTCTCATCGAGTACATCAAAGGCCCTGATCGAGTATAACAAAGTCCCCTATTCGAGTATAAGAAAGTCCCCTTATCGAGTATAACAAAGGCCCCTGATCGAGTATAACAAAGTCCCCTGGTCGCGTATAACATAGTCCCCTGATCGAGTATAACAAAGTCCCCTGTTCGAGTATAACAAAGGCCCCTCATCAAGACTAACAAAGTCCCCTATTCGAGTATAACAAAGGCCCCTGATCGAGTATAACAAATTCCCCATATCGAGTATAACAAAGTCCCCTGGTCGAGTATAACATAGTCCCCTTATCGAGTATAACAAAGTCACCTGATCGAGTACAACAAAGTCCCCTGATTGAGTATAACAAAAGCCCCTGATCAAGTATAAAAAAGTCCCATGGTCGAGTATAACAAAGGCCCGTGATCGAGTATAACAAAGGCCCCTCATCGAGTATAACAAAGCCCGCTGATGGAGCATAACAATGTCTCCTGAACGAGTATAACAAAGGCCCCTGATCGAGAATAGCAAAGTCCCCTCATCGAGAATAACAAAGTCCCCTAATCGAGTATAAAAAAGTCCCCATATCGAGTATAACAAAGCCCCCTGATCGAGTATAACAAAGTTTCTTGATCGAGTACAACAAAGGCCTCTGATCGAGTATAACAAAGTCCTCTAATCAAGTATAACAATGTCTTTTATTTGCGTCTAACAAAGTCCCCTGAACGAGTATAACAAAGTCCCCTGAACGAGTATAAGAAAGTCCCCTGAACGAGTATAACAAAGTCCCCTGGTCTAGTATAACAAAGTCCTCTGATCGAGTATAACAAAGGTTCCTGATCGAGTATAACAAAGGCCCCTCATCAAGTATAACAAAGGCCCCTCATCGAGTATGACAAAGTCCCCTGATCGATAATAACAAAGTCCACTTATCGAGTATAACAAAGGCCCCTGGTCGAGTATAACAAAGGCGCATAGGCGAGTATGACAAAGTCACCTGATCAAGTATAACAAAGTCCCCTGATCGTGTATAACAAAGTACCCTGATCGTGTATAACAAAGTCCCCCGATCGAGTATAACAAAGTTCCCTGATCGAGTATAACAAAGTATCCTGATCGATAATATCAAAGTTCCCATATCGAGTATAACAAAGGCCCCTGGTCGAGTATAACAAAGGCCCATGGTCGAGTATAACAAAGTCCACTGATCAAGTATAACAAAGTCCCCTGATCGATAATAACAAAGTCCCCTGATCGAGTATAATAAAGCCCCCTGGTCGAGTATAACAAAGCCCCCTCATCGAGTATAACAAAGATCCATGGTCGAGTATAACTAAGTCACCTCATCGAGTAAAACAAAGTTCCCTGATCGAGTAAAACAAAGTCCCCTTATCGAATGTAACAAAATCCCCTGATCAAGTATACAAACTCTCCTGATCGAGTATAACAAAGTCCCCTGATCGAGAATAGCAAAGTCCCCTCATCGAGTACAACAAAGTCCCCTGGTCGAGTATAACAATGTCCCCTGTTCGAGTATAACAAAGTCCCCTGATCATGTATAACAAAGCACCCTGATCGAGTACAACAAAGTCCCCTGGTCGAGTATCATACAATCCCCTGATCGAGTATAACAAAGTCCCCTGATCGAGTATGATAAAGTCCCCTGATCGAGCATAACAAAGTCCCCTGATTGAGTATAACAAAGGCCCCTGGTCGAGTAAAAAAAAGCCCCTTATCGAGGATAACAAAGGCCCCTGAGCGAGTATAACAAAGGTCGCCGATCGTATATAACAAAGGCCTCTGATCCCGTATAATAAAATCTCCTGATCGTTTATAACAAAGTCCCATGATAGAGTAAAACAAAGTCCCCTGATCGAGTATAACAAAGGCCCATGATCATATATAATAAAGTCCCCTGGTCGAGTATAACAAAGTCCCCTGTTCGAGTATAACAAAGGCCCCTCATCGAGTTTAACAAAGGAGCCTCATCGAGTAAAACAAAGGCCCCTCATCGAGTATAACAAAGTTCCCTGTTCGAGTAAACAAAGTCCCCTGATTGAGCATAACAAAGCCCCCTGGTCGAGTATAACAAAGCCCCTGATCGAGTATAACAAAGGCCCCTCAAAGAGTATAACAAAGACCCCTCATCGAGTAAAACAAAGGCCCCTCATCGAGTATAACAAAGTCTCCTCATCGACAATAACAAAGTTTCCTCATCAAGTATAACAAAGTCCCCTGGTCGAGTATAACTAAGTCCCCTAATCGATTATAACAAAGCCCCCTCATCGAGTATAACAAAGGCCTCTGATCGAGTATACCAAAATCCCCTTGTCGAGTATAACAAAGTCCCTTGATCGAGTATAACAAAGTCCTCTGATCGAGTATAATAAAGTCCCCTGATCGAGTATAACAAAGGCCCATGATCAAATATAATAAAGTCCTCTGGTCGAGTATAACAAAGTCCCCTGATCGAGTATAACAAAGGCCCCTGATCGAGTTTAACAAAGGAACCCTCATCGAGAAAAACAAAGGCCCCTTATCGAGTATAACAAATCCCCCTGATCGAGTATAACAAAGTCCGCTGGTCGAGTATAACAAAGTCAACTGGTCGAGTATAATAAAGTCCCCTGGTCGAGTATAACAAAGTCCCCTGGTCGAGTATAACAAAGTCCCCTGATCGTGTATAACAAAGCACCCTGATCGAGTATATCAAAGTCCCCTGGTCGAGTATAATAAAATCCCCTGATCAAGTATAACAAAGTCCACTGATCGAGTATGATAAAGTCCCCTGATTGAGTATAAAAAGTCCCCTGATTGAGTATAACAAAGGCCCCTGGTCGAGTAAAACAAAGCCCCTGATCGAGTATAACTAAGGCCCCTGATCGAGTATAACAAAGGCCCCTGAGCGAGTATAACAAGGGCCCCCGATCGTATATAACAAAGGCCCCTGATCCAGTATAATAAAATCTCCTGATCGTTTATAACAAAGTCCCATGATCGAGTAAAACAAAGTCCCCTGATCGAATATAACAAAGGCCCATGATCGAGTATAACAAAGGCCCCTCATCGAGTTTAACAAAGGCCCCTCATCGAGTACAACAAAGGCCCCTCGTCGAGTATATCAAAGTTCCCTGATCGAGTATAACAAAGTCCCCTGATTGAGTATAACAAAGCCCCCTGGTCGAGTATAACAAAGCCCCTGATCGAGCAAAATAAAGGCCCCTCATCGAGAATAACAAAGGCCCCTGATGGAGTATAACAAAGGCCCCGATTGTACATAACAAAAGCCCCTGATCTAGTATAATAAAATCTCCTGGTCGAGTATAACAAAGTCCCATGATCGAGTAAAACAAAGTCCCCTGATCGAGAAAAATAAAGGCCCATGATCGAATATAACAAAGTTCCCTTGTCGAGTATAACAAAGTCCCCTGATCGAGTATAACAAAGGCCCCTCAAAGAGTATAACAAAGGCCCCTCATCGAGTAAAACAAAGGCCCCTCATCGAGTATAACAAAGTCTCCTCATCGACAATAACAAAGTTTCCTCATTGAGTATAACAAAGTCCCCTGGTCGAGTATAACTAAGTCCCCTAATCGATTATAACAAAGCACCCTCATCGAGTATAACAAAGCCCCTGGTCGAGTATAACAAAGCCCCTGATCGAGTATAACAAAGGCCCCTCATCGAGTAAAACAAAGGCCCCTGGTCGAGTATAAGAAAGTTCCCTGGTCGAGTATAATAAAGTCCCCTGATCGAGTATAAGAAAGTAACCTGGTCGAGTATAACAAAGTCCCAGGGTCGAGTATGACAAAGTCCCCTAATCCAGAATAACAAAGTCCCCAGATCGAGTGTAACAAAATCCCTTGATCGAGTATAACAAAGCCCCCTCATCGAGAATATCAAAGCTCCCTAGTCGAGTATAACAAAGTCCCGTGGTCACATATAACAAAGTCCCCTGATCGAGTTTCACAAGCTCCCCTGATCGAGTATAACAAAGGCCCCTCATCGAGTAAAACAAAGTCCCTGATCAAATATAACAAAGCCCCATGATCGAGTATAACAAAGTCCCCTGATTGAGTGTAACAAAGGCCCCTCATTGAGTATAACAAAGGCCCCTAATCTAATATAACAAAGTCCCATGATCGAATATAACAAAATCCCCTGATCGAGTATAACAAAGTCCCCTGGTCGAGTATAACAAAAACCCCTGATCGAGTATAACAAAGTCCCCTGATTGAGTATAACAAAGGCCCTTGATTGAGTATAACAAAGGCCCCTCATTGAGTATAACAAAGGCCCCTAATATAATATAACAAAGTCCCATGATCGAATATAACAAAATCCCCTGATCGAGTTAAACAAAGTCCCCTCAATGAGTATAACAAAGCCCTCTGATCCATTATAATAAAGTCTCCTGATCGAGTACAACAAAGTCCACTGATCGAGTATAACAATGCACCCTGGTCGAGTATAACAAAGCCACCTCATCGAGTATAACAAAGGCCCCTAGTCGAGCATAACAAAGTCCCCTGGTCGCATATAACAAAGTCCCCTGATTGAGTATAACAAAGTCCCTTGATCGAGTATAACAAAGTTCCCTCAACGAGTATAACAAAGCCCCCTGATCGAGTATAACAAAGGCCCCTCATCGAGTATAACAAAGTCTCCTGATCAAATATAACAAAGCCCCCTGATCGAGTATAACAAAGTCCCCTGATTGAGTATAACAAAGGCCCCTCATTGAGTATAACAAAGGCCCCTAATATAATATAACAAAGTCCCATGATCGAATATAACAAAATCCCCTGATCGAGTTTAACAAAGTCCCCTCAATGAGTATAACAAAGCCCCCTGATCCATTATAATAAAGGCCCCTCCTCGAGTATAACAAAGTCCTCCGATCGAGTATAACAATGCACCCTGGTCGAGTATAACAAAGCCACCTCATCGAGTATAACAGAGGCCCCTAGTCGAGCATAACAAAGTCCCCTGGTCGCATATAACAAAGTCCCCTGATTGAGTATAACAAAGTCCCTTGATCGAGTATAACAAAGTTCCCTCAACGAGTATAACAAAGCCCCCTGATCGAGTATAACAAAGGCCCCTCATCGAGTATAACAAAGTCTCCTGATCAAATATAACAAAGCCCCTTGATCGAGTATAACAAAGTCCCCTGGTCGCATATAACAAAGTCCCCTGATTGAGTATAACAAAGTCCCTTGATCGAGTATAACAAAGTCCCCTCATCGAGAATAACAAAGTCCCCTGATCGAGTATAACAAAGTCCCCTGATCGAATATAACAAAGGCCCCTAATCGAGTAGAACAAAGGCCCCAGATCGTGTATAACAAAGGCCCCTAATCCATTATAATAAAGTCTCCTGATCGAGTATAACAAAGTCCCCTGATCGAGTATAACAAAGGACCCTAGATCGAATATAACAAAGTCGTCTGATCGAGTATAACAATGCACCCTGGTCAAGTGAAACAAAGCCCCCTCATAGAGTATAACAAAGGCCCCTAGTTGAGCATAACAAAGTCCCCTGGTCGCATATAACAAAGTCGCCTCATCGAGTATAAAAAACTCCCCTCATCGAGTATAACAAAGGCCCCTGATCGAGTATAACAAAGTCCCCTGATCGAATATTTAAGTCCCTGGATCGAGTTTAACAAAGTCCCCTCAACTAGAATAAGAAAGCCCCCTGATCGAGTATAACAAAGTCCCCTGGTCGAGTATAACAAAGCCCCCTCATCGAGCATAACAAAGGCCCCTAGTCGAGTATAACAAAGTCCCGTGGTCGCATATAACAAAGTCCCCTGTTCGATTTTAACAAAATCCAATGATCGAGCATAACAAAGGCCCCTCATCGAGTGTAACAAAGTCCCCTGGTCAAATATAACAAAGTCCCCTGATCGAGTATAACAAACTCCCTGATAGAGTTTAACAAAGTCCCCTGATCGAGTATAACAAAATCCAATGATCGAGCATAACAAAGGCCCCTCATCGAGTATAACAAAGTCCCCTGGTCAAATATAACAAAGTCCCCTCAACGAGTATAACAAAGCCCCATCAACGAATATAACAAAATCCTCTGATTGAGTTTAACAAAGTCACCTCAACGTGTATAACAAAGCCCCCTGATCGAGTATAACAAAGTTCAATGGTCGAGTATATCAAAGTCCCCTGGTCGTGTATAACGAAGCCCTCTGGTCGAGTATAACAAAGTCCTCTCATCGTGTATAACAAAGCACCTTCATCGAGTACAACAAAGTCCCTTGGTCGAGTTTAACAAAGTCCCCTGATCGTGTGTAACAAAATCCCTTGATCAAGTATAACAAAGTCCCTGGTCGAGTATAACAAAGTCTTTGATCGAGAATAGCAAAGTCCCCTCATCGAATACAACAAAGTCCCCTGGTCGCGTATAATAAAGTCCCCTGATCGAGTATAACAAAGTCCCCTGATTGAGCATAATAAAGGCCCCTGGTCGAGTAAAACAAAGCCCCTAATCGAGTATAACAAAGGCCCCTAATCGAGTATAACAAAGGCCCCTAAGCGAGTATAACAGAGGCCCCCGATCGTATATAACAAAGGCCCCTAATCCAGTATAATAAAATCTCCTGATCGTTTATAACAAACTCCCATGATCGAGTAAAACAAAGTCCCCTGATCGAGTATAACAAAGGCCCATGATCAAATATAATAAAGTCCCCTGGTCGAGTATAACAAAGTCCCCGGATCGAGTATAACAAAGTCCCCTGATCGAGTATAACAAACTCCCTTGATCGAGTATAACAAAGACCCCTCATCGAGTATAACAAAGTCTCCTGATCAAATATACCAAAGCCCCCTGATCGAGTATAACAAAGTCCCCTAATTGAATATAACAAAGGCCCCTGATCAAGTATAACAAAGTCCCCTGATTGAGTACAACAAAGTCCCATGATCGAATATAACAAAATCCCCTGATCGAGTTTAACAAAGTCCCCTCAACGAGTATAACAAAGTCCCTTGGTCGAGTATAACAAATTCCTCTGGTCGAGTATAACAAAGTCCTCTGATCGTGTATAACAAAGCACCCTGATCGAGTACAACAAAGTCCCCTGGTCGAGGTTAACAAAGTCCCCTCAATGAGTATAACAAAGCCCCCTGATCGGGTATAACAAAGTCCCTTGATCGAGTATAACAAAGTTCTCTCAACGAGTATAACAAAGCCCCCTGATCGAGTATAACAAAGGCCCCTCATCGAGTATAACAAAGTCTCCTGATCAAATATAACAAAGCCCTCTGATCGAGTATAACAAAGTCCCCTGATTGAGTATAACAAAGGCCCCTGATCGAGTATAACAAAGTCCCCTGAATGAGTATAACAAAGTCCCATGATCGAATATAACAAAGCCCCCTGATCGAGTATAACAAAGTCCCTTGATCGAGTATAACAAAGTCCCCTGAACATGTATAACAAAGGCCACTAGTCTAGTAAAACAAAATGCCCTGGTCGAGTATAATAAAGTCCCCTCATCGAGAATAACAAAGTCCCCTGATCGAGTATAATAATGTCGTCTGATCGAGTATAACAAAGGCCCCTAGTCAAGTATAACAAAGTCTCCTGTTCGAGTATAACAAAGTCCCCTGATCGAATATAACAAAGGCCCCTGATCGACTATAACAAAGGCTCCCGATCGTGCATAACAAAGGCCCCTAATCCATTATAATAAAGTCTCCTGATCGAGTATAACAAAGTCCCCTGATCGAGTATAACAATTGCCCCAGATCGAATATAACAAAGTCCTCTGATCGAGTATAACAATGCACCCTGGTCAAGTATAACAAAGCCCCCTCATCGAGTATAACAAAGGCCCCGAGTTGAGCATTTACAAAGTCCCCTGGGCGCATATAACAAAATCCCCTGATCGAGTATAACAAAGTCCCCTGATCGAGTTTAACAAAGTCCCCTCAACCAGAATAACAGAGCCCTTTGATCGAGTATAACAAAGTCCCATGGCCGAGTATAGCAAAGCCCCCTCATCGAGCATAACAAAGGCCCCTAGTCGAGTATAACAAAGTCCCGTGGTCACATATAACAAAGTCCCCTGATCGAGTATAACAAACTCCAATGATCGAGTATAACAAAGGCCCCTCATCGAGTATAAAAAAGTCCCTTGAACGAGTATAACAAAGTCTGCTGATCGATTATAACAACGGCCCTGGTCGAGTATAACAAAGGCCCCTGGTCGAGTATAACAAAGTCCCCTGATCGAGTATAGCAAAGTCCCCTGATCGATTATAACAAAGTCCCCTCAACGAGTATAACAAAGCCCCCTGATCGAGTATAATAAAGTCCCTGGTCGAGTATAAGAGAGTCCCCTGGTCGAGTATAACAAATTCCCCTGGTCGAGTATAACAAAGCCGCCTGATCGAGTATAACAAAGTCCCATGGTCGAGTATAACAAAGTCCACTAATTGAGAATAACAAAGTCCCCTGATCGAATGTAACAAAATCCCCTAATCGAGTATAACAAAGCCCCCTCATCGAGCATATCAAAGGCCCCTAGTCGAGAATAACAAAGTCCCGTGGTTACATATAACAAAGTCCCCTGATCGAGTATAACAAACTCCCCTGATCGAGTTTAACAAAGTCCCCTCAACGAGTATAACAAAGCCCCCTCATCGAGTATAACAAAGGCCCCTTATCGAGTATAACAAAGTCCCCTTGTCGAGTATAACAACGTCCCCTGATCGAGTATAACAAAGTCCCCTGATTGAATATAACAAAGACCCCTGGTCGAGTATAACAAATCCCCATTATCGAGTATAACAAACTCCCCTCATCGAGTATAACAAAGGCCCCTGATCGAGTATAACAAAGTCCCCTTCTCGAGTATAATAAAGTCCCCTCATCGAGTATAAAACAGTCCCCTAATCGAGTATAATAAAGTCGCCTGATCGAGTACAACATAGTCCCCTGATCGAGAATAGGAAAGTCCTCTGATCGAATTCAACAAAGTCCCCTGGTCGAGTATAACAAAGTCCCCTGGTTGAGTATAACAAAGGCCCCTGGTCGAGTGTAACAAGGTTCCCGGATCGAGTATAACAATGTCCACTGATAGAATGAAACAAAATCCCCTAATCGAATATAACAAAGTCCCTTGAAGGAGTATAACAAAGTCCCCTGATCGAGTATAACAATGACCCTGGTCGAGTATAAAAAAGGCCCCTGTTCGAGTATAACAATGTCCCCTGATCGAGTATAGCAAAGTCCCCTTATTGAGTATAACAAAGTCCCCTCAACGAGTATAACAAAGCCCCCTGATCGAGTATAACAAAGTCCCCTGGTCGAGTGTAACAAAGTCCCCTGGTCGAGTATAACAAAGTCCCCTGGTCGTCGAGTATAACAAAGCCCCCTGATCGAGTATAACAAAGTTCCCTGGTCGAGTATAACAAAGTCCCCTGGTCGAGTATAACAAAGTCCCCTCAACGAGTATAACAAGGCCCCTGATCGAGTATAACAAAGTCCCCTGATCGAGTATAACAAAGTCCACTGATCGAATATAACAAAGGCCCCTAATCGAGTATAACAAAGGCCCCAGATCGTGTATAACAAAGGCCCCTAATTCATTATAATAAAGTCTCCTGATCGAGTATAACAAAGTCCTCTGATCGAGTATAACAAAGGCCCCTAGATCGAATATAACAAAGTTCTCTGATCGAGTATAACAATGCACCCTGGTCAAGATTAACAAAGCCCACTCATCGAGTATAACAAAGGCCCCTAGTCGAGTATAACAAAGTCCCGTGGTCACATATAACAAAGTCCCCTGATCGAGTATAAGAAACTCCAATGATCGAGTATAACAAAGGCCCCTCATCGAGTATAACAAAGTCCCCTGATCAAATATAACAAAGCCCTCTGATCGAGTATAACAAAGTCCCCTTAACGAGTATAACAAAGCCCCATCAACGAATATAACAAAATCCTCTGATTGAATTTAACAAAGTCCCCTCAACGAGTATAACAAAGCCCCCTGATCGAGTATAACAAAGTCCACTGGTCGAGTATAACAAAATTCCCTGATCGAGTTAAACAAAAGTCCCCTCAACGTGTATAACAAAGCCCCCTGATCGAGTATAACAAAGTCCCCTGGTCGAGTATATCAAAGTCCCCTGGTCGAGTATAACAAAGCCCTCTGGTCGAGTATAACAAAGTCCTCTCATCGTGTATAACAAAGCACCTTCATCGAGTACAACAAAGTCCCTTGGTCAAGTTTAACAAAGTCCCCTGATCGTGTATAACAAAGTCCCCTCATCGAGTACAACAAAGTCCCATGGTCGAGAATAACAAAGTCCCCTGGTCGAGTATAACAAAGTCCCCTCATCATGTCTAACAAAGCAACCTGATCGAGTATAACAAAGTCCCCTGATCGAGTATAACTAAGTCCCCTAATCGATTATAACAAAGCCACCTCATCGAGTATAAAAAAGGCCACTGATCGAGTATATCTAAGTCCCCTGGTCGCGCATAATAAAGTCCCCTGATCGAGTATAACAAAGTCCCCTGATTGAGTATAACAAAGGCCCCTAATCAAGTATAACAAAGGCCCCTGAGCGAGTATAACAGAGGCCCCCGATCGTATATAACAAAGGCCCCTAATCCAGTATAGCAAAATCTCCTGATCGTTTATAACAAAGTCCCATGATCGAGTAAAACAAAGTCCCCTGATCGAGTATAACAAAGGCCCATGATCAAATATAATAAAGTCCCCTTGTCGAGTATAACAAAGCCCCTGATTAAGTATAACAAAGGCCCCTGATCGAGTATAACAAAGGCCCCTGATCGAGTATAACAAAGGCCCCCGATCGTACAAAACAAAGGCCCCTGATCCAGTATAATAAAATCTCCTGATCGTTTATAACAAAGTCCCATGATCGGGTAAAACAAAGTCCCCTAATCGAGTATAACAAAGGCCCATGATCAAATATAATAAAGTTCCCTGGTCGAGCATAACAAAGTCCCCTGATTGAGTATAACAAAGCCCCCTGGTCGAGTATAACAAAGCCCCTGATTGAGTATAACAAAGGCCCCTGGTCGAGTAAAACAAAGCCACTAATCGAGTATAACAAAGGCCCCTAATCGAGTATAACAAAGGCCCCAGAGCGAGTATAACAGAGGCCCCCGATCGTATATAACAAAGGCCCCTAATCCAGTATAATAAAATCTCCTGATCGTTTATAACAAAGTCCCATGATCGAGTAAGACAAAGGCCCCTCATAGAGTAAAACAAAGTCCCCTGATCGAGTATAACAAAGTTCCCTGATCGAGGATAACAAAGCCCCCTGGTCGAGTATAACAAAGCCCCTCATTGAGTATAACAAAGGCCCCTGATCGAGTATAACAAAGGCCCCTGATCGAGTATAACAAAGGCCCCCGATCGTACATAACAAAGGCCCCTGATCCAGTATAATAAAATCTCCTGATGGAATATAACAAAGTCCCATGATCGAGTAAAACAAAGTCCCCTGATCGAGTATAAGAGCGGCCCATGATCGAATATAACAAAGTCCCCTGGTCGAGTATAACAAAGTCCCCTGATCGAGTATAGCAAAGTCCCCTTATTGAGTATAACAAAGTCCCCTCAACGAGTATAACAAAGCCCCCTGATCGAGTATAACAAAGTCCCCTGGTCGAGTGTAACAAAGTCCCCTGGTCGAGTATAACAAATTCCCCTTGTCGAGTATAACAAAGTCCCCTCAACGAGTATAACAAAGCCCCCTGATCGAGTATAACAAAGTCCCCTGGTCGAGTATAACAAAGTCCCCTGGTCGAGTATAACAAAGTCCCCTCAACGAGTATAACAAAGCCCCCTGATCGAGTATAACAAAGTTCCCTGGTCGAGTATAACTAAGTCCCCTGGTCGACTATAACAAATTCCCCTGGTCGAGTATAACAAAGTCCCCTGATCGTGTATAACAAAGCATCCTGATCGAGTATAATAAAGTCCCCTGGTCGAGGTTAACAAAGTCTCCTCAACGAGTATAACAAAGCCCCCTGATCGAGTATAACAAAGTCCCTTGATCGAGCATAACAAAGTCCCCTCAACGAGTATAACAAAGCCCCCTGATCGAGTATAACAAAGTCCCCTTGTCGAGTATAACAAAGTCCCCTAATCGAGAATAACAAATCCCCATGATCGAGTGTAACAAAATCCCCTAATCGAGTATAACAAAGTCCCTTGATCGAGTATAACAAAGTCCCCTGAACAAGTTTAAGAAAGGCCCCTAATCGAGTATAACAAAGTCCCCTGGTCGAGTATAATAAAATCCCCTCATCGAGTATAAAAAAGTCCCCTGATCGAGTATAATAATGTCGCCTGATCGAGTATAACAAAGTCCCCTGATTGAGTATAACAAAGCCCCCTCGTCGAGTATAACAAAGTCCCTGATCGAGAATAACAAAGTCCGTTGATCGAGTATAACAAAGTCCCCTGAAAAAGTATAACAAAGGCCAGTAGTCGAGTATAACAAAGTCCCCTGATCGAGTATAATAAAGTCCCCTCATCGAGAATAACAAAGTCCCCTGATCGAGTATAATAAAGTCGCCTGATCGAGTATAACAAAGGCCCCTAGTCGAGTATAACAAAGTCCCCTGATCGAGTATAAAAAGGCCCCAGATCGTGTATAAGAAAGGCCCCTAATCCATTATAATAAAGTCTCCTGATCGAGTACAACAAAGTCCCCTGATCGAGTATAACAAAGGCCCCTAGATCGAATATAACAAAGTTCTCTGATCGAGTATAACAATGCACCCTGGACAAGTATAACAAAGCTCACTCATCGAGTATAACAAAGGCCCCTAGTTGAGCATAACAAAGTCCCCTGGTCGCATATAACAAGGTCCCCTGATCGAGTATAACAAACTCCCCTCATCGAGTATATCAAAGGCCCCTGATCGAGTATAACAAAGTCCCCTGATCGAATATTTAAGTCCCTGGATCGAGTTTAACAAAGTCCCCTCAACTAGAATAACAAAGACCCCTGATGGAGTATAACAAAGTCCCCTGGTCGAGTATAACAAAGTCCCCTGGTCGAGTATAACAAAGTCCCCTCAACGAGTATAACAAAGCCCCCTGAACGAGTATAACAAAGTCCCCTGATCGAGTATAACAAAATCCACTGATCGAATACAACAAAGGCCCCTGATCGAGTATAACAAAGGCCCCAGATCGTGTATAACAAAGGCCCCTAATCCATTATAATAAAGTCTCCTGATCGAGTATAACAAAGTCCCCTGATCGAGTATAACAAAGGCCCCTAGATCGAATATAACAAAGTTCTCTGATCGAGTATAACAATGCACCCTGGGCAAGTATAACAAAGCCCACTCATCGAGTATAACAAAGGCCCCTAGTCGAGTATAACAAAGTCCCGTGGTCACATATAACAAAGTCCCCTGATCGAGTATAACAAACTGCAATGATCGAGTATAACAAAGGCCCCTCATCGAGTATAACAAAGTCCCCTAATCAAATATAACAAAGCCCTCTGATCGAGCATAACAAAGTCCCCTCAACGAGTATAACAAAGCCCCATCAACGAATATAACAAAATCCTCTGATTGAGTTTAACAAAGTCCCCTCAACGAGTATAACAACAAAGTCCACTGGTCGAGTATAACAAAATTCCCTGATCGAGTTTAACAAAAGTCCCCTCAACGTGTATAACAAAGCCCCCTGATTGTGTATAACAAAGTCCCCTGGTCGAGTATATCAAAGTCCCCTGGTCGAGTATAACAAAGCCCTCTGGTCGAGTATAACAAAGTCCTCTCATCGTGTATAACAAAGCACCTTCATCGAGTACAACAAAGTCCCTTGGTCGAGTTTAACAAAGTCCCCTGATCGTGTATAACAAAATCCCTCGATCAAGTATAACAAAGTCCCTGGTCGAGTATAACAAAGTCCCCTGATCGAGAATAGCAAAGTCCCCTCATCGAGTACAACAAAGTCCCATGGTCGAGAATAACAAAGTCCCCTGGTCGAGTATAACAAAGTCCCCTCATCATGTATAACAAAGCAACCTGATCGAGTATAACAAAGTCCCCTGATCGAGTATAACTAAGTCCCCTAATCGATTATAACAAAGCCACCTCATCGAGTATAAAAAAGGCTCCTGATCCAGTATATCTAAGTCCCCTGGTCGCGTATAATAAAGTCCCCTGATCGAGTATAACAAAGTCCCCTGATTGAGTATAACAAAGGCCCCTAATCAAGTATAACAAAGGCCCCTGAGCGAGTATAACAGAGGCCCCCGATCGTATATAACAAAGGCCCCTAATCCAGTATAGCAAAATCTCCTGATCGTTTATAACAAAGCCCCATGATCGAGTAAAACAAAGTCCCCTGATCGAGTATACTAAAGGCCCATGATCAAATATAATAAAGTCCCCTGGTCGAGTATAACAAAGCCCCTGATTAAGTATAACAAAGGCCCCTGATCGAGTATAACATAGGCCCCTGATCGAGTATAACAAAGGCCCCGATCGTACAAAACAAAGGCCCCTGATCCAGTATAATAAAATCTCCTGATCGTTTATAACAAAGTCCCATGATCGGGTAAAACAAAGTCCCCTAATCGAGTATAACAAAGGCCCATGATCAAATATAATAAAGTTCCCTGGTCGAGTATAACAAAGTCCCCTGATTGAGTATAACAAAGCCCCCTGGTCGAGTATAACAAAGCCCCTGATTGAGTATAACAAAGACCCCTGGTCGAGTAAAACAAAGCCACTAATCGAGTATAACAAAGGCCCCTAATCGAGTATAACAAAGGCCCCTGAGCGAGTATAACAGAGGCCCCCGATCGTATATAACAAAGGCCCCTAATCCAGTATAATAAAATCTCCTGATCGTTTATAACAAAGTCCCATGATCGAGTAAGACAAAGGCCCCTCATAGAGTAAAACAAAGTTCCCTGATCGAGTATAACAAAGTTCCCTGATCGAGGATAACAAAGCCCCCTGATCGAGTATAACAAAGGCCCCTAATCGAGTATAACAAAGGCCCCCGATCGTACATAACAAAGGCCCCTGATCCAGTATAATAAAATCTCCTGGTGGAGTATAACAAAGTCCCATGATCGAGTAAAACAAAGTCCCCTGATCGAGTATAACAGCGGCCCATGATCGAATATAACAAAGTCCCCTGGTCGAGTATAACAAAGTCCCCTGATCGAGTATAACAAAGGCCCCTCAAGGAGTATAACAAAGGCCCCTCATCGAGTAAAACAAAGGGCCCTGATCGAGTATAACAAAGTCTCCTCATCGACAATAACAAAGTTTCCTCATCGAGTATAACAAAGTTCCTTGGTTGAGTATAACTAAGTCCCCTAATCGATTAGAACAGAGCCCCCCTCATCGAGTATAACAAAGGCCCTTGATCGAGTATAACAAAGTCCCCTTGTCGAGTATAACAAAGTCCCCTGATCGAGCATAACAAAGTCCCCTGGTCGAGTATAACAAAGCCCCCTTATCGAGTATAACCAAGTTCCCTAATTGAGTATAACAAAGGCCCCTCATCGAGTATAACACAGGCCCCTCATCTAGTATAACAAAGTCCCCTGATCGAATATAACAAAGACCCCTGATCGAGTATAACAAAGTCCCCTCAACGAATATAACAAAGCCCCCTCATCGTTTGTAACAAAGTCACCTGGTCGAGTATAACAAAGTTCCCTGGTCGAGTATAACAAAGTCCACTGGTCGAGTATAACAAAGGCCCCTCATCGTGTATAACAAAGCAAGCACCCTGATCGAGTACAACAAAGTCCCTTGGTCGAGCTTAACAAAGTCCCCTGATCGTGTATAACAAATCCCCTTGATCAAGTATGACAAAGTTCCCTGGTCGAGTATAACAAAATCCCCTGATCGAGAATAGAAAAGTCCTCAGATTGAGTACAACAAAGTCCCCTGGTCGAGTATAACAAATTCCCCTGGTCGAGTATAACAAAGGTCCCTGGTCGAGTATAACAAAGTCCCCTGATCGAGTATAACAATGTCCCCTGATCGAGTGAAATAAAATCCCCTTATCGAATATAACAAAGTCCCTTGATCGAGTATAACAAAGTCCCCTGATCGAGTATAACAATGGCCCTGGTCGAGTATAACAAAGGCCCCTGGTCGAGTATAACAAAGTCCCCTGATCGAGTATAGCAAAGTCCTCTGATCGAGTATAACAAAGTCCCCTCAACGAGTAAAACAAAGCCCCCTGATCAAGTATAACAAAGTCCCCTGTTCGAGTATAACAAAGTCCCCTGGTCGGTATAACAAAGTCCCCTCAACGAGTATAACAAAGCCCCCTGATCGAGTATAACAAAGTCCCCTGATCGAGTATAACAAAGTCCACTGATCGAATATAACAAAGGCCCCTGATCGAGTATAACAAAGGCCCCAGATCGTGTATAACAAAGGCCCCTAATCCATTATAATAAAGTCTCCTGATCGAGTATAACAAAGTCCCCTGATCGAGTATAACAAAGGCCCCTAGATCGAATATAACAAAGTTCTCTGATCGAGTATAACAATGCACCCTCGTCAAGTATAACAAAGCCCACTCATCGAGTATAACAAAGGCCCCTAGTCGAGTATAACAAAGTCCCGTGGTCACATATAACAAAGTCCCCTGATCGAGTATAACAAACTCCAATGATCGAGTATAACAAAGGCCCTCATCGAGTATAACAAAGTCCCCTGATCAAATATAACAAAGCCCTCTGATCGAGTATAACAAAGTCCCCTTAACGAGTACAACAAAGCCCCATCAACGAATATAACAAAGTCCTCTGATTGAGTTTAACAAAGTACCCTCAACGAGTATAACAAAGCCCCCTGATCGAGTATAACAAAGTCCACTGGTCGAGTATAACAAAATTCCCTGATCGAGTTTAACAAAAGTCCCCTCAACGTGTATAACAAAGCCCCCTGATCGAGTATAACAAAGTCCCCTGGTCGAGTATATCAAAGTCCCCTGGTCGAGTATAACAAAGCCCTCTGGTCGAGTATAACAAAGTCCTCTCATCGTGTATAACAAAGCACGTTCATCGAGTACAACAAAGTCCCTTGGTCGAGTTTAACAAAGTCCCCTGATCGTGTATAACAAAATCCCTCGATCAAGTATAACAAAGTCCCTGGTCGAGTATAACAAAGTCCCCTGATCGAGAATAGCAAAGTCCCCTCATCGAGTACAACAAAGTCCCATGTTCGAGAATAACAAAGTCCCCTGGTCGAGTATAACAAAGCCCCTCATCATGTATAACAAAGCAACCTGATCGAGTATAACAAAGTCCCCTGATCGAGTATAACTAAGTCCCCTAATCGATTATAACAAAGCCACCTCATCGAGTATAATAAAGGCCACTGATCGAGTATATCTAAGTCCCCTGGTCGCGTATAATAAAGTCCCCTGATCGAGTATAACAAAGTCCCCTGATTGAGTATAACAAAGGCCCCTAATCAAGTATAACAAAGGCCCCTGAGCGAGTATAACAGAGGCCCCCGATCGTATATAACAAAGGCCCCTAATCCAGTATAGCAAAATCTCCTGATCGTTTATAACAAAGTCCCATGATCGAGTAAAACAAAGTCCCCTGATCGAGTATAACAAAGGCCCATGATCAAATAAATAAAGTCCCCTGGTCGAGTATAACAAAGCCACCTGATTAAGTATAACAAAGGCCCCTGATCGAGTATAACAAAGGCCCCTGATCGAGTATAACAAAGGCCCCCGATCGTACAAAACAAAGGCCCCTGATCCAGTATAATAAACTCTCCTGATCGTTTATAACAAAGTCCCATGATCGGGTAAAACAAAGTCCCCTAATCGAGTATAACAACGGCCCATGATCAAATATAATAAAGTTCCCTGGTCGAGCATAACAAAGTCCCCTGATTGAGTATAACAAAGCCCCCTGGTCGAGTATAACAAAGCCCCTGATTGAGTATAACAAAGGCCCCTGGTCGAGTAAAACAAAGCCACTAATCGAGTATAACAAAGGCCCCTAATCGAGTATAACAAAGGCCCCAGAGCGAGTATAACAGAGGCCCCCGATCGTATATAACAAAGGCCCCTAATCCAGTATAATAAAATCTCCTGATCGTTTATAACAAAGTCCCATGATCGAGTAAGACAAAGGCCCCTCATAGAGTAAAACAAAGTCCCCTGATCGAGTATAACAAATTCCCCTGGTCGAGTATAACAAAGGCCCCTGGTCGAGTATAACAAAGTCCCCTGATCGAGTATAACAATGTCCCCTGATCGAGTGAAATAAAATCCCCTTATCGAATATAACAAAGTCCCTTGATCGAGTATAACAAAGTCCCCTGATCGAGTATAACAATGGCCCTGGTCGAGTATAACAAAGGCCCCTGGTCGAGTATAACAAAGTCCCCTGATCGAGTATAGCAAAGTCCTCTGATCGAGTATAACAAAGTCCCCTCAACGAGTAAAACAAAGCCCCCTGATCGAGTATAACAAAGTCCCCTGGTCGAGTATAACAAAGTCCCCTGGTCGAGTATAACAAAGTCCCCTCAACGAGTATAACAAAGCCCCCTGATCGAGTATAACAAAGTCCCCTGATCGAGTATAACAAAGTCCACTGATCGAATATAACAAAGGCCCCTGATCGAGTATAACAAAGGCCCCAGATCGTGTATAACAAAGGCCCCTAATCCATTATAATAAAGTCTCCTGATCGAGTATAACAAAGTCCCCTGATCGAGTATAACAAAGGCCCCTAGATCGAATATAACAAAGTTCTCTGATCGAGTATAACAATGCACCCTGGTCAAGTATAACAAAGCCCACTCATCGAGTATAACAAAGGCCCCTAGTCGAGTATAACAAAGTCCCGTGGTCACATATAACAAAGTCCCCTGATCGAGTATAACAAACTCCAATGATCGAGTATAACAAAGGTCCCTCATCGAGTATAACAAAGTCCCCTGATCAAATATAACAAAGCCCTCTGATCGAGTATAACAAAGTCCCCTTAACGAGTACAACAAAGCCCCATCAACGAATATAACAAAGTCCTCTGATTGAGTTTAACAAAGTACCCTCAACGAGTATAACAAAGCCCCCTGATCGAGTATAACAAAGTCCACTGGTCGAGTATAACAAAATTCCCTGATCGAGTTTAACAAAAGTCCCCTCAACGTGTATAACAAAGCCCCCTGATCGAGTATAACAAAGTCCCCTGGTCGAGTATATCAAAGTCCCCTGGTCGAGTATAACAGTCCTCTACTGAGTTTTCACGTGCAATTTCAACGAGTATAACAAAAGCCCTGATCGAGTATAACAGTCCACTGGTTTATATAACAAAATTCCCTGATCGAGGCTTAACAAAGTCCCTCAACGTGTATAACAAAGCCCCCTGATCGAGTATAACAAAGTCCCCTGGTCGAGTATATAAGTAATGTCCCTGGTCGAGTATAACAAAGCCCCTGGTCGAGTATATAACAAAGTCCTCTCTCATCGTGTAAGTAACAAAGCACGTTCATCGAGTGCCAACAAAAGTCCCTTGGTCGAGTTTAACAGTCCCTGATCGTGTATAAATAAAAATCCCTCGATCAAGTATATAACAAAGTCCCTGGTCGAGTATGTCCTCGATCGAGAATAGCAAAGTCCCCTCATCGAGTACAACAAAGTCCCATGGTCGAGAATAACAAAGTCCCCTGGTCGAGTATAACAAAGTCCCCTCATCATGTATATAACAAAAGCAACCTGGATCGAGTATAACAAAGTCCCCTGATCGAGTATAACTAAGTCCCCTAATCGATTATAACAAAGCCACCTCATCGAGTATAATAAAGGCCACTGATCGAGTATATCTAAGTCCCTGGTCGCGTATAATAAAGTCCCCGATCGAGTATAACAAAGTCCCCTGATTGAGTATAACAAAGGCCCCTAATCAAGTATAACAAAGGCCCCTGAGCGGAGTATAACAGAGGCCCCCTGATCGTATACATATATAACAAAGGCCCCTATCCAGTATAGCAAAATCTCTGATCGTTTATAACAAAGTCCCATGATCGAGTAAAACAAAGTCCCCTGATCGAGTATAACAAAGGCCCATGACTCCAAAGAAAGTAATAAAGTCCCCTGGTCGAGTATAATGTTACCTGATTAAGTATAACAAAGGCCCCTTGATCGAGTATAACAAAAGGCCCTGATCGAGTATAATAAAGGCCCCCTGATCGTACAAAAACAAAGGCCCCTGATCGTACAAAAACAAAGGCCCTTGATCCAGTATAATATACTCTCCTGATCGTTTATACAAAAGTCCATGATCGGGTAAAACAAAAACCTCAATCGAGTATAACAAAGGCCCATGATCAAATATATATTGAAGTTCCCTGGTCGAGCATAACAAAGTCCCTGGATTGAGTATAACAAAGCCCTGGTCGAGTATAACAAAGTCTCCTGATTGAGTATAACAAAGGCCCTGGTCGAGTAAAAACAAAGCCACTAATCGAGTATAACAAAGGCCCCATCGAGTATAACAGCGTCTCCAGAGTGAGTATAACAGAGGCCCCTGATCGTATATAACAAAGGCCCCTAATCCAGTATAATAAAAATCTCCTGATCGTTTATAACAAAGTCCCATGATCGAAAAGAAGACAAAGGCCCTCATAGAGTAAACAAAGTCCCCTGGATCGAGTATAACAAAGTTCTGGATCGAGGATAACAAAGCCCCTGGTCGAGTATACCAAAGCCCCTCATTGAGTATAACAAAGGCCCTGATCGAGTATAACAAAGGCCCCTGATCGAGTATAACAAAGGCCCCTGATCGTACATAACAAAGGCCCCTGATCCAGTATAATAAAATTCCTGATGGAATATAACAAAGTCCCATGATCGAGTAAAACAAAGTCCCCTGATCGAGCATAAGAGCGGCCCATGATCGAATATAACAAAGTCCCCTGGTCGAGTATAACAAAGTCCCCTGATCGAGTATAGCAAAGTCCCCTTATTGAGTATAACAAAGTCCCTCAACGAAAGTATAACAAAGCCCCTGATCGAGTATAACAAAGTCCCCTGGTCGAGTGTAACAAAGTCCCTGGTCGAGTATAACAAATTTCTTTGTCGAGTATAACAAAGTCCCCTCAACGAGTATAACAAAGCCCCTGATCGATTATAACAAAGTCCCTGGTCGAGTATAACAAAGTCCACTGGTCGAGTATATAACAAAGTCCCTCAACGAGTATATAACAAAGCCCCCTGATCGTATATAACAAAAGTTCCCTGGTCGAGTATAACTAAGTCCCCTGGTCGACTATAACAAATTCTGGTCGAGTATAACAAAGTCCTGATCGTGTATAACAAAGCATCCTGATCGAGTATAATGTCCCCTGGTCGAGGTTAACAAAGTCTCCTCAGTATAACAAAGCCCCTGATCGAGTATAACAAAGTCCCTTGATCGAGCATAACAAAGTCCTCAACGAGTATAAACAGCCCCTGATCGAGACAACAAAGTCCCCTGGTCGAGTATAACAAAGTCCCTAATCGAGAATATCAAATCCCCTATGATCGAGTGCAACAAAATCCCCTAATCGAGTATAATAAAGTCCCTTTGATCGAGTATAACAAAAGTCCCTCAACAAGTATATAAGAAAGGGCCCTAATCGAGTATAACAAAGTTCCCTGGTCGAGTATACAAAATCCTCATCGAGTATATAAAAAGTCCCCTGATCGAGTATAATAATGTCGTACTCGATCGAGTATAACAAAGTCTCCTGATTGAGTATATAACAAAAGCCCCTCGTCGAGTATAACAAAGTCCCTGATCGAGAATAACAAAGTCCGTTGGATCGAGTATAACAAAGTCCCCTGAAAAAGTATAACAAAGGCCAGTAGTCGAGTATAACAAAGTCCCCTGATCGAGTATAATAAAGTCCCCTCATCGAGAATAACAAAGTCCCCTGATCGAGTATAATAAAGTCGCCTGATCGAGTATAAACAGCGCCCTAGTCGAGTATAACAAAGTCCCCTGATCGAGTATAAAAAGGCCCCAGATCGTGTATAAGCAAAGGCCCCTAATCCATTATATAATAAAGTCTCCTGGATCGAAAGTAAACAAAGTCCCCTGATCGAGTATAACAAAGGCCCCTAGATCGAATATATAACAAAGTTCTCTGATCGAGTATAACAATGCACCCTGGACAAGTATAACAAAGCTCACTATCGAGTATAACAAAGGCCCCTTAGTTGAGCATATAAACAAAGTCCCCTGGTCGCATATGCTAACAAGGTCCCCTGATCGAGTATAACAAACTCCCCCATCGGTATAACAAAGGCCCTGATCGAGTATATAACAAAGTCCCCTGATCGAATATTTAAGTCCCTGGATCGAGTTTAACAAAGTCCCTCAACTAGAATAACAAAGACCCCTGATGGAGAGCAACAAAGTCCCCTGGTCGAGTATAACAAAGTCCCTGGTCGAGTATAACAAAGTCCCTCAACGAGTATATAACAAAAGCCCCCTGAACGAGTATAACAAAAGTCCCCTGATCGAGTATAACAAAATTCACTGATCGAATACAACAAAGGCCCTGATCGAGTATATAACAAAGGCCCCAGATCGTGTATATAAATAAAGGCCCCAATCCATTATAATAAAGTCTCTGATCGAGTATAACAAAGTCCCCTGATCGAGTATAACAGGCCCCTAGATCGAATATAACAAAGTTCTCTGATCGAGTATAACAATGCACCCTGGGCAAGTATAACAAAGCCCACTCATCGAGTATAACAAAGGCCCCTAGTCGAGTATAACAAAGTCCTGTGGTCACATATAACAAAGTCCCCTGATCGAGTATAACAAACTGCAATGATCGAGTATAACAAAAGGCCCCTCATCGAGTATAACAAAGTCCCTAATCAAATATAACAAAGCCCTGGATCGAGCATAACAAAAGTCCCCTCAACGAGTATAACAACAAAGCCCCATCAACGAATATAACAAAATCCTCTGATTGAGTTTAACAAAGTCCCCCAACGAGTATAACAAACCCCCTGATCGAGTATATAAACAAAAGTCCACTGGTCGAGTATAACAAAATTCCCTGATCGAGTTTAACAAAAGTCCCTCAACGTATAACAAAGCCCTGGATTGTGTATATAACAAAGTCCCCTGGTCGAGTATATCAAAGTCCCTGGTCGAGTATAACAGCCCTGGTCGAGTATAACAAAGTCCTCTCATCGCGGTATAATGTGCCACCTTCATCGAGTACAACAAAGTCCCTTGGTCGAGTTTAAAAAGTCCCCGATCGTGTATACCAAAATCCTCGATCAAGTATAACAAAGTCCCTGGTCGAGTATATAACAAGGTCCCCTGATCGAGAATAGCAAAGTCCCCCTCATCGAGTACAAATAAAACCCATGGTCGAGAATAACAAAAGTCCCCTGGTCGAGTATAACAAAGTCCCTCATCATGTATAACAAAGCAACCTGATCGAGTATAACAAAGTCCTGACGAGTATAACTAAGTCCCCTCAATCGATTATAACAAAGCCACCTCATCGAGTATGCAAAAGGCCCCTGATCCAGTATATCTATGTCCCCTGGTCGCGTATAATAAAGTCCCCTGATCGAGTATAACAAAGTCCCTGATTGAGTATATAACAAAGGCCCCTAATCAAGTATAACAAAGGCCCCTGAGCGAGTATAACAGAGGCCCCTGATCGTATATAACAAAGGTCCCTAATCCAGTATAGCAAATCTCCTGATCGTTTATAACAAAGCCCCATGATCGAGTAAACAAAAGTCCCCTGATCGAGTATAACAAAGGCCCATGATCAAATATAATAAAGTCTCCTGGCCGAGTATAACAAAAGCCCCTGATTAAGTATAACAAAGGCCCTGATCGAGTATAACAAAGGCCCCTGATCGGAGTATAACAAAGGCCCGATCGTACAAAACAAAGGCCCCTGATCCAGTATAATAAATCTCTGATCGTTTATAACAAAGTCCCATGATCGGGTAAAACAAAGTCCCCTAATCGAGAGTATAACAAAGGCCCATGATCAAATATATTAAAGTTCCCTGGTCTATATAACAAAGTCCCTGATTGAGTATAACAAAGCCCCTGGTCGAGTATAACAGTTCTGATTGAGTATAACAAAGACCCCTGGTCGAGTAAAACAAAGCCACTAATCGAGTATAACAAAGGCCCCTAATCGAGTATAACAAAGGCCCCTGAGCGAGTATAACAGAGGCCCCTGGATCGTATATAACAAAGGGCCCTCAATCCAGTATAATAAAAATTCTGATCGTTTATAACAAAGTCCCATGATCGAGTAAGACAAAGGCCCCTATAGAGTAAAAACAGTTCCCTGATCGAGTATAACAAAGTTCCCTGATCGAGGATACAATGCTTGGTCAGAGTATAACAAAGCCCCTCATTGAGGCAACAAAGGCCCCTGGATCGAGTATATAACAAAGGCCCTGATCGAGTATATAACAAAGGCCCCTGATCGTACACATAACAACAAAGGCCCCGATCCAGTATAATAAAATCTCCTGATGGAGTATAACAAAAGTCCCATGATCGAGTAAAACAAAGTCCCCTGATCGAGTATAACAGTGGCCTATGATCGAATATAACAAAAGTCCCCTGGTCGAGTATAACAAAGTCCCCTGATCGAGTATAACAAAGGCCCTCAAAGTATAACAGCGCCCCCTTATCGAGTAAAAACAAAGGGCCCTGATCGAGTATAACAAAGTTCTCATCGACACAATACAAAGTTTCTCATCGAGTATAACAAAGTTCCTTGGTCGAGTATAACTAAGTCCCCTAATCGATTAGAACAGAGCCCCTCATCGAGTATAACAAAGGCCCTTGATCGAGTATAACAAAGTCCCCTTGTCGAGTATAACAAAGTCCCTGATCGAGTATAACAAAGTCCTGGTCGAGTATAACAAAGCCCCTTATCGAGTATAACAAAGGTCCTCGTCGAGTATAACAAAGTCCCCTGATCGAGTGCGTAAGAAAACCCTGATCGAGGATAACAAACTCCTTATCGAGTATAATGGAAGTCCCTGATCAAATATAAATAGAAAGACCCTGATCGAGTATAACCAAGTCCCTCAACGAGTATAACAAAGCCCCCTCATCGTGTAAACAAAGTCACCTGGTCGAGTATAACAGTGTCCTGGTCGAGTATAACCAAGTCCCCAACGTATAACAAAGCCCCCCATCGTGTATAACAAAGCAAGCACCCTGATGGAGTACAACATAGTCCCTTGGTCGAGCTTAACAAAGTCCCCTGATCGTGTATAACAAATCCCCTTGATCAAGTATGACAAAGTTCCCTGGTCAGGTATAACAAAATCCCTGATCGAGAATAGCAAAGTCCTCAGATTGAGTACAACAAAGTCCCCTGGTCGAGTATAACAAATTCCCTGGTCGAGGTATAACAAAGGCCCTGGTCAGGTATAACAAAGTCCCCTGATCGAGGTATAACAATGTCCTGATCGAGTGAAACAAAATCCCTTATCGAATATAACAAAGTCCCTTGATCGGGTATAACAAAGTCCCCTGATCGAGTATAACAATGGCCCTGCTTGAGTATAACAAAGGCCCTGGTCGAGTATAACAAAGTCCCCTGATCGAGTATAGCAAAGTCCCCTGATCGAGTATAACAAAAGTCCCCTCAACGAGTAAAACAAGCCCCTGATCGAGTATAACAATGTCCCTGGTCGAGGTATAACAAAGTCCCCTGGTCGGTATAACAAATTCCTGGTCGAGGTATAACAATGTCCCTGATCAGTGAAACAAAATCCCATTATCGAATATACAAAGTCACTTGATCGAGTATAACAAAGTCCCTCAACGAAGTATAACAAAGCCCCTGATCGAGTATAACAATGTCCCTGGTCGAGTATAACAAAGTCCCGGGTCGAGTATAACAAATTCCCTGGTCGAATATAACAATGTCCCTGAACAAGTATAACAAAGGCCCCTAGTCGAGTATAACAAAGATCCCTGTCGAGTATAATAAAGTCCCTCATCGAGAATAACAAAGTCCCTGATCGAGTATAATAAAGTCACCTGATCGAAGTATAACAAAGTCCCTGATTGAGTATAATAAAGCCCCTGGTCAGTATAACAAAGCCCTGAACGAGTATAACAAAGAGGCTGATCGGAGTATAACAAAAGGCCCCTAGTCGAGTATAACAAAGTCCTGATCGAGTATAACAAAGCCCTGATCGATATAACAAAGGCCCCTAATCGAGTATAACAAGGGCCTCCGATCGTGTATAACAAAGGCCCTAATCCATTAAAATAAAGTCTCCTGATCGAGTATAACAAAGTCCCTGATCAGGTATAACAAAGTCCCTGATCGAGTATAACAATGTCCCTGATCGGGTGAAACAAAATCCCATTATCGAATATAACAAAGTCACTTGATCGAGTATAACAAAAGACCCTCAACGGGTATAACAAAGCCTGATCCGAGGTATAACAATGTCCCTGGTCGGGTATAACAAAGTCCCGGGTCGAGTATAACAAATTCCCCTGGTCGAATATAACAATGTCCCTGAACAAGTATAACAAGGCCCTAGTCGAGGTATAACAAAGATCCTGGTCGAGTATAATAAAGTCCCTCATCGAGAATAACAAAGTCCCTGATCGAGTATAATAAAGTCACTGATCGAGTATAACAAAGTCCCTAATTTGGTATAATAAAGCCCCTGGTCGAGTATACAAAGCCCCTGAACGAGTATAACAAAGGCCCTGATCGAGGTATAACAAGGCCCCTAGTCGAGTATAACAAAGTCCCTGATCGAGTATAACAAAGCCCCTTGATCGTGTATAACAAAGGCCCCTGATCAGGTATAACAAAGGCCCCCGATCGTGTATAACAAAGGCCCTAATCCATTATAATAAAGTCTCCTGATCGAGTATAACAAAGTCCTGATCGAGGTATAACAAAGTCCTGATCGAGTATAACAAAGTCCCTGATCGAGTATAACAAAGGCCACAGATCAAATATAACAAAGTCCTCTGATCGAGTATAACAATGCACCCTGGTCGAGTATAGCAAAGCCCCCTCATCAAGTATAACAAAGGCCCTAGTTGAGCATAACAAGTCCCTAGTCGCATATAACAAAAAGTCCCTGATCAGTATAACAAAGCCCCTGATCGAGTATAACAAAGTCCCTGATCGGGTATAACAAAGTCCCTGATCGAGGTATAACAAAGTCCCTGATCGAGTATAACAAAGGCCCCAGATCGAATATAACAAAGTCCTCTGATCGAGTATAACAATGCACCCTGATCGAGTATAACAAACTCCCTCATCGAGTATAACAAAGGCCCTGATCAGAATATAACAAAGTCACCTGATCGACTTTAACAAAGTCCCTCAACTAGAATAACAAAGCCCCTGATCGAGTATAACAAGGCCCATGCCAAATATAATAAAGTCCCTGGTCGAGTATAAAAAGTCCCTGGTCGAGTATAACCAAGCCCTAATTGAGTATAACAAGGCCCCTCATCGAGTATAACAAAGGCCCTGATCGAGGATAAAGGCCCCCGATCGTACATAACAAAGGCCCTGATCAACTATAATAAAATCTCCAGATCGGGTATAACAAAGTCCCTGATCGAGTATAACAAAGGCCCCTCAAAAGAGTATAACAAGGCCACTCATCGAGTAAAACAAAAAGGCCCCTCATCGAGTATAAAAAGTCTCCTCATCGACAATAACAAAAGTTTCCTCATCAAGTATAACAAAATTACCTGGTCGAGTATAACTAAATCCTAATCGATTATAACAAAGCCCCTCATCGAGTATAACAAAGGCCCTTATCGAGGTATAACAAAAGCCCCCTGATCGAGTATAACAAAGTCCGCTGGTTGAGGTATAACAAGTCCCCTGGTCGAGTTTAATAAAGTCCTGGTCGAGTATAACAAATTCCCTAGTCGCATATAACAAAGTCCCTGATCGAGTATAACAAACTCCTCATCGAGTATAACAAAGGCCCTGATCGAGTATAACAAAGTCCCCTGATCCGAAAATAACAAAGTCACCTGATCGACTTTACCAAAGTCCCCTCAACTAGAATAAAAAAGCCCCTGATCGAGGTATAACAAGGCCCATGACCCAAATATAATAAATTCCCTGGTCAGGTATAAAAAGTCCCTGATCGAGTATAACAAAGCCCCCTGGTCGAGTATAACAAAGCCCCTGATTGAGTATAACAAAGGCCGTCATCAAGTATAACAAGGCCCCTGATCGAGGATAAAAAGGCCCCCCGATCGTACATAACAAAGCCCTGATCCACTATAATAAATCTCCAGATCGAGTATAACAAAGTCCCTGATCGAGTATAACAAAGGCCCCTCAAAGAGTATAACAAAGGCCACTCATCCAGGTAAAACAAAAGGCCCCTCATCGAGGTATAAAAAGTCTCCTCATCGACAATAACAAAGTTTCCTCATCAAGTATAACAAAGTTACCTGGTCGAGTATAACTAAATCCCTAATCGATTATAACAAAACCCCCTCATCGAGTATAACAAGGCCCCTTATCAGGTATAACAAAAGCCCCTGATCAGAGTATAACAAAGTCCGCTGGTCGAGTATAACAAAGTCCCCTGGTCGAGTATAATAAAGTCCTGGTCGAGTATAACAAATTCCCTGGTCGAGTATAACAAAGTCCCTGATCGTGTATAACAAAGCACCTGATCAGGTACAACAAAGTCCCCTGGTCGAGGTTAACAAGATCCCTCAACGAGTATAACAAAGCCCCTGATCGAGTATAACAAAGTCCCTTGATCGAGTATAACAAGTCCCATCAACGAGTATAACAAAAGCCCCTGATCGAGTATAACAAAGTCCCTGGTCGAGTATAACAAAGTCCCTAATCGAGAATAACAAAGCCCCGTGATCAGGTGTAACAAAATCCCCTGATCGAGTATAACAAAGTCCATGATCAGAGTATAACAAAGTCCCTGAACAAGTATAACAAGGCCCTAATCAGGTATAACAAAGTCCTTGGTCGAGTATAATAAAGTCCCTGATCGAAAAAAATTCCCTGGTCGAGTATAACAAGTCCCTGATTGAGTATAACAAAGTCCCTGATTGAGTATAACAAGCCCCTGGTCGAGTATAACAAACTCCTGATTGAGTATAACAAAGGCCCTGATCAGGTATAACAAAGGCCCTGATCCATTATAATAAAGTCTCAGATCAAGTATAACAAGTCCCTGATCAGTATAACAAAGGCCCTGATCAGGTATAACAAAGTCCCGTTGTCACATATAACAAAGTCCCTGATCAGTATATAAAACTCCCTGATCGAGTTTAACAAAGTCCCCTCAACGAGCATAACAAAGGCAACTGATCACGAGTATAACAAAGGCCCCGATCGTGTAAAACAAGGCCCTGATCCATTATAATAAAGTCTCCTGATCCAAGTATAACAAAGTCCCTCAACGAGTATAAACAAAGGCAACTGATCGAGTATAACAAAGGCCCCGATCGTGTAAAACAAGGCCCTAATCCATTATAATAAAATCTCCAGATCCAAGTATAACAAAGGCCCTGATCGAGTATAACAAACTCCCTGATCGGGTTTAACAAAGTCCCCTCAACAGGTCTAACAAAGCCCCCTCATCGAGTATAACAAAGGCCCCCAATCGTGTATAAGGCCCTGATCAGTATATAATAAAGTCTCCTGATCGAGTATAACAAAGTCCCTGATCGAGAGGTATAACAAAGGCCCTGATCGAGTATAACAAAGTCCTCCGATCGAGTATAACAATGCACCCTGGTCGAGTATAACAAAGCCCACTCATCGAGGTATAACAAAGGCCCCTAGTCGAGCATAACAAAGACCCTGGTCGCTATAACAAAAGTCCCCTGATCGAGTATAACAAACTCCCCTCATCGAGTATAACAAAGGCCCTGATCGAGTATAACAACGTCCTGATCAATAACAAAAGTCCCTAATCGAGGTTTAACAAAGTCCCTCAACTAGTATAACAAAGCCTCCTAATTCAGTATAACAAAGTCCCCTGGTCGAGTATAACAAAGCCCCTTCATCGAACATAACAAAGGCCCCTAGACGAGTATAACAAAGTCCCGTGGGCACATATAACAAAGTCCCTGATCGAGTATAACAAACTCCTCATCGAGTATAACAAAAGGCCCCTCATCGAGGTATAACAAAGTCTCCTGATCAAATATAAAAAGCCACCTGATCCGAGTATAACAGAGTCCTGAACCAAGTATAACAAAAGGCCACTAGTCGAGTATAAGAAGTCCCTGGTCGTGTATAATAAAGTCCCCTCATCGAATAACAAAGTCCCTGAAGAGTATAATAAAGTCGCCTGATCGAGTATACCAAGTCCCTGATTGAGTACAATAAAGCCCCCTGAAGAGTATAACAAAGCCCCTGATCAGGTATAACAAAAGGTCCCTGATCCAGAGTATAACAAAGGCCCCTAGTCGAGGTATAACAAAGTCCCTGATCCAGGTATAACAAAGTCCCCTGATCGAGTATAACAAGGCCCGTGATCAGTATACGAAAGGCCCCCGATCGTGTATAACAAAGGCCCATAATCCATTATAATAAATTCTCTGATCGAGTATAACAAAGGCCCCAGATCAGAATATAACCAAGTCCTCTGATCGAGTAACAATGCACCCTGGTTGAGTATAACAAAAGCCCCCTCATCGTGTATAACCAAAAGGCCCTATTTGAGCATAACAAAGTCCCTAAATCGCATATAACACAGTCCCTGATCGAGTATAACAAACTCCCTCATCGGAGTATAACAAAGGCCCTCATCGAGTATAAAAAGTCCCTGATCGAATATAACAAAGTCAACTGATCGAGTTTAACAAAGTCCTCAAGTAGAATAACATAGCCCCCTCATCGAGTATAACAAAGGCCCCCAATCGTGTATAACAAAGCCCCTGATCCAGTATAATAAAGTCTCTGATCGAGGTATAACAAAGTCCCTGATCGAGTATAACAAAGGCCCTGATCAGGTATAACAAAGTCACTCCGATCGAGTATAACAATGCACCCTGGTCGAGTATAACAAAGCCCACTCATGGTATAGCCCTAGTCGAGCATAACAAGACCCCTGGTCGCATATAACAAGAATCCCCTGATCGGTATAACAAACACCCTCATCGAAGTATAACAAGGCCCCTGATCCGAGTATAACAACGTCCCCTGATCCAATATAACAAAGTCCTAATCGAGTTTAACA
>NW_024712913.1:5995445-6015622 GCF_018991925.1 Homarus americanus
CCTCTGATTGAGTTTAACAAAGTACACCAACAGAGGTATAACAAAGCCCCTGATCGAGTATAAGAAGTCCACTGGTCGAAATACAACAATTCCTGATCAGGTTCAACAAGTCCCTCCGCGTGTATAACCAGCCCCTGATCGAGTATAACAAAAGTCCTGGTCAGGCTATCAAGTCCCCTGGTCGAGAGTCTAAGCAGCCTCAGTCGAGAGTATAACAAAGAATCCTCTCATCGTGCATAAACAAAGCACGTTCCTCAGTACAACCAGGAGTCCCTTGGTCTGAAGTTTAACTCTAGTCCCTCATGGTGTATAACAAAAATCTACTCAATCCGTACCAACAAGTCCTGGTCGGGTATAAACAAAGACCTGATCGAGAATAGCAGAGTCCCTCATTCAAAGGTACAACAAGTCCATGTTCCCGAGAATAACAAAGTCCCTGGTCGAGTATAACAAAGTCCCCTCATCATAAACAACCTGATCCCGAGTATAACAAAGTCCCTGATCCAGGCGTAGTCCCTAATCGATTATAACAAAAGCCACCTCATCAGCAGAGTATAATAGTACTGATCAGAGTATATCTAAGTCCTAATTAAGCATAATAAGTCCCCCTGATCCCGGAAGTATAACAAAGTCCCCTGATTGGGTATCAACAAGGCCCCTAATCAGTACTAACTTCAGGCCCCTGAGCAGGTATATGAGGCCCCGATCGTATATAACAAAAGGCCCTAATCCAGTATAAAAGTCTCCTGATCGTTTATAGCAGAATCCCGCTGATCGAGTAAAACCAAAAGTCCCTGATCGAGTATAACAAAGGCCCATGATCAAAATAAAGTCCCTGGTCGAGTATAACAAAATATACCTGATTTAGTATATATAAGGCTGATCCGGAGTATAACAAAAGGCCCTGATCAGGTATAACAAAGGCCCCCCGATCGTACAAAACAAAGGCTGATCCAGTATAATAAACTCTCCTGATCGTTTATAGCAAAGTCCATGGTCAGGTAAAACAAAGTCCTAATCAGGCTAACAAAAGGCCCATGATCAAATATAATAAAGTTCCTGGTAAATACTTGAAATCCCTGATTAGTATAATAGCCCCTGGTCGAGTATATAAAGCTGATTTAAGTACCTTAAAGGCCCTGGTCCCGGTGAAACAAGCCACTGATAAAACAGCAAGGCCCTAATCAGGTATAACAAAAGGCCCCAGAGCAGAGTATATGTGAGGCCCCGATCGTATATAAACAAGCCCCTAATCCAGTATAATAAAAATCTCTGATCAGTTTATAACAAAGTCCCATGATCGGAGTAAGACAAAAGGCCTCATGGTAAGCAAATTACTGAAATCCATTATAACAAATTCCCCTGGTCGAGTATAACAAAGGTCCCTGGTCGAGTATAACAAAGTCCCCTGATCGAGTATAACAATGTCCCCTGATCGAGTGAAATAAAATCCCCTTATCGAATATAACAAAGTCCCTTGATCGAGTATAACAAAGTCCCCTGATCGAGTATAACAATGGCCCTGGTCGAGTATAACAAAGGCCCCTGGTCGAGTATAACAAAGTCCCCTGATCGAGTATAGCAAAGTCCTCTGATCGAGTATAACAAAGTCCCCTCAACGAGTAAAACAAAGCCCCCTGATCGAGTATAACAAAGTCCCCTGGTCGAGTATAACAAAGTCCCCTGGTCGAGTATAACAAAGTCCCCTCAACGAGTATAACAAAGCCCCCTGATCGAGTATAACAAAGTCCCCTGATCGAGTATAACAAAGTCCACTGATCGAATATAACAAAGGCCCCTGATCGAGTATAACAAAGGCCCCAGATCGTGTATAACAAAGGCCCCTAATCCATTATAATAAAGTCTCCTGATCGAGTATAACAAAGTCCCCTGATCGAGTATAACAAAGGCCCCTAGATCGAATATAACAAAGTTCTCTGATCGAGTATAACAATGCACCCTGGGCAAGTATAACAAAGCCCACTCATCGAGTATAACAAAGGCCCCTAGTCGAGTATAACAAAGTCCCGTGGTCACATATAACAAAGTCCCCTGATCGAGTATAACAAACTGCAATGATCGAGTATAACAAAGGCCCCTCATCGAGTATAACAAAGTCCCCTAATCAAATATAACAAAGCCCTCTGATCGAGCATAACAAAGTCCCCTCAACGAGTATAACAAAGCCCCATCAACGAATATAACAAAATCCTCTGATTGAGTTTAACAAAGTCCCCTCAACGAGTATAACAAAACCCCCTGATCGAGTATAACAAAGTCCACTGGTCGAGTATAACAAAATTCCCTGATCGAGTTTAACAAAAGTCCCCTCAACGTGTATAACAAAGCCCCCTGATTGTGTATAACAAAGTCCCCTGGTCGAGTATATCAAAGTCCCCTGGTCGAGTATAACAAAGCCCTCTGGTCGAGTATAACAAAGTCCTCTCATCGTGTATAACAAAGCACGTTCATCGAGTACAACAAAGTCCCTTGGTCGAGTTTAACAAAGTCCCCTGATCGTGTATAACAAAATCCCTCGATCAAGTATAACAAAGTCCCTGGTCGAGTATAACAAAGTCCCCTGATCGAGAATAGCAAAGTCCCCTCATCGAGTACAACAAAGTCCCATGTTCGAGAATAACAAAGTCCCCTGGTCGAGTATAACAAAGCCCCTCATCATGTATAACAAAGCAACCTGATCGAGTATAACAAAGTCCCCTGATCGAGTATAACTAAGTCCCCTAATCGATTATAACAAAGCCACCTCATCGAGTATAATAAAGGCCACTGATCGAGTATATCTAAGTCCCCTGGTCGCGTATAATAAAGTCCCCTGATCGAGTATAACAAAGTCCCCTGATTGAGTATAACAAAGGCCCCTAATCAAGTATAACAAAGGCCCCTGAGCGAGTATAACAGAGGCCCCCGATCGTATATAACAAAGGCCCCTAATCCAGTATAGCAAAATCTCCTGATCGTTTATAACAAAGTCCCATGATCGAGTAAAACAAAGTCCCCTGATCGAGTATAACAAAGGCCCATGATCAAATAAATAAAGTCCCCTGGTCGAGTATAACAAAGCCACCTGATTAAGTATAACAAAGGCCCCTGATCGAGTATAACAAAGGCCCCTGATCGAGTATAACAAAGGCCCCCGATCGTACAAAACAAAGGCCCCTGATCCAGTATAATAAACTCTCCTGATCGTTTATAACAAAGTCCCATGATCGGGTAAAACAAAGTCCCCTAATCGAGTATAACAACGGCCCATGATCAAATATAATAAAGTTCCCTGGTCGAGCATAACAAAGTCCCCTGATTGAGTATAACAAAGCCCCCTGGTCGAGTATAACAAAGCCCCTGATTGAGTATAACAAAGGCCCCTGGTCGAGTAAAACAAAGCCACTAATCGAGTATAACAAAGGCCCCTAATCGAGTATAACAAAGGCCCCAGAGCGAGTATAACAGAGGCCCCCGATCGTATATAACAAAGGCCCCTAATCCAGTATAATAAAATCTCCTGATCGTTTATAACAAAGTCCCATGATCGAGTAAGACAAAGGCCCCTCATAGAGTAAAACAAAGTCCCCTGATCGAGTATAACAAAGTTCCCTGATCGAGGATAACAAAGCCCCCTGGTCGAGTATAACAAAGCCCCTCATTGAGTATAACAAAGGCCCCTGATCGAGTATAACAAAGGCCCCTGATCGAGTATAACAAAGGCCCCCGATCGTACATAACAAAGGCCCCTGATCCAGTATAATAAAATCTCCTGATGGAATATAACAAAGTCCCATGATCGAGTAAAACAAAGTCCCCTGATCGAGTATAAGAGCGGCCCATGATCGAATATAACAAAGTCCCCTGGTCGAGTATAACAAAGTCCCCTGATCGAGTATAGCAAAGTCCCCTTATTGAGTATAACAAAGTCCCCTCAACGAGTATAACAAAGCCCCCTGATCGAGTATAACAAAGTCCCCTGGTCGAGTGTAACAAAGTCCCCTGGTCGAGTATAACAAATTCCCCTTGTCGAGTATAACAAAGTCCCCTCAACGAGTATAACAAAGCCCCCTGATCGAGTATAACAAAGTCCCCTGGTCGAGTATAACAAAGTCCCCTGGTCGAGTATAACAAAGTCCCCTCAACGAGTATAACAAAGCCCCCTGATCGAGTATAACAAAGTTCCCTGGTCGAGTATAACTAAGTCCCCTGGTCGACTATAACAAATTCCCCTGGTCGAGTATAACAAAGTCCCCTGATCGTGTATAACAAAGTCCCTAATGAGAATATGATACATGATCGGTGTAACAAAATCCTAATCGGTATAACAAGTCCCTTTAGTCGGGTATAACAAAGTCCCTGAACAAGTTTAAGAAAGGCCCTAATCGAATAGTCCCTGGTCAAGTATAATAAAATCCCTCATCGGGTATAAAAGTCCCTGATCGGTATAATATTGTCGCCTGATCGAGTATAACAAAGTCCCTAGTATAACCAAAGCCCCTCGTCGAGTATAACAAAGTCCCTGATCGAGGATAACAAAAGTCCGTTGATCGAGGTATGACAAATTCCCCTGAAAAGTATAACAAAGGCCAGTAGTCGATGTAACAAAGTCCCCTGATCGGTATAATAAAGTCCCTCATCGAGATAACAAGAGTCCCTGATCAGAGTATATAATAAAGTGCCTTGATCGGGTAACAAGGCCCCTAGTCGAGTATAATAAAGTTCCTGATCGAGTATAACAAAGTCCCTGATCGAATATAACGAGGCCCTTGATCGAGGTATAAAAGGCCCCAGATCGTGTATAACAAGGCCTAATCCATTATAATAAAGTCTCCTGATCGAGCAACAAAGTCCCCAGTCCCGAGTATAACAAAGGCCCTAGATCGAATATAACAAAGTTCTCTGATCGAGTATAACAATGCACCCTGGACAAGTATAACAAAGCTCACTCATCGAGTATAACAAAGGCTAGTTGAGCAACAAAAGTCCCCTGGTCGCATATAACAAGGTCCCCTGATCGAGTATAACAAACTCCCTCATCGAGTATAACAAAGGCCCTGATCCGGGTATAACAAAGTCCTGATCGAATTTTAGAGTCCCTGGATCGAGTTTAACAAAGTCCCTCAACTAGAATAACAAAGACCCTGATGGAGTATGCTTAAAGTCCCTGGTCGAGTATAACAAAGTCCCCTGGTCGGGTATAACAAAGTCCCCTCAACGGGTATAAGCCCCTGATCGGTATAGTCCCCTGATCGGGTATGACAAATCACTGATCGGATATAGCAAAGGCCCCTGATCGAGGTATAACAAAGGCCCCAGATCGTGTATAAAAAAGAGGCCCCTGATCGAGTATAACAAAGGCCCTCAGATCGTGTATAACAAAGGCCCCTTAATCCATTATAATAAAAAGTCTCCTGATCGAGTATAACAAAGTCCTGTGATCGAGTATAACAAAGGCCCCTAGATCGAATAAATATAACAAAGTTCTCTGATCGATTATAACAATGCACCCTGCAAGTGTATAACAAAGCCCACTCATCGAGTATAACAAAGGCCCCTAGTCGAGTATAACAAAGTCCCGTGGTCACATATAACAAAGTCCCCTGGATCGAGTATAACAAACTGCAAATACCGAGTAGTAACAAAGGCCCCTCATCGAGTACATAACAAAGTCCCTAAGCAAATATAACAAAGCCTCTGATCGAGTATAACAAAGTCCCCAACGAGTATAACAAAGCCCCATCAACGAATATAACAAAATCCTCTGATTGAGTTTACAAAGTCCCCAACGAGTATAACAAAGCTCCCCTGATCGAGTATAGCAAAAGTCCACTGGTCGAGTATAACAAAAATTCTTGATCGAGTTTAACAAAAGCCTCTCAACGTGTATAACAAAGCCCCCTGATGTGTGTATATAACAAAGTCCCTCGGTCGAGTATATATCAAAGTCCCTGGTCGAGTATAACAGTTCTCTGGTCATACACAAAAAAGTCTTCGGTCCAATGCTGCCCGTCGAAGTTCAACAAAGTTCCTTGGCCGAAATTCTACAAAGTTCCCCGATCGTAAGCAAAATCTCGACGCGCGGCACAAAAGTCCCGGTCGATATATGTCCTCCGACCGTATAGTCCCTCACGAGCAACAAAACCATGTCTATAGTCAACAAAGTCCCCTGGTCGAGTATAACAAAGTCCCCTCATCATGTATAACAAAGCAACCTGATCGAGTATAACAAAGTCCCCTGATCGAGTATAACTAAGTCCCCTAATCGATTATAACAAAGCCACCTCATCGAGTATAAAAAAGGCTCCTGATCCAGTATATCTAAGTCCCCTGGTCGCGTATAATAAAGTCCCCTGATCGAGTATAACAAAGTCCCCTGATTGAGTATAACAAAGGCCCCTAATCAAGTATAACAAAGGCCCCTGAGCGAGTATAACAGAGGCCCCCGATCGTATATAACAAAGGCCCCTAATCCAGTATAGCAAAATCTCCTGATCGTTTATAACAAAGCCCCATGATCGAGTAAAACAAAGTCCCCTGATCGAGTATACTAAAGGCCCATGATCAAATATAATAAAGTCCCCTGGTCGAGTATAACAAAGCCCCTGATTAAGTATAACAAAGGCCCCTGATCGAGTATAACATAGGCCCCTGATCGAGTATAACAAAGGCCCCGATCGTACAAAACAAAGGCCCCTGATCCAGTATAATAAAATCTCCTGATCGTTTATAACAAAGTCCCATGATCGGGTAAAACAAAGTCCCCTAATCGAGTATAACAAAGGCCCATGATCAAATATAATAAAGTTCCCTGGTCGAGTATAACAAAGTCCCCTGATTGAGTATAACAAAGCCCCCTGGTCGAGTATAACAAAGCCCCTGATTGAGTATAACAAAGACCCCTGGTCGAGTAAAACAAAGCCACTAATCGAGTATAACAAAGGCCCCTAATCGAGTATAACAAAGGCCCCTGAGCGAGTATAACAGAGGCCCCCGATCGTATATAACAAAGGCCCCTAATCCAGTATAATAAAATCTCCTGATCGTTTATAACAAAGTCCCATGATCGAGTAAGACAAAGGCCCCTCATAGAGTAAAACAAAGTTCCCTGATCGAGTATAACAAAGTTCCCTGATCGAGGATAACAAAGCCCCCTGATCGAGTATAACAAAGGCCCCTAATCGAGTATAACAAAGGCCCCCGATCGTACATAACAAAGGCCCCTGATCCAGTATAATAAAATCTCCTGGTGGAGTATAACAAAGTCCCATGATCGAGTAAAACAAAGTCCCCTGATCGAGTATAACAGCGGCCCATGATCGAATATAACAAAGTCCCCTGGTCGAGTATAACAAAGTCCCCTGATCGAGTATAACAAAGGCCCCTCAAGGAGTATAACAAAGGCCCCTCATCGAGTAAAACAAAGGGCCCTGATCGAGTATAACAAAGTCTCCTCATCGACAATAACAAAGTTTCCTCATCGAGTATAACAAAGTTCCTTGGTTGAGTATAACTAAGTCCCCTAATCGATTAGAACAGAGCCCCCCTCATCGAGTATAACAAAGGCCCTTGATCGAGTATAACAAAGTCCCCTTGTCGAGTATAACAAAGTCCCCTGATCGAGCATAACAAAGTCCCCTGGTCGAGTATAACAAAGCCCCCTTATCGAGTATAACCAAGTTCCCTAATTGAGTATAACAAAGGCCCCTCATCGAGTATAACACAGGCCCCTCATCTAGTATAACAAAGTCCCCTGATCGAATATAACAAAGACCCCTGATCGAGTATAACAAAGTCCCCTCAACGAATATAACAAAGCCCCCTCATCGTTTGTAACAAAGTCACCTGGTCGAGTATAACAAAGTTCCCTGGTCGAGTATAACAAAGTCCACTGGTCGAGTATAACAAAGGCCCCTCATCGTGTATAACAAAGCAAGCACCCTGATCGAGTACAACAAAGTCCCTTGGTCGAGCTTAACAAAGTCCCCTGATCGTGTATAACAAATCCCCTTGATCAAGTATGACAAAGTTCCCTGGTCGAGTATAACAAAATCCCCTGATCGAGAATAGAAAAGTCCTCAGATTGAGTACAACAAAGTCCCCTGGTCGAGTATAACAAATTCCCCTGGTCGAGTATAACAAAGGTCCCTGGTCGAGTATAACAAAGTCCCCTGATCGAGTATAACAATGTCCCCTGATCGAGTGAAATAAAATCCCCTTATCGAATATAACAAAGTCCCTTGATCGAGTATAACAAAGTCCCCTGATCGAGTATAACAATGGCCCTGGTCGAGTATAACAAAGGCCCCTGGTCGAGTATAACAAAGTCCCCTGATCGAGTATAGCAAAGTCCTCTGATCGAGTATAACAAAGTCCCCTCAACGAGTAAAACAAAGCCCCCTGATCAAGTATAACAAAGTCCCCTGTTCGAGTATAACAAAGTCCCCTGGTCGGTATAACAAAGTCCCCTCAACGAGTATAACAAAGCCCCCTGATCGAGTATAACAAAGTCCCCTGATCGAGTATAACAAAGTCCACTGATCGAATATAACAAAGGCCCCTGATCGAGTATAACAAAGGCCCCAGATCGTGTATAACAAAGGCCCCTAATCCATTATAATAAAGTCTCCTGATCGAGTATAACAAAGTCCCCTGATCGAGTATAACAAAGGCCCCTAGATCGAATATAACAAAGTTCTCTGATCGAGTATAACAATGCACCCTCGTCAAGTATAACAAAGCCCACTCATCGAGTATAACAAAGGCCCCTAGTCGAGTATAACAAAGTCCCGTGGTCACATATAACAAAGTCCCCTGATCGAGTATAACAAACTCCAATGATCGAGTATAACAAAGGCCCTCATCGAGTATAACAAAGTCCCCTGATCAAATATAACAAAGCCCTCTGATCGAGTATAACAAAGTCCCCTTAACGAGTACAACAAAGCCCCATCAACGAATATAACAAAGTCCTCTGATTGAGTTTAACAAAGTACCCTCAACGAGTATAACAAAGCCCCCTGATCGAGTATAACAAAGTCCACTGGTCGAGTATAACAAAATTCCCTGATCGAGTTTAACAAAAGTCCCCTCAACGTGTATAACAAAGCCCCCTGATCGAGTATAACAAAGTCCCCTGGTCGAGTATATCAAAGTCCCCTGGTCGAGTATAACAAAGCCCTCTGGTCGAGTATAACAAAGTCCTCTCATCGTGTATAACAAAGCACGTTCATCGAGTACAACAAAGTCCCTTGGTCGAGTTTAACAAAGTCCCCTGATCGTGTATAACAAAATCCCTCGATCAAGTATAACAAAGTCCCTGGTCGAGTATAACAAAGTCCCCTGATCGAGAATAGCAAAGTCCCCTCATCGAGTACAACAAAGTCCCATGTTCGAGAATAACAAAGTCCCCTGGTCGAGTATAACAAAGCCCCTCATCATGTATAACAAAGCAACCTGATCGAGTATAACAAAGTCCCCTGATCGAGTATAACTAAGTCCCCTAATCGATTATAACAAAGCCACCTCATCGAGTATAATAAAGGCCACTGATCGAGTATATCTAAGTCCCCTGGTCGCGTATAATAAAGTCCCCTGATCGAGTATAACAAAGTCCCCTGATTGAGTATAACAAAGGCCCCTAATCAAGTATAACAAAGGCCCCTGAGCGAGTATAACAGAGGCCCCCGATCGTATATAACAAAGGCCCCTAATCCAGTATAGCAAAATCTCCTGATCGTTTATAACAAAGTCCCATGATCGAGTAAAACAAAGTCCCCTGATCGAGTATAACAAAGGCCCATGATCAAATAAATAAAGTCCCCTGGTCGAGTATAACAAAGCCACCTGATTAAGTATAACAAAGGCCCCTGATCGAGTATAACAAAGGCCCCTGATCGAGTATAACAAAGGCCCCCGATCGTACAAAACAAAGGCCCCTGATCCAGTATAATAAACTCTCCTGATCGTTTATAACAAAGTCCCATGATCGGGTAAAACAAAGTCCCCTAATCGAGTATAACAACGGCCCATGATCAAATATAATAAAGTTCCCTGGTCGAGCATAACAAAGTCCCCTGATTGAGTATAACAAAGCCCCCTGGTCGAGTATAACAAAGCCCCTGATTGAGTATAACAAAGGCCCCTGGTCGAGTAAAACAAAGCCACTAATCGAGTATAACAAAGGCCCCTAATCGAGTATAACAAAGGCCCCAGAGCGAGTATAACAGAGGCCCCCGATCGTATATAACAAAGGCCCCTAATCCAGTATAATAAAATCTCCTGATCGTTTATAACAAAGTCCCATGATCGAGTAAGACAAAGGCCCCTCATAGAGTAAAACAAAGTCCCCTGATCGAGTATAACAAATTCCCCTGGTCGAGTATAACAAAGGCCCCTGGTCGAGTATAACAAAGTCCCCTGATCGAGTATAACAATGTCCCCTGATCGAGTGAAATAAAATCCCCTTATCGAATATAACAAAGTCCCTTGATCGAGTATAACAAAGTCCCCTGATCGAGTATAACAATGGCCCTGGTCGAGTATAACAAAGGCCCCTGGTCGAGTATAACAAAGTCCCCTGATCGAGTATAGCAAAGTCCTCTGATCGAGTATAACAAAGTCCCCTCAACGAGTAAAACAAAGCCCCCTGATCGAGTATAACAAAGTCCCCTGGTCGAGTATAACAAAGTCCCCTGGTCGAGTATAACAAAGTCCCCTCAACGAGTATAACAAAGCCCCCTGATCGAGTATAACAAAGTCCCCTGATCGAGTATAACAAAGTCCACTGATCGAATATAACAAAGGCCCCTGATCGAGTATAACAAAGGCCCCAGATCGTGTATAACAAAGGCCCCTAATCCATTATAATAAAGTCTCCTGATCGAGTATAACAAAGTCCCCTGATCGAGTATAACAAAGGCCCCTAGATCGAATATAACAAAGTTCTCTGATCGAGTATAACAATGCACCCTGGTCAAGTATAACAAAGCCCACTCATCGAGTATAACAAAGGCCCCTAGTCGAGTATAACAAAGTCCCGTGGTCACATATAACAAAGTCCCCTGATCGAGTATAACAAACTCCAATGATCGAGTATAACAAAGGTCCCTCATCGAGTATAACAAAGTCCCCTGATCAAATATAACAAAGCCCTCTGATCGAGTATAACAAAGTCCCCTTAACGAGTACAACAAAGCCCCATCAACGAATATAACAAAGTCCTCTGATTGAGTTTAACAAAGTACCCTCAACGAGTATAACAAAGCCCCCTGATCGAGTATAACAAAGTCCACTGGTCGAGTATAACAAAATTCCCTGATCGAGTTTAACAAAAGTCCCCTCAACGTGTATAACAAAGCCCCCTGATCGAGTATAACAAAGTCCCCTGGTCGAGTATATCAAAGTCCCCTGGTCGAGTATAACAAAGCCCTCTGGTCGAGTATAACAAAGTCCTCTCATCGTGTATAACAAAGCACGTTCATCGAGTACAACAAAGTCCCTTGGTCGAGTTTAACAAAGTCCCCTGATCGTGTATAACAAAATCCCTCGATCAAGTATAACAAAGTCCCTGGTCGAGTATAACAAAGTCCCCTGATCGAGAATAGCAAAGTCCCCTCATCGAGTACAACAAAGTCCCATGGTCGAGAATAACAAAGTCCCCTGGTCGAGTATAACAAAGTCCCCTCATCATGTATAACAAAGCAACCTGATCGAGTATAACAAAGTCCCCTGATCGAGTATAACTAAGTCCCCTAATCGATTATAACAAAGCCACCTCATCGAGTATAATAAAGGCCACTGATCGAGTATATCTAAGTCCCTGGTCGCGTATAATAAAGTCCCCTGATCGAGTATAACAAAGTCCCCTGATTGAGTATAACAAAGGCCCCTAATCAAGTATAACAAAGGCCCCTGAGCGAGTATAACAGAGGCCCCCGATCGTATATAACAAAGGCCCCTAATCCAGTATAGCAAAATCTCCTGATCGTTTATAACAAAGTCCCATGATCGAGTAAAACAAAGTCCCCTGATCGAGTATAACAAAGGCCCATGATCAAATATAATAAAGTCCCCTGGTCGAGTATAATGTTACCTGATTAAGTATAACAAAGGCCCCTTGATCGAGTATAACAAAAGGCCCTGATCGAGTATAATAAAGGCCCCCTGATCGTACAAAAACAAAGGCCCCTGATCGTACAAAAACAAAGGCCCTTGATCCAGTATAATATACTCTCCTGATCGTTTATACAAAAGTCCATGATCGGGTAAAACAAAGTCCCCTAATCGAGTATAACAACGGCCCATGATCAAATATAATAAAGTTCCCTGGTCGAGCATAACAAAGTCCCCTGATTGAGTATAACAAAGCCCCCTGGTCGAGTATAACAAAGCCCCTGATTGAGTATAACAAAGGCCCCTGGTCGAGTAAAACAAAGCCACTAATCGAGTATAACAAAGGCCCCTAATCGAGTATAACAAAGGCCCCAGAGCGAGTATAACAGAGGCCCCCGATCGTATATAACAAAGGCCCCTAATCCAGTATAATAAAATCTCCTGATCGTTTATAACAAAGTCCCATGATCGAGTAAGACAAAGGCCCCTCATAGAGTAAAACAAAGTCCCCTGATCGAGTATAACAAAGTTCCCTGATCGAGGATAACAAAGCCCCCTGGTCGAGTATAACAAAGCCCCTCATTGAGTATAACAAAGGCCCCTGATCGAGTATAACAAAGGCCCCTGATCGAGTATAACAAAGGCCCCCGATCGTACATAACAAAGGCCCCTGATCCAGTATAATAAAATCTCCTGATGGAATATAACAAAGTCCCATGATCGAGTAAAACAAAGTCCCCTGATCGAGTATAAGAGCGGCCCATGATCGAATATAACAAAGTCCCCTGGTCGAGTATAACAAAGTCCCCTGATCGAGTATAGCAAAGTCCCCTTATTGAGTATAACAAAGTCCCCTCAACGAGTATAACAAAGCCCCCTGATCGAGTATAACAAAGTCCCCTGGTCGAGTGTAACAAAGTCCCCTGGTCGAGTATAACAAATTCCCTTGTCGAGTATAACAAAGTCCCTCAACGAGTATAACAAAGCCCCCTGATCGATATAACAAAGTCCCCTGGTCGAGTATAACAAAGTCCCCTGGTCGAGTATAACAAAGTCCCCTCAACGAGTATAACAAAGCCCCCTGATCGAGTATAACAAAGTTCCCTGGTCGAGTATAACTAAGTCCCCTGGTCGACTATAACAAATTCCCCTGGTCGAGTATAACAAAGTCCCCTGATCGTGTATAACAAAGCATCCTGATCGAGTATAATAAAGTCCCCTGGTCGAGGTTAACAAAGTCTCCTCAACGAGTATAACAAAGCCCCCTGATCGAGTATAACAAAGTCCCTTGATCGAGCATAACAAAGTCCCCTCAACGAGTATAACAAAGCCCCCTGATCGAGTATAACAAAGTCCCCTGGTCGAGTATAACAAAGTCCCCTAATCGAGAATATCAAATCCCCATGATCGAGTGTAACAAAATCCCCTAATCGAGTATAACAAAGTCCCTTGATCGAGTATAACAAAGTCCCCTCAACAAGTATAAGAAAGGCCCCTAATCGAGTATAACAAAGTCCCCTGGTCGAGTATAATAAAATCCCCTCATCGAGTATAAAAAAGTCCCCTGATCGAGTATAATAATGTCGCCTGATCGAGTATAACAAAGTCTCCTGATTGAGTATAACAAAGCCCCCTCGTCGAGTATAACAAAGTCCCTGATCGAGAATAACAAAGTCCGTTGATCGAGTATAACAAAGTCCCCTGAAAAAGTATAACAAAGGCCAGTAGTCGAGTATAACAAAGTCCCCTGATCGAGTATAATAAAGTCCCCTCATCGAGAATAACAAAGTCCCCTGATCGAGTATAATAAAGTCGCCTGATCGAGTATAACAAAGGCCCCTAGTCGAGTATAACAAAGTCCCCTGATCGAGTATAAAAAGGCCCCAGATCGTGTATAAGAAAGGCCCCTAATCCATTATAATAAAGTCTCCTGATCGAGTACAACAAAGTCCCCTGATCGAGTATAACAAAGGCCCCTAGATCGAATATAACAAAGTTCTCTGATCGAGTATAACAATGCACCCTGGACAAGTATAACAAAGCTCACTCATCGAGTATAACAAAGGCCCCTAGTTGAGCATAACAAAGTCCCCTGGTCGCATATAACAAGGTCCCCTGATCGAGTATAACAAACTCCCCTCATCGAGTATATCAAAGGCCCCTGATCGAGTATAACAAAGTCCCCTGATCGAATATTTAAGTCCCTGGATCGAGTTTAACAAAGTCCCCTCAACTAGAATAACAAAGACCCCTGATGGAGTATAACAAAGTCCCCTGGTCGAGTATAACAAAGTCCCCTGGTCGAGTATAACAAAGTCCCCTCAACGAGTATAACAAAGCCCCCTGAACGAGTATAACAAAGTCCCCTGATCGAGTATAACAAAATCCACTGATCGAATACAACAAAGGCCCCTGATCGAGTATAACAAAGGCCCCAGATCGTGTATAACAAAGGCCCCTAATCCATTATAATAAAGTCTCCTGATCGAGTATAACAAAGTCCCCTGATCGAGTATAACAAAGGCCCCTAGATCGAATATAACAAAGTTCTCTGATCGAGTATAACAATGCACCCTGGGCAAGTATAACAAAGCCCACTCATCGAGTATAACAAAGGCCCCTAGTCGAGTATAACAAAGTCCCGTGGTCACATATAACAAAGTCCCCTGATCGAGTATAACAAACTGCAATGATCGAGTATAACAAAGGCCCCTCATCGAGTATAACAAAGTCCCCTAATCAAATATAACAAAGCCCTCTGATCGAGCATAACAAAGTCCCCTCAACGAGTATAACAAAGCCCCATCAACGAATATAACAAAATCCTCTGATTGAGTTTAACAAAGTCCCCTCAACGAGTATAACAAAACCCCCTGATCGAGTATAACAAAGTCCACTGGTCGAGTATAACAAAATTCCCTGATCGAGTTTAACAAAAGTCCCCTCAACGTGTATAACAAAGCCCCCTGATTGTGTATAACAAAGTCCCCTGGTCGAGTATATCAAAGTCCCCTGGTCGAGTATAACAAAGCCCTCTGGTCGAGTATAACAAAGTCCTCTCATCGTGTATAACAAAGCACCTTCATCGAGTACAACAAAGTCCCTTGGTCGAGTTTAAAAAAGTCCCCCGATCGTGTATAACAAAATCCCTCGATCAAGTATAACAAAGTCCCTGGTCGAGTATAACAAGGTCCCCTGATCGAGAATAGCAAAGTCCCCTCATCGAGTACAACAAAGTCCCATGGTCGAGAATAACAAAGTCCCCTGGTCGAGTATAACAAAGTCCCCTCATCATGTATAACAAAGCAACCTGATCGAGTATAACAAAGTCCCCTGATCGAGTATAACTAAGTCCCCTAATCGATTATAACAAAGCCACCTCATCGAGTATAAAAAAGGCCCCTGATCCAGTATATCTATGTCCCCTGGTCGCGTATAATAAAGTCCCCTGATCGAGTATAACAAAGTCCCCTGATTGAGTATAACAAAGGCCCCTAATCAAGTATAACAAAGGCCCCTGAGCGAGTATAACAGAGGCCCCCGATCGTATATAACAAAGGCCCCTAATCCAGTATAGCAAAATCTCCTGATCGTTTATAACAAAGCCCCATGATCGAGTAAAACAAAGTCCCCTGATCGAGTATACTAAAGGCCCATGATCAAATATAATAAAGTCCCCTGGTCGAGTATAACAAAGCCCCTGATTAAGTATAACAAAGGCCCCTGATCGAGTATAACATAGGCCCCTGATCGAGTATAACAAAGGCCCCGATCGTACAAAACAAAGGCCCCTGATCCAGTATAATAAAATCTCCTGATCGTTTATAACAAAGTCCCATGATCGGGTAAAACAAAGTCCCCTAATCGAGTATAACAAAGGCCCATGATCAAATATAATAAAGTTCCCTGGTCGAGTATAACAAAGTCCCCTGATTGAGTATAACAAAGCCCCCTGGTCGAGTATAACAAAGCCCCTGATTGAGTATAACAAAGACCCCTGGTCGAGTAAAACAAAGCCACTAATCGAGTATAACAAAGGCCCCTAATCGAGTATAACAAAGGCCCCTGAGCGAGTATAACAGAGGCCCCCGATCGTATATAACAAAGGCCCCTAATCCAGTATAATAAAATCTCCTGATCGTTTATAACAAAGTCCCATGATCGAGTAAGACAAAGGCCCCTCATAGAGTAAAACAAAGTTCCCTGATCGAGTATAACAAAGTTCCCTGATCGAGGATAACAAAGCCCCCTGATCGAGTATAACAAAGGCCCCTAATCGAGTATAACAAAGGCCCCCGATCGTACATAACAAAGGCCCCTGATCCAGTATAATAAAATCTCCTGGTGGAGTATAACAAAGTCCCATGATCGAGTAAAACAAAGTCCCCTGATCGAGTATAACAGCGGCCCATGATCGAATATAACAAAGTCCCCTGGTCGAGTATAACAAAGTCCCCTGATCGAGTATAACAAAGGCCCCTCAAGGAGTATAACAAAGGCCCCTCATCGAGTAAAACAAAGGGCCCTGATCGAGTATAACAAAGTCTCCTCATCGACAATAACAAAGTTTCCTCATCGAGTATAACAAAGTTCCTTGGTTGAGTATAACTAAGTCCCCTAATCGATTAGAACAGAGCCCCCCTCATCGAGTATAACAAAGGCCCTTGATCGAGTATAACAAAGTCCCCTTGTCGAGTATAACAAAGTCCCCTGATCGAGCATAACAAAGTCCCCTGGTCGAGTATAACAAAGCCCCCTTATCGAGTATAACCAAGTTCCCTAATTGAGTATAACAAAGGCCCCTCATCGAGTATAACACAGGCCCCTCATCTAGTATAACAAAGTCCCCTGATCGAATATAACAAAGACCCCTGATCGAGTATAACAAAGTCCCCTCAACGAATATAACAAAGCCCCCTCATCGTTTGTAACAAAGTCACCTGGTCGAGTATAACAAAGTTCCCTGGTCGAGTATAACAAAGTCCACTGGTCGAGTATAACAAAGGCCCCTCATCGTGTATAACAAAGCAAGCACCCTGATCGAGTACAACAAAGTCCCTTGGTCGAGCTTAACAAAGTCCCCTGATCGTGTATAACAAATCCCCTTGATCAAGTATGACAAAGTTCCCTGGTCGAGTATAACAAAATCCCCTGATCGAGAATAGAAAAGTCCTCAGATTGAGTACAACAAAGTCCCCTGGTCGAGTATAACAAATTCCCCTGGTCGAGTATAACAAAGGTCCCTGGTCGAGTATAACAAAGTCCCCTGATCGAGTATAACAATGTCCCCTGATCGAGTGAAATAAAATCCCCTTATCGAATATAACAAAGTCCCTTGATCGAGTATAACAAAGTCCCCTGATCGAGTATAACAATGGCCCTGGTCGAGTATAACAAAGGCCCCTGGCCGAGTATAACAAAGTCCCCTGATCGAGTATAGCAAAGTCCCCTGATCGAGTATAACAAAGTCCCCTCAACGAGTAAAACAAAGCCCCCTGATCGAGTATAACAATGTCCCCTGGTCGAGTATAACAAAGTCCCCTGGTCGAGTATAACAAATTCCCCTGGTCGAGTATAACAATGTCCCCTGATCGAGTGAAACAAAATCCCATTATCGAATATAACAAAGTCACTTGATCGAGTATAACAAAGTCCCCTCAACGAGTATAACAAAGCCCCCTGATCGAGTATAACAATGTCCCCTGGTCGAGTATAACAAAGTCCCCGGGTCGAGTATAACAAATTCCCCTGGTCGAATATAACAATGTCCCCTGAACAAGTATAACAAAGGCCCCTAGTCGAGTATAACAAAGATCCCTGGTCGAGTATAATAAAGTCCCCTCATCGAGAATAACAAAGTCCCCTGATCGAGTATAATAAAGTCACCTGATCGAGTATAACAAAGTCCCCTGATTGAGTATAATAAAGCCCCCTGGTCCAGTATAACAAAGCCCCTGAACGAGTATAACAAAGGCCCCTGATCGAGTATAACAAAGGCCCCTAGTCGAGTATAACAAAGTCCCCTGATCGAGTATAACAAAGCCCCCTGATCGAGTATAACAAAGGCCCCTAATCGAGTATAACAAGGGCCTCCGATCGTGTATAACAAAGGCCCCTAATCCATTAAAATAAAGTCTCCTGATCGAGTATAACAAAGTCCCCTGATCGAGTATAACAAAGTCCCCTGATCGAGTATAACAATGTCCCCTGATCGAGTGAAACAAAATCCCATTATCGAATATAACAAAGTCACTTGATCGAGTATAACAAAGACCCCTCAACGAGTATAACAAAGCCCCTGATCGAGTATAACAATGTCCCCTGGTCGAGTATAACAAAGTCCCCGGGTCGAGTATAACAAATTCCCCTGGTCGAATATAACAATGTCCCCTGAACAAGTATAACAAAGGCCCCTAGTCGAGTATAACAAAGATCCCTGGTCGAGTATAATAAAGTCCCCTCATCGAGAATAACAAAGTCCCCTGATCGAGTATAATAAAGTCACCTGATCGAGTATAACAAAGTCCCCTAATTGGTATAATAAAGCCCCTGGTCGAGTATAACAAAGCCCCTGAACGAGTATAACAAAGGCCCCTGATTGAGTATAACAAAGGCCCCTAGTCGAGTATAACAAAGTCCCTGATCGAGTATAACAAAGCCCCTTGATCGTGTATAACAAAGGCCCCTGATCGAGTATAACAAAGGCCCCCGATCGTGTATAACAAAGGCCCCTAATCCATTATAATAAAGTCTCCTGATCGAGTATAACAAAGTCCCCTGATCGAGTATAACAAAGTCCCCTGATCGAGTATAACAAAGTCCCCTGATCGAGTATAACAAAGGCCACAGATCGAATATAACAAAGTCCTCTGATCGAGTATAACAATGCACCCTGGTCGAGTATAGCAAAGCCCCCTCATCGAGTATAACAAAGGCCCCTAGTTGAGCATAACAAAGTCCCCTAGTCGCATATAACAAAGTCCCCTGATCGAGTATAACAAAGCCCCCTGATCGAGTATAACAAAGTCCCCTGATCGAGTATAACAAAGTCCCCTGATCGAGTATAACAAAGTCCCCTGATCGAGTATAACAAAGGCCCCAGATCGAATATAACAAAGTCCTCTGATCGAGTATAACAATGCACCCTGATCGAGTATAACAAACTCCCCTCATCGAGTATAACAAAGGCCCCTGATCGAATATAACAAAGTCACCTGATCGACTTTAACAAAGTCCCCTCAACTAGAATAACAAAGCCCCCTGATCGAGTATAACAAAGGCCCATGACCCAAATATAATAAAGTCCCCTGGTCGAGTATAAAAAAGTCCCCTGGTCGAGTATAACAAAGCCCCTAATTGAGTATAACAAAGGCCCCTCATCGAGTATAACAAAGGCCCCTGATCGAGGATAAAAAAGGCCCCCGATCGTACATAACAAAGGCCCCTGATCAACTATAATAAAATCTCCAGATCGAGTATAACAAAGTCCCCTGATCGAGTATAACAAAGGCCCCTCAAAGAGTATAACAAAGGCCACTCATCGAGTAAAACAAAGGCCCCTCATCGAGTATAAAAAAGTCTCCTCATCGACAATAACAAAGTTTCCTCATCAAGTATAACAAAATTACCTGGTCGAGTATAACTAAATCCCCTAATCGATTATAACAAAGCCCCCTCATCGAGTATAACAAAGGCCCCTTATCGAGTATAACAAAGCCCCCTGATCGAGTATAACAAAGTCCGCTGGTTGAGTATAACAAAGTCCCCTGGTCGAGTTTAATAAAGTCCCCTGGTCGAGTATAACAAATTCCCCTAGTCGCATATAACAAAGTCCCCTGATCGAGTATAACAAACTCCCCTCATCGAGTATAACAAAGGCCCCTGATCGAGTATAACAAAGTCCCCTGATCGAAAATAACAAAGTCACCTGATCGACTTTACCAAAGTCCCCTCAACTAGAATAACAAAGCCCCCTGATCGAGTATAACAAAGGCCCATGACCCAAATATAATAAAGTCCCCTGGTCGAGTATAAAAAAGTCCCCTGATCGAGTATAACAAAGC
>NW_024712913.1:6015722-6048047 GCF_018991925.1 Homarus americanus
TCATACTCCCTTTAAATTGAATTAATTAATTATCTTCCCTTTTGTGATTCACTTATTTCAACTTGTTCATACTTATTCAAGTACATTTAGTTGAGTAGGTTTTTTGTGGGGATAATTATCGCCGTGTTCCCTATTTGTTCCTTTATTTGTTAATATCTTGGGGCAGGTTTCACTCCCCAATTATAAAGGGTAGTGGGATCGCGACAAGGGGCCTTTGTTATACTCGATCAGGGGACTTTATTATACTCGACCAGGGGACTTTGTTATAATCGATTAGGGGACATAGTTATACTCGACCAGGGGACTTTGTTATACTCGATGAGGGATCTTTGTTATACTCGATTAGGCGGCTTTGTTATACTCGCCCAGGGGACTTTGTTATACTCCATCAGGGGGCTTTGTTATACTCGTTGAGGGGACTTTGTTATACTCGATCAAGGGACATTGTTATACTCGATTAGGGGATTTTGTTACACTCGATGAGAGGACTTTGTTATTCTCGATTAGGGGACTTTGTTATACTCGAGCAGGGGACTTTGTTATACTCGTTCAGGAAACTTTGTTATACTCGATTAGGGGACTTTATTATACTCGACCAGGGGACTTTGTTATACTCGATTAGAGGACATTGCTATTCTCGATCAGGGGACTTTGTTATACTCGACCCGGGAACTTTGTTATACTCGATCAAGGGGCTTTCTTATACACGATGAGGGAACTTTGTTAAACTTTACCAAGGGACTTTGTTGTACTCGATCAGGGTGCTTGCTTTGTTATACACGATGAGGGGACTTTGTTATACTTGACCAGGGGACTTTGTTATACTCGATCAGGGAACTTTGTTATACTCGACCAGGGGACTTTGTTACACTCGATCAAGGGGCTTTGTTATACTCGTTGAGGGGACTTTGTTAAATTTTCAGGGGACTTTGTTATATTCGATCAGGGGACTTTGTTTTACTAGATGAGGGTCCTTTGTTATACTCCATGAGGGGCCTTTGTTATACTCAATCAGGGAACTTTGTTATGCTCGATCAGGGGGCTTTGTTATATTTGATCAGGGGACTTTGTTATACACGATCAGGGGCCTTTGTTAAACTCGATCATGGGAGTTTGTTATACTCAATCAGGGGACTTTCTTACACTCGATCAGGGACTTTCTTATACTCGAATAGGGGCCTTTGTTATACTCGATGAGGGGCCTTTGTTATACTGAATCAGGGAACTTTGTTTGCTCGATTAGGGGGCTTTGTCATATTTGATCAGGGGAGTTTGTTATACTCGACTAGGGGCCTTTGTTATACTCGATGAGGGGGTTCTGTTATACTCGTTAAGGTGACATTGGTAAACTCGATGAGGGGCCTTTGTTATACTCGATGAATGGGCTTTGTTATACTCTACCAGGGGGCTTTGTTATATTCGATCAGAGGACTTTGTTATAGTCGATGAGGGGCCTTTGTTATACTCGATCAGGGAACTTTGTTATACCCGATCAGGAGACTTTATTATACATGATTAGGGGCCTTTGTTATACTCGATTAGGGGCCTTTGTTGTACTCGAGCAGGAGACTTTGTTATACTCGTTCAGGGGACTTTGTTATACTCGATCAGGGGACTTTATTATACTCGATCACGGGAATTTGTTATAGTCGATCAGGGGACTTTTTTATACTCGACCAGGGGACTTTGATATTCTCGATTAGGGGCCTCTGTTATACTCGATGAGGGGGGTTTGTTATTCTCGACCAGGGGCCTTTGTTATACTCGACGAGGGGCTTTTGTTATACTCGATCAGGGGACTTTGTTATACTCGTTCACGGGACTTTGTTATACTCGATCAAGGGACTTTGTTATATTCGATTAGGGGATTTTGTTTCACTCGATCAGGGAACTTTGTTATTCTCGATCAGGGGACTTTGTTATACTCGATGACGGGGCTTTGTTATACACGATCAGGAGACTTTGTTATACTCGACCAGGGGACTTTGTTGTACTCGATCAGGGTGCTCTGTTATACACGATTAGGGGACTTTGTTATATTCGATTAGAGGACTTTGTTATACTCGACCAGGGAACTTTGATATTCTCGACCAGGGGAGTTTGTTATACTGGATGAGGGGGCTTTGTTATACTCGTTGATTGGACTTTGTTATATTCGATCAAGGGACTTTGTTATATTCGATTAGGGGATTTTCTTACACTCGATGAGGGGACTTTGTTATTCTCGATTAGGGGACTTTGTTATACTCGACCAGGGGACTTTGTTATACTCGATTAGGCGGCTCTGTTATACTCGACCAGGGGACTTTGTTATACTCGATCAGGGGGCTTTGTTATACTCGTTGAGGGGACTTTGTTATACTCGATCAAGGGACTTTGTTATACTCGATCAGAGGGCTTTGTTACACTCTTTGAGGGGACTTTGATAACCTCGACCAGGGTACTTTGTTGTACTCGATCAGGGTGCTTTGTTATACACGATCAGAGGACTTTGTTATACTCGACTAGGGGCCTTTGTTATATTCGACCAGGGCCATTGTTATACTCGCTTAGGGGACTTTGTTATACTCGTTCAGGGGACTTTGTTATACTCGATCAAGGGACGTTGTTATATTCTATTAGGGGATTTTGTTTCACTCGATCAGGGGACATTGTTATACTCGATTAGGGGACTTTCTTATACTCGACCAGGGGCCTTTGTTATACTCGACCAGGAGACTTTGTTATAATCGACCAGGGGACTTTGTTGTACTCGATCAGAGGAATTTGCTATTCTCGATCAGGGGACTTTGTTATACTCGACCAATGGACTTTGTTATACTCGATGAGAGGGCTTTGTAATACACGATCAGGGGACTTTGTTATACTCGACCAGGGGACTTTATTTATACTCGATCAGAGGACTTTGCTATTCTCGATCAGGGGACTTTGTTATACTCGACCAGGGAACTTTGTTATACTCGATCAAGGGGCTTTCTTATACACGATCAATGGACTCTGTTAAACTCGTTCAGGGGACTTTGTTATACTCGGCCAGGGGGCTCTGTTATACTCGATCAGAGGACTTTGTTATACTCGATGAGAGGCCTTTGTTATACTCGATCAGGGGACTTTGTTATACCCGATCAGGAGACTTTGTTATACTCGATCAGGGGACTTTATTATACTCGAACAGGTGATTTTATTATACTCGATCAGGGGACTTTATTATACTCGACCAGGGGACATTGTTTTACTCGATCAGGAGACTTTATTATACTGGATCAGGGGCCTTTGTTATTCTCGACCAGGGAAATTTGTTATACTCGACTAGGGGCCTTTGTTATACTCGACTAGGGGACTTAGTTATACTCGATCAGGGGACTTTATTATACTCGACCAGGGGACTTTGTTATACTCGACTAGGGGCCTTTGTTATACTCGACTAGGGGACTTAGTTATACTCGATCAGGGGACTTTATTATACTCGATCAGGGGACTTAAATATACTCGACCAGGGGCCTTTGTTATACTCGATCAGGGGCTTTTGTTATACTCAATCAGGGGCTTTGTTATAATCGATTAGGGGACTTACTTATACTCGACCAGGGGACTTTGTTATACTCGATGAGGAAACTATGTTATTGTCGATGAGGAGACTTTGTTATACTCGATCAGGGGCCTCTGTTTTACTCGATGAAGGGCCTTTGTTATACTCGATGAGGGGCCTTTGTTATACTCGATTAGGGGACTTTGTTATACTCGATCATGGGGCTTTGTTATACTTGATCAGGAGATTGTATTATACTGGATCAGGGGGCCTTTGTTATATAGAATCCGGGGACTTTGTTATACTCGATTAAGGGCCTTTGTTATACTCGATCAGGGGCCTTTGTTATACTCGATCAGGGGCTTTGTTATACTCGATCAGGGAAGTTTGTTATACTCGATTAGGGGCCTTTGTTTTACTCGATGAGGGCCTTTGTTTTACCTCGATGAGGGGCCTTTGTTATACTCGATGAGGGGCCTTTGTTTTACTCGATGAGGGGCCTTTGTTATACTCGATGAGGGGCCTTTTTTATACTCGATCAGGGGACTTTGTTATACTCGACCAGGGGACTTTGTTATATTTGATCAAGGTCCTTTGTTATACTCGATCATGGGACTTTGTTTTACTCGATCATGGGACTTTGTTATAGTCGATCATGGGACTTTGTTATACACGATCAGGGGACTTTGTTATGCTCGTTGGGGGGACTTTGTTAAACTCGATGAGGGGCCTTTGATATACTCGATCAGGGGTCTTTGTTATACTCGATCAGAGGAGTTTGTTATTCTCGACCAGGGGCCGTTGTTATACTCGATCAAGGGCCTTTCTTATACTCGATCAAGGGACTTTGTTATACTCGATCAGGGGACATTGTTATACGAGACCAGGGGACTTTGTTATACTCGACTAGGGGCCTTTGTTATACTCGACTAGGGGACTTAGTTATACTCGATCAGGGGACTTTACTATACTCGACCAGGGGACTTTGTTATACTCGATTAAGGGCCTTTGTTATACTCGATGAGGGGGCGTTGTGATAATCGATTAGGGGACTTAAATATACTCGACCAGGGGCCTTTGTTATACTCGATCAGGGGCTTTTGTTATACTCAATCAGGGGCTTTGTTATAATCGATTAGCGGACTTACTTATATTCGACCAGGGGACTTTGTTATACTCGATGAGGACACTTTGTTATTGTCGATGAGGAGACTTTGTTATACTCGATCAGGGGCCTCTGTTTTACTCGATGAAGGGCCTTTGTTATACTCGATGAGGGGCCTTTGTTATACTCGATTAGGGGACTTTGTTATACTCGATCATGGGGCTTTGTTATACTTGATCAGGAGATTTTATTATACTGGATCAGGGGCCTTTGTTATATAGAATCCGGGGACTTTGTTATACTCGATCAAGGGCCTTTGTTATACTCGATCAGGGGCCTTTGTTATACCCGATCAGGGCTTTGTTATACTCGATCAGGGAAGTTTGTTATACCGATCAGGGGCCCTTGTTTTACTCGATGAGGGGCCTTTGTTATACTCGATGAGGGGCCTTTGTTTTCTCGATGAGGGCCTTTGCTCGATGAGGGCCTTTTTATACTCGATCAGGGGACTTTGTTATACTCGACCAGGGGACTTTGTTATATTTGATCAAGGGCCTTTGTTATACTCGATCATGGGACTTTGTTTTACTCGATCATGGGACTTTGTTATAGTCGATCATGGGTCTTTGTTATACTCGATCAGGGACTTTCATATGCTCGTTGGGGGTACTTTGTTAAACTCGATGAGGGGCCTTTGATAAACTCGATCAGGGGTCTTTGTTATACTCGATCAGAGGAGTTTGTTATTCTCGACCAGGGGCCGTTGTTTTACTCGATCAAGGGCCTTTGTTATACTCGATCAAGGGACTTTGTTATACTCGTTCATGGGACTTTGTTATACTCAATCTTGGGACTTTGTTATACTCGATCAGGGGACTTTGTTATTCTCGACCAGGGACATTGTTATACTTGATCAAGGGATTTTGTTATACACGATCAGGGGACTTTGTTATACTCGATGAGGGGATTTTATTACACTCGATGAGGGTACTTTGTTATTCTCGACCAGGGACTTTGTTATACTCGACCAGGGGACTTTCTTGTACTCGATGAGGGGACATTGCTATTCTCGATCAGGAGACTTTGTTATACTCGACCAGGGACTTTGTTATACTTGATCAAGGGATTTTGTTATACACCATCAGGGGACTTTGTTAAACTCGACCTGGGGACTTTGTTGTACTCGATGAAGGTGCTTTGTTATACACGATGAGGGGACTTTGTTATACTCGACCAGAGGGCTTTGTTATACTCGAACAGGAGACTCTGTTATACTCGACCAGGGGACTTTGTTATACTCGATCAGGGGGCTTTGTTATACTCGTTGAGGGGACTTTATTATAATGGATCAGGGGCCTTTGTTATACACGATTGGGGGCCTTTGTTATATTCGACCAGGGAACTTTGTCATACTCGACCAGGGGACTTTGTTACACTCGATCAGGGGGCTTTGTTACACTCGTTGAGGGGACTTTGTTAAACTCGATCAGAGGACTTTGTTATTCTCGATCAGGGGACTTTGTTATACTCGATGACGGGGCTTTGTTATACACGATCAGGGGACTTTGTTATACTCGACCAGGGGACTTTGTTGTACTCGATCAGGGTGCTCTGTTATACACGATTAGGGGACTTTGTTATATTCGATTAGAGGACTTTGTTATACTCGACCAGGGAACTTTGATATTCTCGACCAGGGGAGTTTGTTATACTGGATGAGGGGGCTTTGTTATACTCGTTGATTGGACTTTGTTATATTCGATCAAGGGACTTTGTTATATTCGATTAGGGGATTTTGTTACACTCGATGAGGGGACTTTGTTATTCTCGATTAGGGGACTTTGTTATACTCGACCAGGGGACTTTGTTATACTCGATTAGGCGGCTCTGTTATACTCGACCAGGGGACTTTGTTATACTCGATCAGGGGGCTTTGTTATACTCGTTGAGGGGACTTTGTTATACTCGATCAAGGGACTTTGTTATACTCGATCAGAGGGCTTTGTTATACTCTTTGAGGGGACTTTGATAACCTCGACCAGGGTACTTTGTTGTACTCGATCAGGGTGCTTTGTTATACACGATCAGAGGACTTTCTTATACTCGACCAGGGAACTTTGTTATACTCGACCAGGGGCCTTTGTTATATTCGACCAGGGCCATTGTTATACTCGCTTAGGGAACTTTGTTATACTCGTTCAGGGGACTTTGTTATACTCGATCAAGGGACGTTGTTATATTCTATTAGGGGATTTTGTTTCACTCGATCAGGGGACATTGTTATACTCGATCAGGGGACTTTCTTATACTCGACCAGGGGCCTTTGTTATACTCGACCAGGAGACTTTGTTATAATCGACCAGGGGACTTTGTTCTACTCGATCAGAGGAATTTGCTATTCTCGATCAGGGGACTTTGTTTTACTCGACCAGGGGACTTTGTTATACTCGATGAGAGGGCTTTGTAATACACGATCAGGGACTTTGTTATACTCGACCAGGGGACTTTATTATACTCGATCAGAGGACTTTGCTATTCTCGATCAGGGGACTTTGTTATACTCGACCAGGGAACTTTGTTATACTCGATCAAGGGGCTTTCTTATACACGATCAATGGACTCTGTTAAACTCGTTCAGGGGACTTTGTTATACTCGGCCAGGGGGCTCTGTTATACTCGATCAGAGGACTTTGTTATACTCGATGAGAGGCCTTTGTTATACTCGATCAGGGGACTTTGTTATACCCGATCAGGAGACTTTGTTATACTCGATCAGGGGACTTTATTATACTCGAACAGGTGATTTTATTATACTCGATCAGGGGACTTTATTATACTCGACCAGGGGACATTGTTTTACTCGATCAGGAGACTTTATTATACTGGATCAGGGGCCTTTGTTATTCTCGACCAGGGAAATTTGTTATACTCGACTAGGGGCCTTTGTTATACTCGACTAGGGGACTTAGTTATACTCGATCAGGGGACTTTATTATACTCGACCAGGGGACTTTGTTATACTCGACTAGGGGCCTTTGTTATACTCGACTAGGGGACTTAGTTATACTCGATCAGGGGACTTTATTATACTCGATCAGGGGACTTAAATATACTCGACAAGGGGTCTTTGTTATACTCGATCAGGGGCTTTTGTTATACTCAATCAGGGGCTTTGATATAATCGATTAGGGGACTTACTTATACTCGACCAGGGGACTTTGTTATACTCGATGAGGAAACTATGTTATTGTCGATGAGGAGACTTTGTTATACTCGATCAGGGGCCTCTGTTTTACTCGATGAAGGGCCTTTGTTATACTCGTTGAGGGGCCTTTGTTATACTCGATTAGGGGACTTTGTTATACTCGATCATGGGGCTTTGTTATACTTGATCAGGAGATTTTATTATACTGGATCAGGGGGCCTTTGTTATATAGAATCCGGGGACTTTGTTATACTCGATTAAGGGCCTTTGTTATACTCGATCAGGGGCCTTTGTTATACTCGATCAGGGGCTTTGTTATACTCGATCAGGGAAGTTTGTTTTTGATGAGGGGGCCTTTGTTATCTCGACTCGAGGGGCCTTTGTTATACTCGATGAGGGGCCTTGTTATACTCGACCAGGGGACTTTGTTATATTTGATCAAGGTCCTTTGTTATACTCGATCATGGGACTTTGTTTTACTCGATCATGGGACTTTGTTATAGTCGATCATGGGACTTTGTTATACACGATCAGGGGACTTTGTTATGCTCGTTGGGGGGACTTTGTTAAACTCGATGAGGGGCCTTTGATATACTCGATCAGGGGTCTTTGTTATACTCGATCAGAGGAGTTGTTATTCTCGACCAGGGGCCGTTGTTATACTCGATCAAGGGCCTTTCTTATACTCGATCAAGGGACTTTGTTATACTCGATCAGGGGACATTGTTATACGAGACCAGGGGACTTTGTTATACCCGACTAGGGGCCTTTGTTATACTCGACTAGGGGACTTTGTTATACTCGATGAGAGGGCTTTGTAATACACGATCAGGGGACTTTGTTATACTCGACCAGGGGACTTTATTATACTCGATCAGAGGACTTTGCTATTCTCGATCAGGGGACTTTGTTATACTCGACCAGGGAACTTTGTTATACTCGATCAAGGGGCTTTCTTATACACGATCAATGGACTCTGTTAAACTCGTTCAGGGGACTTTGTTATACTCGGCCAGGGGGCTCTGTTATACTCGATCAGAGGACTTTGTTATACTCGATGAGAGGCCTTTGTTATACTCGATCAGGGGACTTTGTTATACCCGATCAGGAGACTTTGTTATACTCGATCAGGGGACTTTATTATACTCGAACAGGTGATTTTATTATACTCGATCAGGGGACTTTATTATACTCGACCAGGGGACATTGTTTTACTCGATCAGGAGACTTTATTATACTGGATCAGGGGCCTTTGTTATTCTCGACCAGGGAAATTTGTTATACTCGACTAGGGGCCTTTGTTATACTCGACTAGGGGACTTAGTTATACTCGATCAGGGGACATTGTTATACGAGACCAGGGGACTTTGTTATACCCGACTAGGGGCCTTTGTTATACTCGACTAGGGGACTTAGTTATACTCGATCAGGGGACTTTATTATACTCGACCAGGGGACTTTGTTATACTCGATTAAGGGCCTTTGTTATACTCGATGAGGGGGCGTTGTGAAAATCGATTAGGGGACTTAAATATACTCGACCAGGGGCCTTTGTTATACTCGATCAGGGGCTTTTGTTATACTCAATCAGGGGCTTTGTTATAATCGATTAGCGGACTTACTTATATTCGACCAGGGGACTTTGTTATACTCGATGAGGAAACTTTGTTATTGACGATGAGGAGACTTTGTTATACTCGATCAGGGGCCTCTGTTTTACTCGATGAAGGGCCTTTGTTATACTCGATGAGGGGCCTTTGTTATACTCGATTAGGGGACTTTGTTATACTCGATCATGGGGCTTTGTTATACTTGATCAGGAGATTTTATTATACTGGATCAGGGGCCTTTGTTATATAGAATCCGGGGACTTTGTTATACTCGATCAAGGGCCTTTGTTATACTCGATCAGGGGCCTTTGTTTTACTCGATGAGGGGCCTTTGTTATACTCGATGAGGGGCCTTTGTTTTACTCGATGAGGGGCCTTTGTTATACTCGATGAGGGGCCTTTTTTATACTCGATCAGGGGACTTTGTTATACTCGACCAGGGGACTTTGTTATATTTGATCAAGGGCCTTTGTTATACTCGATCATGGGACTTTGTTTTACTCGATCATGGGACTTTGTTATAGTCGATCATGGGACTTTGTTATACTCGATCAGGGGACTTGTTATGCTCGTTGGGGGGACTTTGTTAAACTCGATGAGGGGCCTTTGATAAACTCGATCAGGGGTCTTTGTTACACTCGATCAGAGGAGTTTGTTATTCTCGACCAGGGGCCGTTGTTATACTCGATCAAGGGCCTTTGTTATACTCGATCAAGGGACTTTGTTATACTCGTTCAGGGGACTTTGTTATACTCAATCTTGGGACTTTGTTATACTCGATCAGGGGACTTTGTTATTCTCGACCAGGGACATTGTTATACTTGATCAAGGGATTTTGTTATACACGATCAGGGGACTTTCTTATACTCGATGAGGGGATTTTATTACACTCGATGAGGGTACTTTGTTATTCTCGACCAGGGACTTTGTTATACTCGACCAGGGGACTTTCTTGTACTCGATGAGGGGACATTGCTATTCTCGATCAGGAGACTTTGTTATAATCGACCAGGGACTTTGTTATACTTGATCAAGGGATTTTGTTATACACCATCAGGGGACTTTGTTAAACTCGACCTGGGGACTTTGTTGTACTCGATGAAGGTGCTTTGTTATACACGATGAGGGGACTTTGTTATACTCGACCAGAGGGCTTTGTTATACTCGAACAGGAGACTTTGTTATACTCGACCAGGGGACTTTGTTATACTCGATCAGGGGGCTTTGTTATACTCGTTGAGGGGACTTTATTATAATGGATCAGGGGCCTTTGTTATACACGATTGGGGGCCTTTGTTATACTCGACCAGGGAACTTTGTCATACTCGACCACGGGACTTTGTTACACTCGATCAGGGGGCTTTGTTACACTCGTTGAGGGGACTTTGTTAAACTCGATCAGAGGACTTTGTTATATTCGATCAGGGGACTTTGTTATACTAGATGAGGGGTCTTTGTTATACTCGATCAGGGGGCTTTGTTATATTTGATTAGGGGCTTTGTTAAACACGTTCAGGGGCCTTTGTTATACTTGATCAGGGGAGTTTGTTATACTCGATCAGGGAACTATCTTACACTCGATAAGGGGACTTTGTTATACTGGACCAGAGGAGTTTGTTATACTCGATTAGGAGGCTTTGTTATACTCGTTGGGGGGACTTTGTTAAACTCGATGAGGGCCTTTGTTATACTCGATGAGTGGGCTTTGTTATACTCGACCAGGGGGCTTTGTTATACTCGATCAGAGGCCTTTGTTATACTCGATGAGGGGCTTTTGTTATACTTGATCAGGGGACTTTGTTTTACTCGATCAGGAGAATTTATTATACTGGATCAGGGGCCTTTGTTATACTCGATGAGGGGCCTTTGTTATACTTGATCAGGGGACTTTGTTATACTCGATCAGGGGACTTTGTTTTATTCGTTCATGGGACTTTGTTATACTCGATCAGGGGACTTTATTATACTCGAGCAGGGGACTTTGTTATAGTCGATCAGGGGTCTTTGAAATGTTTGATCAGGGGACTTTGTTATACTCAATCAGGGGCCTTTGTTATGCTCGATGAGGGGAGTTTGTTATACTCGACCAGGGTGCATTGTTATACTCGATCAGAGTACTTTGTTATTCTCGATGAGGGGCCTTTGTTATACTCGATCAGGGGTCTTTGTAATACTCGATCAGGGGACTTTGTTATACTCGATCAGGGGACTTTGTTATACTCGACTAGGGGCCTTTGTTATACTCGACCAGGGGGCTTTGTTATACTCAATCAGGGGACTTTGTTATACTCGATCAGGCGCTTTTATTATACTCGATCAGGGGACTTTGTTATACTCGACTAGGGGCCTTTGTTATACTTGTTCAGGGGACTTTGTTATACTCGATCAAGGGACTTTGTTATACTCGATTAGGGGATTTTGTTACACTCGATGAGAGGACTTTGTTATTCTAGATTAGGGGACTTTGTTATACTCGACCAGGGGACTTTGTTATACTCGATTAGGCGGCTTTGTTATACTCGACCAGGGGACTTTGTTATACTCCATCAGGGGGCTTTGTTATACTCGTTTTGGGGACTTTGTTATACTCGATTAAGGGACATTGTTATACTCGATTAGGGGATTTTGTTACACTCGATGAGAGGACTTTGTTATTCTCGATTAGGGGACTTTGTTATACTCGAGCAGGGGACTTTGTTATACTCGTTCAGGGGACTTTGTTATACTCGATCAGGGGACTTTATTATACACGATGAGGGGACTTTGTTAAACTTTACCAAGGGACTTTGTTGTACTCGATCAGTGTGCTTGCTTTGTTATACATGATGAGGGGACTTTGTTATACTTGACCAGGGGACTTTGTTATACTCGATCAGGGAACTTTGTTATACTCGACCAGGGAACTTTGTTACACTCGATCAGGGGGCTTTGTTATACTCGTTGAGGGGACTTTTTTAAACTTTCAGGGGACTTTGTTATATTCGATCAGGGGACTTTGTTTTACTAGATGAGGGTCCTTTGTTATACTCCATGAGGGGCCTTTGTTATACTCAATCAGGGAACTTTGTTATGCTCGATCAGGGGCCTTTGTAAAACTCGATCAGGGGAGTTTGTTATACTCAATCAGGCGACTTTCTTACACTCGATCAGGGACTTTCTTATACTCGAATAGGGGCCTTTGTTATACTCGATGAGGGGCCTTTGTTATACTGAATCAGGGAACTTTGTTATACTCGATTAGGGGGCTTTGTTATATTTGATCAGGGGTGTTTGTTATACTCGACTAGGGGCCTTTGTTATACTCGATGAGGGGGTTTTGTTATACTCGTTGAGGGGACTTTGGTAAACTCGATGAGGGGCCTTTGTTATACTCGATTAGGGGCCTTTGTTATACTCGAGCAGGGGACTTTGTTATACTTGTTCAGGGGACTTTGTTATACTCGATCAGGGGACTTTATTATACTCGACCACGGGACTTTGTTATACTCGATCAGGGGACTTTATTATACTCGACCAGGGGACTTTGTTATTCTCGATTAGGGGCCTTTGTTATACTCGATGAGGGGGGTTTGTTATTCTCGACCAGGGGACTTTGTTATACTCGTTTACGGGACTTTGTTATACTCGATCAAGGGACTTTGTTATATTCGATTAGGGGATTTTGTTTCACTCGATCAGGGGACTTTGTTATTCTCGATCAGGGGACTTTGTTATACTCGATGAGTGGGCTTTGTTATACACGATCAGGGGACTTTGTTATACTCGACCAGGGGACTTTGTTGTACTCGATCAGGGTGCTCTGTTATACACGATCAGGGGACTTTGTTAAATTCGATCAGAGGACTTTGTTATACTCGACCAGGGAACTTTGTTATTCTCGACCAGGGGAATTTGTTATACTGGATGAGGGGGCTTTGTTATACTCGTTGATTGGACTTTGTTATATTCGATCAAGGGATTTTGTTATACTCGATTAGGGGAATTTGTTGCACTCGATGAGGGGACTTTGTTATTCTCGATTAGGGGACTTTGTTATACTCGACCAGGGGACTTTGTTATACTCGATTAGGCGGCTTTGTTATACTCAACCAGGGGACTTTGTTATACTCGATCAGGGGGCTTTGTTATACTCGTTGAGGGGACTTTGTTATACTCGATCAAGGGACTTTTTTATACTCGATCAGAGGGCTTTGTTATACTCTTTGAGGGGACTTTGTTAACCTCGACCAGGGTACTTTGTTGTACTCGATCAGGGTGCTTTGTTATACACGATCAGGGGACTTTGTTATACTCGACCAGGGAACTTTGTTAAACTCGAACAGGGGCCTTTGTTATATTCGACCAGGGCCATTGTTATACTCGCTTAGGGGACTTTGTTATACTCAGTCAGGGGACTTTATTATACTCGAGCAGGGGATTTTGTTATACTCGATCAGGGGACTTTATTTTACTCGACCAGGGGACTTTGTTTTACTCGATCAGGGTGCTTTGTTGTACTCGATGAGGGGCCTTTGTTATACTCGATCAGGGGACTTTGTTATACCCGATTAGGAGACTTTGTTATACTCGACCAGGGGACTTTATTATACTCGATCAGAGGACTTTGTTATACTCGATGAGGGGCCTTTGTTATACTCGATCAGGGGACTTTGTTATTCCCGATCAGGAGACTTTGTTATACTAGATCAGGGGACTTTATTATACTCGATCAGGGGATTTTGTTATACTCGATCAGGGGACTTTATTATACTCGACCAGGGGACTTTGTTTTACTCGACCAGGGTGCTTTGTTGTACTCGATCAGGGGATTTTGCTATTCTCGATCATGGGACTTCGTTATACTCAATCAGGGGCCTTTGTTATTCTCGTTCAGGAGACTTTATTATACTGGATCAGGGGCCTTTGTTATACTCGATCAGGGGACTTTGTTATACTCGATCAGGGGACTTTGTTATACTCGAACAGGGGCCTTTGTTATACTCGATCAGGAGACATTATTATACTGGATCAGGGGGCTTTGTTATATTCGATCAGGGGACTTTGTTATACTCGATCAGGGGACTTTATTATACTCGACTAGGGGCCTTTGTTATACTCGATGAGGGGGCTTTGTTATACTCGACCAGGGGGCTTTGTTATACTCGATCAGAGGACTTTGTTATACTCGATGAGGGGCCTTTGTTATACTCGATCAGGAGACTTTATTATACTGGATGAGGGGCCTTTGTTATACACGATCGGGGGCCTATGTTATTTTCGAATCAGGGGCCTTTGTTATACTCGATCCGGGGACTTTGTTATTCTCGACTAGGGGGCTTTGTTATATTCGATGGGGGTGTCACGTGCCTGAGCGCTCGGGAACTCGCATAGCGTGAGGCATATGATCATGCCTACATTTCACACAAGCTATAAACTTGTTAATTGTACTTATTATATTATTATTGTTCTTAGTTACTTAGGTTAATTGTATATTTATGTATGTTATTAATATGCATCATTGTGTTACTCTGTTAAGTTCAAATCAAGAGTAGTATTAATTAATTATATAAACTATCCAGCAAATGTCCTGGATCACTTGATATGAGACGCGCTCCTCGGCGTGCCCACGCCTCCCCAGTACCGAAAAACCGTGGCATAGGGTAGACGTGTCCATTCGTTCTCTAGCCTTGACCCTTGTGTAGTGCCTTGTCTGTCTTCTGCAATGTCCTAGGGGTATCAGGTATTAGTGACACATTTAGTTAGGCCTTGGAAGGGATCCTGGTGGTAAGGAATCCCCTGTTTGGTAGGATTAATCATTTTGTTGTGATTGTTGTATATATATATTTCGTATATCTGTGTAATATATTCATGTTAAGTAATATTTGTTTGGTCTAACTCCTTAAATTCATGTTTGCTAGTCATGACTCCCTTTAGAACATAAATTGAATTAATTAATTATCTTCCCTTTTGTGATTCACTTATTTCAACTTGTTCATACTTATTCAAGTACATTTAGTTGAGTAGGTTTTTTGTGGGGATAATTATTGCCGTGTTTCCTATTTGTTCCTGTATTTGTTAATAACTTGGGGTAGGTTTCACTCCCCAATTATAAAGGGTAGTGGGATTGCGACAAGGTGCCTTTGTTATACTCGATCAGGGGACTTTATTATACTCGACCAGGGGACTTTGTTATAATCGATTAGGGGACATAGTTATACTCGACCAGGGGACTTTGTTATACTCGATCAGGGATCTTTGTTATTGTCGATAAGGGGACTTTGTTATACTCGATCAGGGGACTTTGTTATACGAGACCAGGGGACTTTGTTATACTCGACTAGGGGCCTTTGTTATACTCGACTAGGGGACTTAGTTATACTCGATCAGGGGACTTTATTATACTCGACCAGGGGCCTTTGTTATATAGGATCCGGGGACATTGTTATACTCGATCAAGGGCCTTTGTTATACTCGATCAGGGGTCTTTGTTATACTCGATCAGGAGCTTTGTTATACTCGATCAGGGAAGTTTCTTATACTCGATCAGGGGCCTTTGTTTTACTCGATGAGGGGCCTTTGTTATACTCGATGAGGGGAATTTGTTACACTCGATCAGGGGACTTTGTTATACTCGACCAGGGGACTTTGATATAAACGATCAGGAGATTTTATTATACTGCATGAGAGGCCTTTGTTATATACGATCGGGGGCCTTTGTTATTCTCGATAAGGGGCCTTTCTTATACTCGATCAGGGGCTTTGTTATTCTCGACTAGGGGCCTTTGTTATACTCAATCAGGGGGCTTTGTTATACTAGATGAGGGTACTTTATCATACTCGATCAGGGGACTTTGTTTTACTAGATCACGGGACTTTACTATACTTGATGAGGGGACTTTGTTATAATCGATTAGGGGCCTTAGTTATACTCGATAAGGAGACTTTGTTATACTCGACCAGGGGACTTTGTTATACTCGACCAGGGGCCTTTGTTATACTCAATCAGGGGGCTTTGTTATACTAGATGAGGGTACTTTATCATACTCGATCAGGGGACTTTGTTTTACTCGATCACGGGACTTTACTATACTTGATGAGGGGACTTTGTTATAATCGATTAGGGGCCTTAGTTATACTCGATAAGGAGACTTTGTTATACTCGACCAGGGGACTTTGTTATACTCGACCAGGGGCCTTTGTTATACTCGACCAGGGGCCTTTGTTATACTCGATCAGGGGACTTTCCTATTCTCGATGAGGGACTTTGTTATACTCGATTAGGGGGATTTGTTATACTCGTTGAGGGGACTTTGTTATACTCTATCAGGGGTCTTTGTTATACTCGATCAGGGGACTTTGTTATACTCGACCAGGTGCCTTTGTTATACTCGACCAGGGGCCTTTGTTATACTCGATCAGGGGACTTTGTTATACTCGACCAGGGGCCTTTGTTATACTCGACAAGGGGCCTTTCTTATACTCGATCAAGGGACTTTGTTATACTCGATGAGGGGATTTTGTTACAATCGATGAGGGGACATTGTTATTCTCGATTAGGGGACTTTGTTATACTCGACCAGGGGAATTTGTTATACCCGATGAGGGGGCTTTGTTATACACGATCAGGGGACTTTGTTATACTCGACCAGGGGACTTTGTTGTCCTCGATCAGGTTGCTTTGTTATACACGATCAGTGGACATTGTTATACTCGAGCAAGGGACTTTGTTATACTCGACCAGGGGACTTTCTTGTACTCGAAGAGGGGACACTGCTATTCTCGATCAGGGGACTTTGTTATACTCTTCCAGGGACGTTGTTTTACTTGATCAAGGGATTTTGTTATACACGATCAGGGGACTTTGTTAAACTCGACCAGGGGACTTTGTTGTACTCGATCAGGGGCCTTTGTTAAACTCGATCAGGGGAGTTTCTTATACTCGATGAGGGGACTTTCTTACACTCGATGAGGGGACTTTGTTATACTCGACTAGGGGCCTTTGTTATACTCGATAAAAAGGCTTTGTTATACTCGATCAGGGGACTTTCTTATACTCGATAAGGGGAGTTTGTTATACTCGATCAGGGGACGTTGTTATACTCGACAAGGGAGCTTTGTTATACTCGAAAAGGGGCCTTTGATATACTCGAGGAGGGGGCTTTGTTATAATCGATTAGGGGATTTAGTTATACTCGACCAGGGAACTTTGTTATACTTGATGAGGAAACTTTGTTATTGTCGATGAGGAGACTTTTTTATACTCGGTCAGGGGCCTTTCTTTTACTCGATGAGGGGCCTTTGTTATACTCTTTGAGGGGCCTTTGTTATACTCGATCAGGGGACTTTGTTATATTCTATCATGGGCCTCTGTTATACTCGATGAGGGGACTTTGTTTTACTCGATCATGGGACTTTGTTATACTCGATCAGGAGATTTTATTATACTGGATCAGGGGCCTTTGTTATGTACGATCGGGGGCCTTTGTTATACTCGATGAGGGGCCTTTGTTATACTGAATCAGGGGCTTTGTTATACTCGACCAGGGGGCTTTGTTATAATCAATCAGTGATCTTTATTATACTCGATGAGGGGCCTTTGTTTTACTCGACGAGGGGCCTTTGTTATACTCGATCAGGGGCCTTTGTTATACTCGATCAGGGGACTTTTTTATACTCGACCAGGGGACTTTATTATATTTGGGTCATGGGCCTTTGTTATACTCGATCAGGGGGCTATGTTATTCTACTTGAGGGAACTTTGTTAAACTCGATCAGTTGACTTTGTTATATTCGATCAGGGGACTTTGTTATACTCGATGAGGGGCCTTTGTTATACTCGATGAGGGGAGTTTGTTATACTCGATCAGGGGACTGTGTTATATGCGATTTAGGGGACTTTGTTATGCTCAAATAGGGGCCTTTGGTATACTCGATGAGGGGGCTTTGTTATACTCAACCAGGGTGCATTGTTATACTCGATCAGAGGACTTTGTTATATTCGATCTGGGGCCTTTGTTATACTCGATCAGGAGAATTTATTATAATGGATTATGGGCCTTTGTTATACACGATCGGGGGCCTTTCGTATACTCGATCACGGGCCTTTGTTATACTCGATCAGGGGACTTTGTTATACTCGATCAGGGGACTTTGTTATACTCGACTAGGGGCCTTTGTTATACTCGATCAGGGACCTTTGTTATACTCGATCAGGGGCTTTGTTATACTCTTTCAGGGGGCTTTATTGTACTCAATCAGGGGACTTTGGTATACTCGATCAGGCGACTTTATTATACTCTTTCAGGGGACTTTGTTATTCTCGATGAGGGGACTTTATTATACACGACCAGGGGACTTTCTTATACTCGACTAGTGGCCTTTGTTATACTTGTTCAGGGGACTCTGTTATACTCGATCAGGTGGCTTTGTTATATTTGATCAGGAGACTTTGTTATACTCGATGAGGGGCCTTTGTTATACTCGATGAGGGGAGTTTGTTATACTCGATCAGGGGACTTTGTTATATGTGCCCACGGGACTTTGTTATACTCGTCTAGGGGCCTTTGTTATGTTCGATGAAGGGGCTTTGTTATACTCGACCAGGGGACTTTGTTATACTGAATTAGGGGGCTTTGTTATACTAGTTGAGGGGACTTCGTTAATCTCGATTAGGGGACTTTGTTATATTCGATCAGAGGACGTTGTTATACTCGATCATGGGACTTTGGTATACTCGATCAGGGGATTTTGTTACACTCGATCATGGGGCTTTGTTATTCTCGATTAGGGGACTTTGTTATACTCGACCAGGGGACTTTGTTATACTCGATCAGGGGGCTTTGTTATACTCGTTGATGGGGCTTTGTTATACTCGATCAAGGGACTTTGTTATACTCGATCAAGGGGCTTTGTTGTACTCGTTGAGGGGACTTTGTTAACCTCGACCAGGGGACTTTGTTGTACTCGATCAGGGTGCTTTGTTATACACGATCAGGGGACTTTGTTATACTCGACCAGGGGAATTTGTTATACTCGACCAGGGGACTTTATTATACTCGACCAGGGGACTTTGTTATACTCGACCAGCGGACTTTGTTATACTCGATAAGGGGCCTTTGTTATACTCGATGAGGGGGATTTGTTATAATCGATTAGGGGATTTAGTTATACTCGACCAGATAACTTTGTTATACTTGATGAGGAAACTTTGTTATTGTCGATGAGGAAACTTTTTTATACTCGATGAGGGGCCTTTGTTTTACTCGATGAGTGGCCTTTGTTATACTCTTTGAGGGGCCTTTGTTATACTCGATCAGGGGACTTTGTTATACTCGATCTGGAGATTTTATTATAGTGGATCAGGGGCCTTTGTTATGTACGATCGGGGGCCTTTTTTATCCTCGATCAGGGGCCTTTGTTATACTCGATGAGGGGCCTTTGTTATACTCAATCAGAGGCTTTGTTATACTCGACCAGGGGGCTTTGTTATACTCGATCAGGGGACTTTTTTATACTCGACCAGGGGACTTTATTATATTTGGGTCATGGGCCTTTGTTATACTCGATCAGGGGGTTTGTTATTCTAGTTGAGCGGACTTTGTTAAAGTCGATCAGGTGACTTTGTTATATTCGATCAGGGGACTTTGTTATACTCGATCAGGGGCCTTTGTTATACTCGATGAGGGGAGTTTGTTATACTCGATCAGGGGACTTTGTTATATGCGACTAGGGGACTTTGTTATGCTCAACTAGGGGCCTTTGTTATACTCGATGAGGGGGCTTTGTTATACTCGACCAGGGTGCATTGTTATACTCGATCAGAGGACTTTGTTATATTCGATCTGGGGCCTTTGTTATACTCGATCAGGGGACTTTGTTATACTCGATCAGGGGACTTTGTTATACTCGATCAGGGAACTTTGTTATATTCGATCAGGGGACTTTATTATAATGGATTAGGGGCCTTTGTTATACGATCGGGGGCCTTTGTTATACTCGATCAGGGGCCTTTGTTATACTCGATCAGGGGCTTTGTTATACTCGATCAGGGGACTTTGTTATACTCGACTAGGGCCTTTGTTATACTCGATCAGGGGCCTTTGTTATACTGATTTAGGGGCTTTGTTATACTCGACCAGGGGGCTTTATTATACTCAATCAGGGGACTTTGTTATACTCGATCAGGTGACTTTATTATACTCGATCAGGGGACTTTGTTATTCTCGATGAGGGGACTTTATTATACTCGACCAGGGATCTTTGTTATACTCGACCAGGGGCCTTTGTTATACTTGTTCAGGGGACATTGTTATATTCGACCAGGGGAATTTGTTATACTCGACCCGGGGACTTTGTTATACTCGACCAGGGGACATTGTTATACTCGATCAGGGGGCTTTGTTATACTCGTTGAGGGGACTTTGTTATACTCGATCAAGTGACTTTGTTATATTCGATAATGGGATTTTGTTTCACTCGATCAGGGGACATTGTTATACTCGATCAGGGGACTTTGTTATACTCGACCAGGGGCCTTTGTTATACTCGACCAGGGGAATTTGTTATACTCGACCAGGGGACTTTGTTGTACTCAATCAGATGACTTTGCTATTCTCGATCAGGGGATTTTGTTATACTCGACCAGGGAACTTTGTCATACTCGATCAAGGGGCTTTGTTATACACGATCAGGGGACTTTGTTAAACTCGACCAAGGGACTTTGTTGTACTCGATCAGGGTGCTTGCTTTGTTATACACGATGAGGGGCCTTTGTTATACTCGACCAGGGGACTTTGTTATACTCGACCAGGGAACTTTGTTATACTCGACCAGGGGACTTTGTTACACACGATGAGGGGGCTTTGTTATACTCGTTGAGGGGACTTTGTTATACTCGATGAGGGGTCTTTGTTATATTCGATCAGGGGACTTTGTTATACTAGATGAGGGGCCTGTGTTATACTCGATGAGGGGCCTTTGTTATACTCAATTAGGAAAATTGGTTATACTCGATCAGGGGGTTTGTTATATTTGATCATGGGACATTGTTATTCTCGATGAGGGGACTTTATTATTCTCGACTAGGGATCTTTGATATACCCGACTAGGGGCCTTTGTTAGAACTTGTTCAGGGGACTTTGTTATACTCGATGAAGGGACTTTGTTATACTCGATTAGGGGATTTTGTTACACTCGATCATGGGGCTTTCTTATTCTCGATTAGGGGACTTTGTTATACTCGACCAGGGGACTTTGTTATACTCGTTCAGGCTGCTTTGTTATACTCGACCAGGGGACTTTGTTATACTCGATCAGGAGGCTTTGTTATACTCGTTGAGGGGACTTTGTTATACTCGATGAAGGGACTTTGTTATACTCGATCAGGGGGCTTTGTTTTACTCGTTGAGGGGACTTTGTTAACCTCGACCAGGGGACTTTGTTGTACTCGATCAGGGTGCTTTGTTATACACGATCAGGGGACATTGTTATACTCGACCAGGGGAATTTGTTATACTCGACCAGGGGACTTTGTTATACTCGACCAGGGGACTTTGTTACACACGATCAGGGGTCTTTGTTATATTCGATCAGGGGACTTTGTTATACTAGATGAGGGGCCTATGTTATACTCGATGAGGGGCCTTTGTTATACTCAATTAGGGAACTTGGTTATACTCGATGAGGGGGTTTGTTATATATGATCAGGGGACTTTGTTATACTCGATAAGGGGAGTTTGTTATACTCGATTAGGGGACTTTCTTACTCTCGATCAGGGGACTTTGTTATACTCGACGAGGGACTTTGTTATACTCGATCAGGGGACTTTGTTATACTCGACAAGGGGACTTTGTTATACTCGGTCAAGGGCCTTTGTTATACTCGATGAGGGGGGCTCTGTTCTAATCAATTAGGGGACTTAGTTATACTCGACCAGGGAACTTTGTTATACTCGATGAAAAAACTTTGTTATTGTCGATGAGGAGACTTTGTTATACTCGATCAGGGACCTTTGTTTTACTCGATGAGGGGCCTTTCTTATACTCTTTGAGGGGCCTTTGTTATACTCGATCAGGGGACTTTGTTATACTCGACCAGGGGACTTTGTTATATTCGATCATGGGCCGCTGTTATACTCGATCAGGGGACTTTGTTTTACTCGATCATGGGACTTTGTTATACTCCATCAGGAGATTTTATTATACTGGATCAGGGGCCTTTGTTATGTACGATCGGGGGCCTTTGTTATACTCGATCAGGGGCCTTTGTTATACTCGATCATTGGCCTTTGTTATACTCAATGAGGGGCTTTGTTATACTCGACCAGGGGGCTTTGTTATACTCGATCAGGGAACTTTGTTATACTCGATCAGGGGACTTTGTTTTACTCTATGAGGGGCCTTTGTCTTACTCGATCATGGGACTTTGTTATAAACGATCAGAGGATTTTATTATACTGGATTAGGGGCCTTTGTTATATACGATCGGAGGCCTCTGTTATACTCGCTCAGGGGCCTTTGTTATACTCGATTAGGGGCCTTTGTTATACTCGATTAGGGATTTGTTTTACTCGACCAGGGGCCTTTGTTATACTCAATCAGGGGCTTTGTTATACTCGAAGGGTCTTTGTTATACTCAATCAGGGACTTTGTTATACTCGACCAGGGAACTTTATTATATTTGATCATGGGCCTTTGTTATACTCGATTAGGGGACTTTGTTTTACCCGATCATGGACTTTGTTATAAACGATCAGGAGATTTTATTATACTGGATCAGGGGCCTTTGTTTTGTACGATCGGGGGCCTTTGTTATACTCGATCAGGGGCCTTTGTTATACTCGATCAGGGGCCTTTGTTATACTTAATCAGGGGCTTTGTTATACTCGACCAGGGGAATTTGTTATACTCGACCAGGGGACTTTATTATACTCGACCAGGGGACTTTGTTATACTCGACCAGCGGACTTTGTTATACTCGATCAGGGGGCTTTGTTATACTCGATAAGGGGCCTTTGTTATACTCGATGAGGGGGCTTTGTTATAATCGATTAGGGGATTTAGTTATACTCGACCAGGTAACTTTGTTATACTTGATGAGGAAACTTTGTTATTGTCGATGAGGAGACTTTTTTATACTCGATGAGGGGCCTTTGTTTTACTCGATGAGTGGCCTTTGTTATACTCTTTGAGGGGCCTTTGTTATACTCGATCATGGGACTTTGTTATACTCGATCTGGAGATTTTATTATAGTGGATCAGGGGCCTTTGTTATGTACGATCGGGGGCCTTTTTTATCCTCGATCAGGGGCCTTTGTTATACTCGATCAGGGGCCTTTGTTATACTCAATCAGGGGCTTTGTTATACTCGACCAGGGGGCTTTGTTATACTCGATCAGGGGACTTTTTTATACTCGACCAGGGGACTTTATTATATTTGGGTCATGGGCCTTTGTTATACTCGATCAGGGGGCTTTGTTATTCTAGTTGAGGGGACTTTGTTAAAGTCGATCAGGTGACTTTGTTATTTTCGATCAGGGGACTTTGTTATACTCGATCAGGGGCCTTTGTTATACTCGATGAGGGGAGTTTGTTATACTCGATCAAGGGACTTTGTTATATGCGACTAGGGGACTTTGTTATGCTCAACTAGGGGCCTTTGTTATACCCGATGAGGGGGCTTTGTTATACTCGACCAGGGGGCTTTGTTATACTCGATCAGAGGACTTTGTTATACTCGATGAGGGGCCTTTGTTATACTCGATCAGGAGTCTTTATTATACTGGATGAGGGGCCTTTGTTATACACGATCTGGGGCCTATGTTATTCTCAAATCAGGGGCCTTTGTTATACTCGATCAGGGGACTTTGTTATTCTCGACTAGGGGCCTTTGTTATATTCGATGGGGGTGTCACGTGCCTGAGCGCTCGGGAACTCGCATTGCGTGAGACATATGATCATGCCTACATTTCACACAAGCTATAAACTTGGTAATTGTACTTATTATATTATTATTGTTCTTAGTTACTTAGGTTAATTGTATATTTATGTATGTTATTAATATACATCATTGTGTAACTCTGTTAAGTTCAAATCAAGAGTAGTATTAATTAATTATATAAACTATCCAGCAAATGTCCTGGATCACTTGATATGAGACGCGCTCCTCGGCGTGCCCACGCCTCCCCAGTACCGAAAAACCGTGGCATAGGGTAGACGTGTCCATTCGTTCTCTAGCCTTGACCCTTGTCTAGTGCCTTGTCCGGTCTTCTGCAATGCCCTAGGGGTATCAGGTATTAGTGACACATTTAGTTAGGCCTAGGAAGGGATCCTGGTGGTAAGGAATCCCCTGTTTGGTAGGAATAATCATTTTGTTGTGATTGTTGTATATATATATTTCGTATATCTGTGTAATATATTCATGTTAAGTAATATTTGTTTGGTCTAACTCCTTAACGGTGTATTTTCGCCCTTCCGGCATCACTCTTATTTTATTATACAATTACTTATTCCCTTAAATTCATGTTTGCTCGTCATGACTCCCTTTAGAACATAAATTGAATTAATTAATTATCTTCCCTTTTGTGATTCACTTATTTCAACTTGTTCATACTTATTCAAGTACATTTAGTTGAGTAGGTTTTTTGTGGGGATAATTATTGCCGTGTTCCCTATTTGTTCCTGAATTTGTTAATAACTTGGGGTAGGTTTCACTCCCCAATTATAAAGGGTAGTGGGATTGCGACAAGGTGTCTTTGTTATACTCGATCAGGGGACTTTATTATACTCGACCAGGGGACTTTGTTATAATCGATTAGGGGACATAGTTATACTCGACCAGGGGACTTTGTTATACTCGATCAGGGATCTTTGTTATTGTCGATAAGGGGACTTTGTTATACTCGATCAGGGGACTTTGTTATACGAGACCAGGGTACTTTGTTATACTCGACTAGGGGCCTTTGTTATACTCGACTAGGGGACTTAGTTATACTCGATCAGGGGACTTTATTATACTCGACCAGGAGCCTTTGTTATACTCGATCAGGGGACTTTGTTATACGAGACCAGGGGACTTTGTTATATTCGATCAAGGGCCTTTGTTATACTCGATCAGGGGGCGTTGTTATAATCGATTAGGGGACTTAAATATACTCGACCAGGGGCCTTTGTTATACTCGATAAGGGGCCTTTGTTATACTCGATCAGGGGCTTTGTTATACTCGACCAGGGGGCTTTGTTATACTCGATTACGGGACTGTAATATACTCGATCAGGGGACTTTGTTATACTCGATGAGGGAGCTTTGTTATAATCGATTAGGGGACCTAGTTATACTCGACCAGGGGACTTTGTTATACTCGATGAGGAAACTTTGTTATTGTCGATGAGGAGACTATGTTATACTCGATCAGGGGCCTTTGTTTTACTCGATGAAGGGCCTTTGTTATACTCGATGAGGGTCCTTTGTTATACTCGATTAGGGGACTTTGTTATACTCGATCATGGGGCTTTGTTATACTTGATCAGGAGATTTTATTATACTGGATCAGGGGCCTTTGTTATATAGGATACGGGGACTTTGTTATACTCGATCAAGGGCCTTTGTTATACTCGATCAGGGGCCTTTGTTATACTCGATCAGGGGCTTTGTTATACTCGATCAGGGAAGTTTGTTATACTCGATCAGGGGCCTTTGTTTTACTCGATGAGGGGCCTTTGTTATACTCGATGAGGTGAATTTGTTATACTCGATCAGGGGACTTTGTTATACTCGACCAGGGGACTTTGTTATATTCGATCATGGGCCTTTGTTATACTCGGTCAGGGGACTTTGAATTACTCGATCATGGGACTTTGATATAAACGATCAGGAGATTTTATTATACTGCATCAGGGGCCTTTGTTATATACGATCGGGGGCCTTTGTTATACTCGCTCAAGGGTCTTTGTTATCCTCGATAAGAGGCCTTTGTTATACTCGATCAGGGTCTTTGTTATTCTCGACTAGGGGCCTTTGTTATACTCAATCTGGGGGCTTTGTTATACTAGATGAGGGTACTTTATCATACTCGATCAGGGGACTTTGTTTTACTCGATCACGAGACTTTATTATACTTGATGAGGGGACTTTGTTATAATCGATTAGGGGACTTAGTTATACTCGATCAGGGGACTTTGTTATACTCGACCAGGGGACTTTGTTATACTCGACCAGGGGCCTTTGTTATACCCGACCAGGGGCCTTTGTTATACTCGATCAGGGGACTTTGCTATTCTCGATGAGGGACTTTGTTATACTCGATTAGGGGGCTTTGTTATACTCGTTGAGGGGACTTTGTTATACTCTATCAGGGGTCTTTGTTTTACTCGATCAGGGGACTTTGTTATACTCGACCAGGGGCCTTTGTTATACTCGACCAGGGGCCTTTGTTATACTCGATCAGGGGACTTTGTTATACTCGACCAGGGGCCTTTGTTATACTCGACAAGGGGCCTTTGTTATACTCGATCAAGGGACTTTGTTATACTCGATGAGGGGATTTTGTTACACTCGATGAGGGGACATTGTTATTCTCGATTAGGGGACTTTGCTATACTCGACCAGGGGAATTTGTTATACTCGATGAGGGGGCTTTGTTATACACGATCAGGGGACTTTGTTATACTCGACCAGGTTGACTTTGTTGTCCTCGATCAGGTTGCTTTGTTATACACGATCAGTGGACTTTGTTATACTCGACCAGGGGACTTTGTTATACTCGACCAGGGGACTTTCTTGTACTCGAAGAGGGGACACTTCTATTGTCGATCAGGGGACTTTGTTATACTCGACCAGGGACGTTGTTTTACTTGATCAAGGGATTTTGTTATACACGATCAGGGGATTTGTTAAACTAGACCAGGGGACTTTGTTGTACTCGATCAGGGGCCTTTTTTATAATCGATCAGGGGAGTTTGTTATACTCGATCAGGGGACTTTCTTACACTCGATGAGGGGACTTTGTTATACTCGACTAGGGGCCTTTGTTATACTCGATAAAGGGGCTTTGTTATACTCGATCAGGGGACTTTCTTATACTCGATAAGGGGAGTTTGTTATACTCGATCAAGGGACGTTGTTATACTCGACAAGGGGGCTTTGTTATACTCGATAAGGGGCCTTTGATATACTCGATGAGGGGGCTTTGTTATAATCGATTAGGGGATTTAGTGATACTCGACCAGGGAACTTTGTTATACCTGATGAGGAAACTTTGCTATTGTCGATGAGGAGACTTTTTTATACTCGATCAGGGGCCTTTCTTTTACTCGATGAGAGGCCTTTGTTATACTCTTTGAGGGGCCTTTGTTATACTCGATTAGGGGACTTTGTTATACTCGCCCAGGGGACTTTGTTATATTCTATCATGGGCCTCTGTTATACTCGATGAGGGGACTTTGTTTTACTCGATCATGGGACTTTGTTATACTCGATCAGGAGATTTTATTATACTGGATCAGGGGCCTTTGTTATGTACGATCGGGGGCCTTTGATATACTCGATGAGGGGCCTTTGTTATACTCGATCAGGGGCCTTTGTTATACTGAATCAGAGGCTTTGTTATACTCGACCAGGGGGCTTTGTTATAATCAATCAGGGATCTTTGTTATACTCGATGAGGGGCCTTTGTTTTACTCGACGAGGGGCCTTTGTTATACTCGATCAGGGGCCTTTGTTATACTCGATCAGGGGACTTTTTTATACTCGACCAGGGGACTTTATTATATTTGGGTCATGGGCCTTTGTTATACTCGATCAGGGGGCTATGTTATTCTACTTGAGGGGACTTTGTTAAACTCGATCAGTTGACTTTGTTATATTCGATCAGGGGACTTTGTTATACTCGATGAGGGGCCTTTGTTATACTCGATGAGGGGAGTTTGTTATACTCGATCAGGGGACTGTGTTATATGCGATTTAGGGGACTTTGTTATGCTCAAATAGGGGCCTTTGTTATACACGATGAGGGGGCTTTGTTATACTCAACCAGGGTGCATTGTTATACTCGATCAGAGGACTTTGTTATATTCGATCTGGGGCCTTTGTTATACTCGATCAGGAGAATTTATTATAATGGATTATGGGCCTTTGTTATACACGATCGGGGGCCTTTCTTATACTCAATCACGGGCCTTTGTTATACTCGATCAGGGGACTTTGTTATACTCGATCAGGGGACTTTGTTATACTCGACTAGGGGCCTTTGTTATACTTGATCAGGGACCTTTGTTATACTCGATCAGGGGCTTTGTTATACTCTTTCAGGGGGCTTTATTGTACTCAATCAGGGGACTTTGGTATACTCGATCAGGCGACTTTATTATACTCTTTCAGGGGACTTTGTTATTCTCGATGAGGGGACTTTATTATACACGACCAGGGGACTTTCTTATACTCGACTAGTGGCCTTTGTTATACTTGTTCAGGGGACTCTGTTATACTCGATCAGGTGGCTTTGTTATATTTGATCAGGAGACTTTGTTATACTCGATGAGGGGCCTTTGTTATACTCGATGAGGGGAGTTTGTTATACTCGATCAGGGACTTTGTTATATGTGCCCACGGGACTTTGTTATACTCGTCTAGGGGCCTTTGTTATGTTCGATGAAGGGGCTTTGTTATACTCGACCAGGGGACTTTGTTATACTGAATTAGGGGGCTTTGTTATACTAGTTGAGGGGACTTTGTTAAACTCGATTAGGGGACTTTGTTATATTGGATCAGGGGACGTTGTTATACTCGATCAGGGGCCTTTGTTATACTCGATGAGGGGAGTTTGTTATACTCGATCAGGGGACTTTGTTATATGCGACCAGGGGTCTTTGTTATGCTCGACTAGGGGCCTTTGTTATACTCGATGAGTGGGCTTTGTTATACTCGACCAGGGTGCATTGTTATACTCGATCGGAGGACTTTGTTATACTCGAGGAGGGGCCTTTATTATAATGGATCAGGGGGCTTTGTTATACTCGATCAGGAGACTTTATTATACTGATGGGTTATACACGATGGGCCTTTGTTATACTCGATGAGGGGGCTATGTTATTCTACTTGAGGGGACTTTGTTAAACTCGATCAGTTGACTTTGTTATATTCGATCAGGGACTTTGTTATACTCGATGAGGGGCCTTTGTTATACTCGATGAGGGGAGTTTGTTATACTCGATCAGGGGACTGTGTTATATGCGATTTAGGGGACTTTGTTATGCTCAAATAGGGGCCTTTGTTATACACGATGAGGGGGCTTTGTTATACTCAACCAGGGTGCATTGTTATACTCGATCAGAGGACTTTGTTATATTCGATCTGGGGCCTTTGTTATACTCGATCAGGAGAATTTATTATAATGGATTATGGGCCTTTGTTATACACGATCGGGGGCCTTTCTTATACTCAATCACGGGCCTTTGTTATACTCGATCAGGGGACTTTGTTATACTCGATCAGGGGACTTTGTTATACTCGACTAGGGGCCTTTGTTATACTTGATCAGGGACCTTTGTTATACTCGATCAGGGGTTATACTTTGTTATACTCTTTCAGGGGGCTTTATTGTACTCAATCAGGGGACTTTGGTATACTCGATCAGGCGACTTTATTATACTCTTTCAGGGGACTTTGTTATTCTCGATGAGGGGACTTTATTATACACGACCAGGGGACTTTCTTATACTCGACTAGTGGCCTTTGTTATACTTGTTCAGGGGACTCTGTTATACTCGATCAGGTGGCTTTGTTATATTTGATCAGGAGACTTTGTTATACTCGATGAGGGGCCTTTGTTATACTCGATGAGGGGAGTTTGTTATACTCGATCAGGGACTTTGTTATATGTGCCCACGGGACTTTGTTATACTCGTCTAGGGGCCTTTGTTATGTTCGATGAAGGGGCTTTGTTATACTCGACCAGGGGACTTTGTTATACTGAATTAGGAGGCTTTGTTATACTAGTTGAGGGGACTTTGTTAAACTCGATTAGGGGACTTTGTTATATTGGATCAGGGGACGTTGTTATACTCGATCAGGGGCCTTTGTTATACTCGATGAGGGGAGTTTGTTATACTCGATCAGGGGACTTTGTTATATGCGACCAGGGGTCTTTGTTATGCTCGACTAGGGGCCTTTGTTATACTCGATGAGTGGGCTTTGTTATACTCGACCAGGGTGCATTGTTATACTCGATCGGAGGACTTTGTTATACTCGATCAGGGGCCTTTGTTATACTCGATCAGGGGACTTTGTTATACTCGATCAGGAGATTTTATTATACTGGATCAGGGGCCTTTGTTATACACGATTGGGGGCCTTTGTTATACTCGATGAGGGGGCTTTGTTAGACTCGTTGAGGGGACTTTGTTAAACTCGATCAGGGGAGTTTGTTATACTCGATCAGGGGCCTTTGTTATACTTGATCTGGAGACTTTATTATAATGGATTAGGGGCCTTTGTTTTACACGATCGGGGGCCTTTGTTATACTCGATCAGTTGCCTTTGTTTATACTCGTTGAGGGGACTTTGTTATACTTGATCAGGAGACTTTATTATAATGGATCAGGGGCCTTTGTTTTACACGATCGGGGGCCTTTGTTATACTCGATCAGTTGCCTTTGTTATACTCGTTGAGGGGACTTTGTTAAACTCGATCAGGGGAGTTTTATATACTCGATCAGGGGACTTTGTTATATGTGACAACGGGACTTTGTTATACTCGATCAGGGGCCTTTGTTATACTGGATCAGGGGACTTTGTTATACTTGATCTGGAGACTTTATTATAATGGATCAGGGGCCTTTGTTATACTCGATCAGGGGCCTTTGTTATACTCAATCAGGGAGTTTGTTATACTCGACCAGGGGGCTTTGTTATACTCAATCAGGGGACTTTGTTATACTCGATCAGGGACTTTGTTATACTCGACCAGGGGAATTTTTATACTCGATCAGGGGACTTTATTATACTCGACCAAGGGACTTTGTTATACTCGATTAGGGGCATTTGTTATACTTGTTACTTGTACTCGATCAGGGGGGGCATTTGTTATACTTGTTCAGGGGACTTTGTTGTACTCGATCATGGGACTTTGTTATACTCGATCAGGGGATTTTGTTACACTCGATCACGGGGCTTTGTTATTCTCGATTAGGGGACTTTGTTATACTCGACCAGGGGACTTTGTTATACTCGATCAGGGGGCTTTGTTATACTCGTTGATGGGACTTTGTTATACTCGATCAAGGGACTTTGTTATACTCGATCAGGGGGCTTTGTTATACTCGTTGAGGGGACTTTGTTAACCTCGACCAGGGGACTTTGTTGTACTCGATCAGGGTGCTTTGTTATACACGATCAGGGGACTTTGTTATACTCGACCAGGGGAATTTGTTATACTCGACCAGGGGACTTTATTATACTCGACCAGGGGACTTTGTTATACTCGACCAGCGGACTTTGTTATACTCGATCAGGGGGCTTTGTTATACTCGATAAGGGGCCTTTGTTATACTCGATGAGGGGGCTTTGTTATAATCGATTAGGGGATTTAGTTATACTCGACCAGGTAACTTTGTTATACTTGATGAGGAAACTTTGTTATTGTCGATGAGGAGACTTTTTTATACTCGATGAGGGGCCTTTGTTTTACTCGATGAGTGGCCTTTGTTATACTCTTTGAGGGGCCTTTGTTATACTCGATCAGGGGACTTTGTTATACTCGATCTGGAGATTTTATTATTGGATCAGGGGCCTTTGTTATGTACGATCGGGGGCCTTTTTTATCCTCGATCAGGGGCCTTTGTTATACTCGATGACGGGCCTTTGTTATACTCAATCAGGGGCTTTGTTATACTCGACCAGGGG
>NW_024712913.1:6048147-6061682 GCF_018991925.1 Homarus americanus
AAATATTACTTAACATGAATATATTACACAGATTTCCGAAATATATATATATACAACAATCACAACAAAATGATTATTCCTACCAAACAGGGGATTCCTTACCACCAGGATCCCTTCCTAGGCCTAACTAAATGTGTCACTAATACCTGATACCCCTAGGGCATTGCAGAAGCCCGGACAAGGCACTAGACAAGGGTCAAGGCTAGAGAACGAATGGACACGTCTACCCTATGCCGCGGTTTTTCGGTACTGGGGAGGCGTGGGCACGCCGAGGAGCGCTTCTCATATCACGTGATCCAGGACATTTGCTGGATAGTTTATATAATTAATTAATACTACTCTTGATTTGAACTTAACAGAGTAACACAATGATGCATATTAATAACATACATAAATATACAATTAACCTAAGTAACTAAGAACAATAATAATATAATAAGTACAATTAACAAGTTTATAGCTTGTGTGAAATGTAGGCGTGATCATATGCCTCACGCTATGCGAGTTCCCGAGCGCTCAGGCACGTGACACCCCCATCGAATATAACAAAGCCCCCTAGTCGAGAATAACAAAGTCCCCGGATCGAGTATAACAAAGGCCCCTGATTCGAAAATAACATAGGCCCCCGATCGTGTATAACAAAGGCCCCTCATCCAGTATAATAAAGTCTCCTCATCGAGTATAACAAAGGCCCCTCATCGAGTATAACAAAGTCCTCTGATCGAGTATAACAAAGCCCCCTGGTCGAGTATAACAAAGCCCCCTCATCGAGTATAACAAAGGCCCCTAGTCGAGAGAGCACAAAGTCCCCTGATCGAGTATAACAAAGTCCCCTGATCGAGTATAACAAAGCCCCTGATCCAGTATAATAATGTCTCCTAATCGAGGCAACAAAGGCCCTCGTTCGAGTATAAAGTCCCCTGATCGAGTATAACAAAGTCCCCTGATCGAGTATAACAAAGGCCCCTGATCCAGTATAATAAAGTCTCCTGAACGAGTATAACAAAGGCCCCTGATTGAGTATAACGAAGTCCCATGATAGCAAAATCCCCTGATCGAGTACAACAAAGCACCCTGGTCGAGTAAAACAAAGTCCCCTGGTCGAGTATAATAAAGTCCCCTGATCGAGTATAACAAAATCCCCTGATCGAGTATAATAAAGTCCCCTGATCTAGTATAACAAAGTCTCCTGATCGGGAATAACAAAGTCCCCTGATCGAGTATAACAAAGGCCCTCATCGAGTATAAATAAAGTTCCGATCGAGTATAATAAAGTCCCTGGTCGAGTATAACAGCCTAATCAGTAAGTCCCTGATCGAGTAACTATCGAGTACAAAAGCACCCTGATTGAGTAAAAGTCCTGGTCGAGTAAAAACAAAGTCCCCTGATCGAGTATACAAAATCCCTGCTCGAGTATAATAAAGTCCCCTGACTGAGTATAACAAAGTCCCCAAGCGAGTATAACAATGGCCCTGGTCGAATATAACAAAGGCCCCTGTTCGAGTATAACAAAGTTCGCTGGTCGAGTATAACAAAGTCCCCTGATCGTGTATAACAAAGCACCCTGATCGAGTACAACAAAGTACCCTGGTCGAGGTTATCAAAGTCCCCTCAAAGAGTATAACAAAGCCCTCTGATCGAGTATAACAAAGTCCCTTGATCGAGTATAACAAAGTCCCCTCAACAAGTATAACAAAGCCCCCTGATCGAGTATAACAAAGTCCCCTGGTCGAGTATAACAGAGCCGCATAATCGAGTATAACAAAGTCCCCTGGTCGAGTATAACAAAGTCCCCTAATCGAGAATAACAAAGTCCCCTCATCGAGTGTAACAAAATCCCCTAATCGAATATAACAAAGTCCCTTGATCGAATATAACAAAGTCCAATCAACGAGTATAACAAAGCCCCCTCATCCAGTATAACAAACTCCCCTGGTCGAGAATATCAAAGTTCCCTGGTCGAGTATAACAAAGTCCTCTAATCGAATATAACAAAGTCCCCTAATCGTGTATAACAGAGCACCCTGATCGAGTACAACAAAGTCCCCTGGTCGAGTATAACAAAGTCCCCTGATCGTGTATAACAAAGCCCACTCATCGAGTATAACAAAGTCCCCTGATCGAGAATAACAAAGTCCCCTGATCGAGTGAAACAAAATCCCCTAATCGAATATAACAAAGTCCCTTGATCGAGTATAACAAAGTCCCATAAACGAGTATAACAAAGTCCCCTGGTCGAGAATAACAAACCCCCCTCATCGAGTATAACAAAGGCCCCTAATCGAGAATAACAAAGTCCCTTGGTCGAGTATAATAAAGTCCCCTGATCGAGTATAACAAAGTCCCGTGGTCGAGTATAATAAAGTCCCCTGATCGAGTATAACAAAGTCCCCTGAACGAGTATAACAAAGTCCCCTGCTCGAGTATAACAAAGGCCCCTAATCGAGTATAACAAAGGCCCTTAATCCAGTATAATGAAGTCTCCTGATCGGGTATAACAAAGTCACCTGATCGAGTATAACAAAGGCCCCTCATCGAGTGTAACAAAGTCCTCTGATCGAATATAACAAAGCCCCCTGGTCGAGTATAACAAAGCCCATTCATCGAGTATAACAAAGGCCCCTCATCGAGTTTACCAAAGTCCCCTCAACGAGTATAACAAAACCCCCTCATCGAGTATAACAAAGGCCCCTAGTCGAGTATAACAAACTCCCCTGATCAAATATAACAAAGCCCCCTAATCGAGTATAACAAAGTTCCCTGATTCAGTATAACAAAGGCCCCTCATCGAGTATAACAAAGGCCCCTATTCGAGTATAAGAAAGTCACTGATCGAGTGTAAGAAAGTCGCCTGATTGAGTATAACAAACTCCCCTGATCGAGTTTTACAAAGGCCCCTCATCGAGCATAACAAAGTTCCCTGATTGAGTATAACAAAGGCCCCTCATGGAGTATAACAAAGGACCCTCATCTAGTAAAACAAAGTCCCCTGATCGAATATAACAAAGTCCCCTGAAAGTTTAACAAAGTCCCCTCAACGAGTATAACAAAGCCCCCTGATCGAGTGTAACAAAGTCCCCTGGTCGAGTATAACAAAGTTCCCTGATCGAGTATAACAAAGTCCCCTGGTCAAGTATAACAAAGTCCCCTCATCATGTATAACAAAGCAAGCACCCTGATCGAGTACAACAATGTCCCTTTGTAAAGTTTAACAAAGTCCCCTCATCGTGTATAAGAAAGTCCCTTGATCGAGAATAGCAATGTCCTCTAATCGAATACAACAAAGTCCCCTGGTCGAGTATTATAAAGTCCCCTGATCGAGTATAACAAAGTCCCCTGAACGAGTATAACAAAGTCCCCTGCTCGAGTATAACAAAGTCCCCTAATCGAGAATAACAAAGTCCTCTCATCGAGTGTAACAAAATCCCCTAATCGAGTATAACAATGTCCCTTGATCGAGTATAACAAAGTCCCCTCAACGAGTATAACAAAGCCCCCTGATGGAGTATAACAAAGTCCCCTGGTCGAGTATAACAAAGCCGCCTAATCGAGTATAACAAAGTCCCCTGGTCGAGTATAACAAAGTCCCCTAATCGAGAATAACAAAGTCCTCTCATCGAGTGTAACAAAATCCCCTAATCGAGTATAACAATGTCCCTTGATCGAGTATAACAAAGTCCCCTGAACAAGTATAACAAAGGCCCCTAGTCGAGTATAACAAAGTCCCCTGGTCGAGTTTAATAAAGTCCCCTCATCGAGTATAACAAAGTCCCCTGATCGAGTATAATAAAAGCCCCTCATCGAGTATAACAAAGTCCTCTGATCGAGTATAACAAAGCCCCCTGGTCGAGTATAACAAAGCCCACTCATCGAGTATAACAAAGGCCCCTCATCGAGTTTAACAAAGTCCCCCCAACGAGTATAACAAAGCCTCCTGATCGAGTATAACAAAGTCCTCTGGTCGAGTATAACAAAGCCCCCTCATCGAGTATAAAAAGGCCCCTAGTCGAGTATAACAAAGTCTCCTGATCGAATATAACAAAGTCCTCTGATCGAGTTTAACAAAGTCCCCTCAACGAGTGTAACAAAGCCCCCTCATCGAGTGTAACAAAGTCCCCTGGTCGAGTATAACAAAGTTCCCTGGTCGAGTATAACAAAGCCCCCTCATCGAGTATATCAAAGGCCCCTAGTCGAGTATAACAAAGTCCCCTGATCGAGTGTAAGAAAGTCCCCTGATCGAGTATAACAAACTCCCGTGATCAAGTATAACAAAGGCCCCTGATCGTGTTTAACAAAGCCCCTAATCAAATATAACAAAGCCCCCTGATCGAGTATAACAAAGACCCCTCATCTAGTATAACAAAGTCCCCTGATCGATTATAACAAAGTCCTCTGATCGAGTTTAACAAAGTCCCCTCAACGAGTGTAACAAAGCCCTCTGATCGAGTGTAACAAAGTCCCCTGGTCGAGTATAACAAAGTTCCCTGGTCGAGTATAACAAAGGCCCCCAATCGTGTATAACAAAGGCCCCTCATCCATTATAATAAAGTCCCCTCAACGAGTATAACAAACCCCCCTGATCGACTATAACAAAGTCCCCTGGTCGAGTATAACAAAGTCTCCTGTTCGAGTATAACAAAGCCCTCTGGTCGAGTATAACAAAGTCCCCTCATCGTGTATAACAAAGCACCTTCATCGAGTACAACAAAGTCCCCAGGTCGAGTTTAACAAAGTCCCCTGATGGTGTATAACAAAATCCCTTGATCAAGTATAACAAAGTCCCTGGTCGAGTATAACAAAGTCTCCTGATCGAGAATAGCAATGTCCCCTCATCGAGTACAAGAAAGTCCCCTGGTCGAGTATAACAAAGTCCCCTGGTTGAGTATAACAAAGTCCACTGATCGTGTATAACAAAGCAACCTGATCGAGTACAACAAAGTCCCCTGGTCGAGTATAACAAAGTCCCCTGATCATGTATAACAAAGCCCCCTCATCGAGTATAACAAAGTCCCCTGGTCAAGTTTAACAAAGTCCCCTGATCGAGAATAACAAAGTCCCCTCATCGAGTGTAATAAAATCCCCTCATCGATTATAACAAAGTCCCAAGATCGAGTATAACAAAGTCCCCTGAACGAGTATAACAAAGTCCCCTGATCGAGTATAACAAAGGTCCTTGGTCGAGTATAACAAAGGCCCCTGGTCGAGAATAACAAAGTCCCCTGATCGAGTATAACAAAGGCCCCTCATCGAGTATAACAAAGGCCCCTCATCGAGTAAAACAAAGGCCCCTGATCGAGTATAACAAAGTTCCCTGATCGAGTATAACAAAGCCCCCTGATCGAGTATAACAAAGCCCCCCTGTTCGCGTATAACAAAGGCCTCTGATCGAGTATAACAAAGGCCCCCGATTGTATCTAACGAAGGCCCCTCATCCAGTATAATAAAATCTCCTGATCTAGTATAACAAAGTTCCATGATCGAGTAAAACAAAGTCCCCTGTTCGAGTATAACAGAGGCCCATGATCGAATATAACAAAGTCCACTGGTCGAGTATAACAAGTCCCCTGATCGAGTAAAACAAAGTCCCCTCATTGAGTAAAACAAAGGCCCCTGATCGAGTATAACAAAGTCTCCTCATCGACAATAACAAATATTTCTCATCGAGTATAACCAAGTCCCCTGGTCGAGTATAACTAACTCCCCTAGTCGATTATAACAAAGCCCCCTCATCGAGTATATCAAAGGCCCCTAATCGAGTATGACAAAGTCCCCTGATCGAGTATAACAAAGTCCCAAGATCGAGTATAACAAAGTCCCTTGAACGAGTATAACAAAGTCCCCTGATCGAGTACAACAAAGCCCCTTGGTCGAGTATAACAAAGCCCCCTCATCGAGTATATCAAAGGCCCCTAGTCGAGTATAACAAAGTCCCCTGATCGAGTGTAAGAAAGTCCCCTAATCGAGTATAACAAACTCCCGTGATCAAGTATAACAAAGGCCCCTGATCGTGTTTAACAAAGCCCCTAATCAAATAAAACAAAGCCCCCTGATCGAGTATAACAAAGACCCCTCATCTAGTATAACAAAGTCCCCTGATCGATTATAACAAAGTCCTCTGATCGAGTTTAACAAAGTCCCCTCAACGAGTGTAACAAAGCCCTCTGATCGAGTGTAACAAAGTCCCCTGGTCGAGTATAACAAAGTTCCCTGGTCGAGTATAACAAAGGCCCCCAATCGTGTATAACAAAGGCCCCTCATCCATTATAATAAAGTCCCCTCAACGAGTATAACAAACCCCCCTGATCGAGTATAACAAAGTCCCCTGGTCGAGTATAACAAAGTCTCCTGTTCGAGTATAACAAAGCCCTCTGGTCGAGTATAACAAAGTCCCCTCATCGTGTATAACAAAGCACCTTCATCGAGTACAACAAAGTCCCCAGGTCGAGTTTAACAAAGTCCCCTGATGGTGTATAACAAAATCCCTTGATCAAGTATAACAAAGTCCCTGGTCGAGTATAACAAAGTCTCCTGATCGAGAATAGCAATGTCCCCTCATCGAGTACAAGAAAGTCCCCTGGTCGAGTATAACAAAGTCCCCTGGTTGAGTATAACAAAGTCCACTGATCGTGTATAACAAAGCAACCTGATCGAGTACAACAAAGCCCCCTGGTCGAGTATAACAAAGTCCCCTGATCGTGTATAACAAAGCCCCCTCATCGAGTATAACAAAGTCCCCTGGTCAAGTTTAACAAAGTCCCCTGATCGAGAATAACAAAGTCCCCTCATCGAGTATAATAAAATCCCCTCATCGATTATAACAAAGTCCCAAGATCGAGTATAACAAAGTCCCAAGATCGAGTATAACAAAGTCCCCTGAACGAGTATAACAAAGTCCCCTAATCGAGTATAACAAAGGTCCTTGGTCGAGTATAACAAAGGCCCCTGATCGAGAATAACAAAGTCAACTGATCGAGTATAACAAAGGCCCATGATCAAATATAACAAAGTCCCCTGGTCGAGTATAACAAAATCGCCTGATTGAGTATAACAAAGGCCTCTCATCGAGTATAACAAAGGCCCCTCATCGAGTAAAACAAAGGCCCCTCATCGAGTATAACAAAGTTCCCTGATCGAGTATAACAAAGTCCCCTGATTGAGTATAACAAAGCCCCCTTCGTCGAGTATAACAAAGCCCCTGATCGAGTATAACAAAGGCCCCTGATCGCGTATAACAAAGGCCTCTGATCGAGTATAACAAAGGCCCCCGATCGTATATAACAAAGGACCCTCATCCAGTATAATAAAATCTCCTGATCTAGTATAACAAATTCCCATGATCGAGTAAAACAAAGTCCCCTGTTCGAGTATAACAGAGGCCCATGATCGAATATAACAAAGTCCACTGGTCGAGTATAACAAGTCCCCTGATCGAGTAAAACAAAGTCCCCTCATTGAGTAAAACAAAGGCCTCTGATCGAGTATAACAAAGTCTCCTCATCGACAATAACAAATATTTCTCATCGAGTATAACCAAGTCCCCTGGTCGAGTATAACTAACTCCCCTAGTCGATTATAACAAAGCCCCCTGATCGAGTATAACAAAAGCCCCTAATCGAGTATAACAAAGTCCCCTTGTCGAGTATAATAAAGTCCCCTGATCGAGTATAACAAAGACCCAAGATCGAGTATAACAAAGTCCCTTGAACGAGTATAACAAAGTCCCCTGATCGAGTACAACAAAGCCCCTTGGTCGAGTATAACAAAGCCCCCTCATCGAGTATATCAAAGGCCCCTAGTCGAGTATAACAAAGTCCCTGATCGAGTGTAAGAAAGTCCCCTGATCGAATATAACAACGGCCCCTGGTCGTGTTTAACAAAGCCCCCTGATCGAGTATAACAAAGACCCCTCATCTAGTATAACAAAGTCCCCTGATCGAATTTAACAAAGTCCCCTGATCGAGTTTAACAAAGTCTCCTCAACGAGTATAACAAAACCCCCTGATCGAGTGTAACAAAGTCCCCTGGTCGAGTATAACAAAGTTCCCTGGTCGAGTATAACAAAGGCCCCCGATCGCGTATAACAAAGGCCCCTGATCCATTATAATAAAGTCCCCTCAACGAATATAACAAAGCCCCCTGATCGAGTATAACAAAGTCCCCTTGTCGAGTATAACAAAGTCTCCTGTTCGAGTATAACAATGCCCTCTGGTCGAGTATAACAAAGTTCCCTCATCGTGTATAACAAAGCACCTACATCGAGTACAACAAAGTCCCCTGGTCGAGTTTAACAAAGTCCCCTGATCGTGTATAACAAAATCCCTTGATCAAGTATAACAAAGTCCCTGGTCGAGTATAACAAAGTCCCCTGATCGAGAATAGCAATGTCCCCTCATCGAGTACAAGAAAGCCCCCTGTTCGAGTATAACAAAGTCCCCTGGTCGGGTATAACAAAGTCCACTGATCGTGTATAACAAAGCAACCTGATCGAGTATAACAAAGGCCCTTGGTCGAGTATAACAAAGGCCCCTGGTAGAGAATAACAAAGTCCCCTGATCGAGTATAACAAAGTCCCAAGATTGAGTTTAACAAAGTCCCCTGAACGAGTATAACAAAGTCCCTTGATCGAGTATAACAAAGGCCCCTGGTCGAGTATAACAACGGTCCCTGGTCGAGAATAACAGACTCCCCTGATCGAGTATAACAAAGACCCCTGAACGAGTATAACAAAGGCCACTCATCGAGTTTAACAAAGTCCCCCCAACGAGCATAACAAAGTCCCATGATCGAGTAAAACAATGTCCCCTGATCGAGTATAACAAAGGCCCCTCATCGAGTAAAACAAAGGCCCCTCATCGAGTATTTCAAAGTTCCCTGATCGAGTATAACAAAGTCCCCTAATTAAGTATAACAAAGCCCCCTTTGTCGAGTATAACAAAGCCCCTGATCGAGTATAACAAAGGCCCCTGATCGAGTATAACAAAGGCCTCTGATCGAGTATAACAAAGGCCCCCGATCGTATATAACAAAGGCCCCTCATCCAGTATAATAAAATCTCCTGATCGAGTATAACAAAGTCCCGTGATCGAGTAAAACAAAGTCCATTGTTCGAGTATAACAGAGGCCCATGATCGAATATAAAAAAGTCCACTGGTCGAGTATAACAAAGTCCCCTGATCGAGTATAACAAAGTCCCCTCATCGAGCAAAACAAAGGCCCCTGATGGAGTATAACAAAGTCTCCTCATCGACAATAACAAATATTTCTCATCGAGTATAACAAAGTCCCCTGGTCGAGTATAACTGACTCCCCTAGTCGATTGTAACAAAGCCCCCTGATCGAGTATAACAAGGGCCCCTGATCGAGTATAACAAAGTCCCCTTGTCGAGTATAACAAAGGCCCCTGATCGAGTATAACAAAGCCCCATCATCGAGTATAACAAAGGCCCCTAGTCGAGTATAACAAAGTCCCTGATCGAGTGTAAGAAAGTCCCCTGACCGAATATAACAAACTCCCCTGATCGAGTATAACAAAGGCCCCTGATCGTGTATAACAAAGTCCCCTGATCAAATATAACAAAACCCCCTGATGGAGTATAACAAAGTTCCCTAATTGAGTATAACAAAGGCCCCTGATCAAGTATAACAGAGGCCCCTCATCTAGTATAACAAAAACCCCTGATCGAATATAACAAAATCCCCTGATCGAGTTTAACAAAATACCCTCAACGAGTATAACAAAGCCCCCTGATCGAGTGTAACAAAGTTCCCTGGTCGAGTATAACAAAGTTCCCTGCTCGAGTATAGCAAAGTCCCCTGGTCGAGTACAACAAAGTCCCTTCTTCGAGTTTAACAAAGTCCTCTGATCGTGTATAACAAAGCCCCTTGATCGAATATAGCAATGTTCCCAGGACGAGAATAACAAAGTCCCCTGATCGAGAATAGCAAAGTTCTCTGATCGAGTACAACAAAGTCCCCTGGTCGAGTATAACAAAGTCCCCTGGTCGAGTATAACAAAGGCCCCTGGTCGAGTATAACAAAGTCCCCTGATTGAGTATAACAATGTTCCCTGATCGAGTGAGACAAAATCCCGTAATCGAATATAACAAAGTCCCTTGATCGAGTATAAGAAAGTCCCCTGAACGAGTATAACAAAGTCCCCTTATCGAGTATAACAATGGCCCTGGTCGAGTATAACAAAGGCCCCTGGTCGAGTATAACAAAGTCCTGAATCGGCTGCTTGTCCAATTAACCAGTCCGTTCACACATATTTATATTTGGGTTTTAAGTAACGAAACCCAAACGGTAGTTCCTTTATTTTATTATAAAAGGTTGTATATATAATTCCTGAGTGTATATCAACCGTAAGTCTCACTGTCTAGGAGTGAATGAGAAGGGGACGGCGTTTATGTATGATAAACGTTAGGTCACGTCCTTACGATATGAGTTGAGGTGAGCTACTGAAGCTTAAGGGCATCGCAGTGCGTGCTTACAGAAATGCTGAGCTATGGGTCTCGCCCTCTTGGGTGAGTTGCCCGCTCACGTGTCCATATCATGTCTTACTCATAGACAGTGGAAAGTTAGTGGGTGGTGAATCTGAATATAATATCAGATGTATTGACCCATTTATATAATACGTTCTGTTGATGAGACAGGGGCCTATTACATCGCTCGGTCACCTACCAGCCGAGCTCCGTGAGGCCTAACTAACTCACAGAGTACAGTACATCCTAGACAACCCTAACAATGTTATAAACAGATATGTAGACACTAAGCTGGGGAAATTACTGTAGGGGTATTCTCTACTACAGGGGACCTAGACTTTTGTGTCGTACGGGTTAGTATGTTATGAACAATGTTGAATTTGGATGATACTGCCCGGTAATAACAGAACAGGAACATTATTGCCAGAATTAACAGAATAGAGGGAATCGTATGACTTGGTAGTGCAAATTCCCGTGACAGGTAAAATGGCAAGTTATTATTCAAATCAGCAAAATGTGTCTCGTTCAAGAAAGCTAAAACTTTTAATTTCTCTGATACTATTTGAATATCCTTGATGGTGAAATTCATTATAGGAAGTGGAATTAAAGCAGACTTGAGTTTTCGATTTAACGCAAAATGATGATGAGTAGGCAAGGTCCGTAATGTACTACAAGTGATTTCACAGTAATCAGGAGCCTTGTAATGCTCTTTCACAACTAGCTGCTTAACACCATTTTGGCATTTTAATATTACAGTAGTGAGATTTGGAAAGAACAAATACTGCACATTGTGAAGGTGAGCGTGGAACACAGTCTTTAGACTAACTGGCCTATAACTGCATTGCGCTAATGCTGTGCGTATATTTGGTTCCATGACTGCCAATTCACATATTCCCTCTGCAGCAGGAATAAATGCAAACATGTAGGCTGGACATACGTGTAGGTGTAGATAAGACGACTTACACCGTGACAATACCTTAGAATCCTCTCTTGATAACAATGAATATTCTTCATCTACTAAGAAAAGTTCTTTAGGCCTATCTAGGGTATACAGTGTGTCGTTCACAAACCAGGGGAAGGGTTCTAAATGCCATGCATTAAACTCATGTTGCCCTCGCATAGGAATGTGGATCAGAATTGCGTTGTGCGTGAGGGTTGACTCCAACAGTGGGTAATAATATTGAACCTCATTGTCATTGAAAATCGGAGTTAAATGATACTGCAACTTGGCTATTTTTAAAGCTTCAAGAAGCGTCTGCACAGGCACAAGCTTCGCGTCCACACGTCCTATCCCGGCATCTACAATGCTGTCTATTAGTTCATTTTTAGAGGTTACAATTTTATGAACTGAAATTTCAGCAGCATGCAAATATTCTGTGAAGTAAAGGAGCCATTCTAACGCCGGAATTGCTTTCTGTAACCTAGTAACAATCCTCGAAACTTGGTTAGACTCCATTATGATTGCATTAACCTTTGATTCTAGAGCAGTAATCGCGTGAAAGGTTTGAGAAATAACATGATTCTGTTGAGATACAGCTTGAACGACAACGTCCATGAAACTATTGTCGAATTCATCGAAGCTGTGCTGAGACCATGAAGAATGTCCAATGCTGATTGTAGTTGGCCGTCGACGTTTTCCATCTGACGCGAAAGTACTAGTTAACTTCTATTCGCAGAACGTAGTTCCATACAATAGTCATTTGGGTCATTTTGCTTCTGAACAGTCTGTAAGGATGTATCAATCACATTATCATCAACTGGAGGTAGTGTAAGAAAATCACCTGATCGAGTATAATAAAGTCCCCTCATCGAGTATAACAAAGTCCCCTGAACGTGAATAACAAAGGTCCCTGATCGAGAATAACAAAGTCCCCTAATCGAGAATAACAAAGGACCATGATCGAGTATAACAAAGCCCCTTGGTCGAGTATAACAAAGTCCCCTAATCGAGCATAACAAAGTCCTCTGATCGAGTAAAACAAAAGCTCCTCATTGAGGATAACAAAGACCCCTCATCGAGTAAAACAAAGGCCCCTCATCTAGTATAACAAAGGCCCCTGATCGACAATAACAAAGTCCCCTGATCGAGTATAACAAAGTCCCCTTATCGATTATAACAAAGCCCCTCATCGAGTATAACAAAGGCCCCTCATCGAGTATAACAAAGTCCCCTGGGTCGCGTATAATAAAGTCCCCTAATCGAGTATAACAAAGTCCCCTGATCCAGTATAACAAAGCCCCATGGTCGAATATAACAAAGCCCCTGATCGAGTATAACAAAGGCCCCTGATCGGGAATAACAAAGGCCCTTAGTCGAGAATAACAAAGTCCCCTGATCGAGTTAAACAAAGTCCCCTGATCAAGTATAACAAAGGCTCCTCATCGAGTATAACAAAGGCCCCCGATCGTGTATAACAAAGGCCCCTTTTCTAGTAAAATAAAGTCTCCTCATCGAGTATAACAAAGGCCCCTGATCGAGTATAACAAAGTCATCTGATCGAGTATAACAAAGCCCCTATTCGAGTATAACAAAGTCCCCTAGCCACATATAGCAAAGTCCCCTGATTGAGTATAACACACTCCCCTGATCGAGTATAACAAAGGCCACTGATTGAGTATAACAAAGTCCCCTGATCAAATATAACAAAGCCACCTGATCGTGTATAACAAAGTCCTCTGATCGAGTATAACAAAGTCCCCTGATCATGTATAACAAAATCCCTTGATCAAGTATAACAAAGTCCCTGTTCGAGTATAACAAAGTCCCTTGATCGAGTTTAACAAAAGCCCCTGATCGAGTATAACAAAGGCCCCTCACCTAGTATAACAAAGTCCCCTGATCGAATATAACAAAGTCCCCTGATCGTGTATAACAAAGTCCTCTGATCGAGTTTAACAAAGTCCCCTGATTGTGTATAACAAAATCCCTTGATCAAGTATAACAAAGTCCCTGTTCGAGAAATAACAAAGTCACCTGATCGAATTTAACAAAAGCCACTGATTGAGTATAACAAACTCCCCTGGTCGAGTATAACAAAGTCAAGACATTTATCT
>NW_024712913.1:6061782-6091436 GCF_018991925.1 Homarus americanus
AACCTCCAAAATCCGAACCAAACCCAATCTTCCCCTAACACCTCAGACTCCCAAGAATAAAATGGCTGCCCATCCCCCCACTGAAATGGTGGTCAAGACCACTAGGCCTAAGAGGAAAAACACCTCCCCCCTTTCTTCCTACACACCTGACTGCAAAAGAATTATAAAATACACACATCCAACTAAATCTATAATTAAAGTAAATCTATTCGGCACTACCCCAAAGAAAACAGGAAACAACCCCGACACGAACCTAGCACACTCCACTCCTCTTCCCAACTCCCCGACACACACAGTCACGTAACCGCCCATCCCTCACCTACATACACCTCACTCAGACCTCGCTCACAGTCACTCGACAAGTTAGACCTCATCTCTGCACCCCAGAATTTCAATCTCATATATAGTAACAAATTATACAACATGATCACCATTATGCAATACAACTGTAGAGCATATCACTCAAACAGACATGCCATCTCTCTCCTCATACAAGAACACAACCCAGACATCCTCCTCCTCAACTCAATATGCACAGACACCAAAATCAAGCACTTCGGCTACACCAGCAGACAATCACCCCACGAACTATTCGAGGGCGTTGCAATCCTCATCAGATCCTCCATGAAACACGAATTCATCACCAACTTTGCCTTCAAACACTTCATGGCCGCCAAGATCTACACTCAACACGGACAGATTATCATCTGCACAACATACTCAAGACCTAACTCGCGTATCCCATTCACAGACCTAAACTCCATCTTTAACAACTCACACCTACCCAGGTGCTAATGCTAGCTTAGCCACCTCTGTGGCCGCACACCACACCGCATTCCAGCTTAGTAACTTGCATCGACCCCATACAATGAATCACACGCTTTGTCACTCACAATAAAAAACCTTCACCACATTGGCCAATCTTTTCCAGATTTTACATGTTGCCGGCAGTAAAGGCACCCAGACATCGTCATCACCTCAACACCCCTCACCTCCACCCCAAACACCACATCACTCCTGGCCCCCGCACGCCCAGAACCCACATTCCTGAATTTCAGCCTTCACCTCTCTAACAATCTGGCCTTCGGAAAGCAACCTCACCAATACCTAGCATCACACCTGTGATTTATTTCAAAGAAAGACTCTCTGTTACAACAATACACTCTCAAAATCCCTACAACACTCAAACCTACTTAGAACAGATTGAGGAAAACCTGGCTGTTAAATTCCCCAGCAACACTACTACCGCCAGTAAAGTGATACTTCACATTCCTAAAACACCGGTTCAAGAAAAATACTCCTTCACACCTCCATAAGAACTCAACGCCTACTTCACTGCTACAGGACACGATCTGAACTAAAACAAACAACCTAGCACCAGTCGCTAGAAATATCTGCATTCGTGTTAAAACACATCACCGGTAGTTTCTGTCAAGATCATCGATCGACGGTAAAACTCGGGGAGGCCCGCTGAAACGGTTAAAGAAACACATAACCCCCGAGAATTTTGGCAAAGGATCGCCAGGCTGAAAGGAACTGCGAAACTCCCCTTTGATCACCTGCTAGTAAATGGTAGGAAAATCAATGAGCCAGCCGAGGTAGCACAAACACTAAAACAACACTGGGAACACATTTTCCACCCACACCCCCCCACACAACAAAGGTACATCTTAAACCACATAAACAACATCACCACACACATGCAAACACTTCACGACAGAACAACTCCTGACAACACTATAGATACCTCCACTCTCACACAGGACCACACCCTCACTGCTCCTTTCACCCCAACAGAAGTCGCACAAGCACTGGACAAAACCAAAAAGAAAACTCCAGGTGACAGCAATATTGGTCAAGCAATCCTGAAGCACCTGCCCCGAGAAACAATCACAGCCATTACATACCTCTACAACACCCAACTGGCTACAGGATACTTCCCAAAGCTCTTTAAGACAGCCACAGCCGTCATGATACCTAAACCAAACAAAAACCCAACAGATCCTCAAAACTACAGACCGATCAGCATACTAGAAGTCTTAGGCAAAACTTTTGAAAGACTATACAACACCCGCCTCAGATACCACCTTGAAGATGAACAACTACTGTCCTACAAGCAGTTCGGCTTCAGAGCACACCACTCAACTCAAGACGCACTCAATATAATCACAAACTACCTCCACATGAACAAAGATGCATACAAGATAGCACTCATTACAAAAGACGTACAAAAAGCCTTCGACACAGTTTGGCACGATGGATTAAAGTACAAGATATGCACCAATTTTAACCTCCCTCAAAAATCACAACAATTACTATGTAACTTCCTAACAGACAGAAAAATGAGGATAAAAGTCACACCTGCCTACTCTGACCACTTCACACTGCATGCAGGAGTCCCACAAGGATCAGTCCTGTCCCCAACACTATACATTCTTTACACAAACGACTTACCCGACCCCTTACACATCGACTCTCTGACAATACAGTACGCCGACGATGTAACCCAACTAGTCAGACACAGAACTCTTGATCACCTAACAGACAAAGCTAACAGGGAACTCGAACAAGTTACACAATGGGAACTCCGATGGCGAATACAAACCAACCCGAACAAAGCACAAATCACCTACTTCGGCACCAAAAGACGACAACCACGTCACATTTACCTAAACCCCTACATCGCCTACCCTTCACCTATAACTATCAAACGAACAAACACAATCCTAGGAGTCACATTCAACAACACCCTCACCATGACACTACACACCAATATGAAGGCTTTGATCGCAAAGAAAACACTCGGGAATATATATCTAGACCAATTTAACTTAAAACCCAAAGCATTTACCTGGTCTAAAGCCCTCATACCATTTTGATCTTCCCATGTAACCTAGCATAATTCCCCAGCTTAAACGTTCAAGCGCCAAGAAACTTCAAGTCATTCAAAACAAAGCACTAAGATTCATCCATAACACACACTGGTCATCCTTCACCCGAAATAGTCATTTACATGAACTCAGCTCCGTCCCCCCACTTAACATCTACTGGAGACAACTAGGTGACAAACAAATAGAATCACTCCTCACTACTTACCCTCAATGGCAGGATTATTTCGACAACATCATACTCCCACGCAGATTCAGAGACAGAAATCCCTCCATACTAAACAGACCAAACACTCCCCTCCCACCTCCCTTGTATTAATAACTTCCCTATAACCACACCCAAAAAAAAAAAAATTCCCCCCCAAATTAAACCTAACCTCTCCTTAACCCTCACCCAACGATTCCCTCCTCCCCCCTCACTCCAAACCCCACGCCACCAACTCAAACTCAAGACCCTCGACAAAAAAAAAAAAAAAAAAATAAAACTAACCCACTCAACCTGCACTAACACTCCCCCCCCAAACAAAAGAAAAGAAAAGACCCTAACAATCCCCCCAAAATAAAAACCTAACATACCCAGCCGTTACTAGCAATCCCACACAAAATAAAAAATAACCATTCTACCGTTAACTAACCACACCCTATCACTCCTCCCAAAATAAAAACCTAACTTACCCAGCCGTTACTAGCAATCCCACACAAAATAAAAAATAACCATTCTACCATTAACTAACCACACCCTATCACTCCTCCCAAAACAAATACCTAACTTACCCATCCCATACTAACTCGGATGACATGTACGTTTCCCTTAGCCAATAAGGTCGGGGAGAGTTCCACAGTGCCTGTACGCAAGCCCTCTCCCTCAAGAATGTTACCTAATAAAAACGGTACCAAATTGCAGACGACATTGAACGCCTCCTTTAGCCAATAAGGTCGGGGAGGGGTGCAATGTACCTGTACACAAACCCTCTCCCTCAAGAATGGGGCCAGAACTCACAATACCTGCAAGAGCCTACCGCAATTGCAGAAGTCCTTTACTAGCCAAAGGGAAGAAAGAATGCAATGATTAACCCAACTCTGCCAACTACTAACAAAACCTACAATCCTCCCAAAAGAAAAACTTAACCCACCCAACCTTACTCACAATCCCTCCTATAAAAAAAAAAAAAATGCTAACTCTCCATCCAATCACTAATCAACACCTTCAATCCTCCCAAAAGAAAAACTTAACCCACCCAATCTTACTCACAATCCCTCCAAAAAAAAAAAAAAAAAAAAAAAAAAAACCTAACTCACTATCCAATCACTAATCAACACCTTCAATCCTCCCAAAAGAAAAACTTAATATACCCGACCTTTCTAACAAGCCTTCGACCCTCCTAAAAAAAAAACCATGACTCAATACAACTATTCATTAGCAACACAAATCATATCACACCTAAGGAATCCTTCCATACTATAAATTAACCCAACAACCTCCAAAGCCCCCCTCTCCTCTCCTCGCCTCCCCTCTCCTCTCCTCTCCTCCCCCCTCCTCCCGACAACCGAACCATACCTGACCTTATATCAATTATCCTAACCCTCCCCCTCTCCCCTTACTACATTTCCACGCAAACGCATACACACTCACACAACAACCCCCCCGAAGCAAAAAAGTAATTCACCTCAACTCAACATACAACCTCCACCCTCACAGAACCTTAAAGCTATAACTCCTCCCCAGACAAAGCCGAGAGCACACAACCTCCAAAACCCACATACCCAACCCTCTATACCAGCCACTCGTCAACATTATCGACCTAACTCAAGACTGAAACCAAACAAATCATATCTCACTCATCTCCGTTCAATTTGACAAAGCTCAAATCTGCCCCTGCTATTACTAAATAACCCTACGATACACTCCCTTATCCTTCCTTACTACGAATATTTCCTTTGATATTTTGCCCAAAGATTCAAAAAACTTCTTTTCCTCCAACTCTCCATTTCTCTGACAGAAGCAGTGCTGACCAACCAGAAAAACAAATTAAAACATACCGAAGGCTCCTGTGACATCCAATTCTCAATAAATCGACCTACCTCAAGACTGAAACCATTCAGCCTATATCTCATTCTCGTCTCCGTTCATAATTTGACAAAGCTCAAATCTGTCTGCTGCTATTACTAAAACTCCTACGATACGCTCATCCTTCCTTACTATTGGCGAATACTTTCGATACTAAGCTCAAAGGATTTTAAAACTCTCCAATCCTGCCTGTTCCCTTTGACATAGCTCGCTAAAAGACTTGGTTCTTCACCTTTGGACGCAAACAACCCTACGACTAGCAAAATTTCTATATTTTCACCTTCTGTTTGCTTTGATCGTGTGTGCCTGTGCGTCCGTCCACTTGCGTTTCGAAGCCCTGGTACGCCGCCGCCGGCAAGTGAAATTCTTCTTACGCCTGCCGCCACTTCGCTTCGAGTTGCATTTATAATCAGAATGACTGGCAAGCAGTCTCTTTGCTTGCTTCACCTGCTCCTCTCTGCCTCTGCCTTCAAACCCCTGATTGTTGTTAAGTATAAAAATCTTCTGTGCATTTGGCCGCACCCTCAAGCGGTGTTTAGCCACGCACCTGTTCCTTCCTTCTAAAATTCACTTCCATCCTCCCTTATTCTTCCTCTGAACCTCCTTCCCCTGTCAATACTAAAGTATTTTTCTTTCTTCTCTTTCGTGTATAACAAAAGTCTCATCGAGGTATAACAAAGTCTCCTCATCGAGTTTAACAAAGTCCTCTAATCGAGAATAAGAAAGGCCTTTGATCGACTTTAACAAAGGCCCCTGTTCGAGTATAACAAAGCCTCTAAAAGAGTATAACAAAGGCCACTGATCGAGTATAACAAAGTCCCCTGATCGAGTATTACAGAGTCCCCAAATCGAGTATAACAAAGGCCCCTCATCAGTATAACAAAGTCCCATGATCCAGTATAACAAAGTCCCCTGATCGAAAATAACAAAGTCCCCTGATCGAGTATAACAAAGTCCCCTGATTGAGTATAACAAAGGCCCCTGATCGAGTATAACAAAGTCCCCTGATCGAGTATAACAGAGTCCTCTCATCGAGTATAACAGACTGCCCTAATCGAGTATAGCAAAGTCCCTGATCGAGTATAACAAAAGTCCCTGATCCGAGTATAACAAAGTCTCCTGATCGAGTATAACAAAGTCTGATCGAGTATAACAAAGAGTTCCTGATCGAGTATATAAAGCCCCCTGATCGGTATAACAAAGTCCCCTGATCGCGTTATAACAAAAGGCCCTAATCGGGTATAACAAAGGCCCCTCATCGAGTATAACAAGTCCCATGATCAGGCTATAATAGTCCCCTCATCGAATATAACAAAGTCCCTCATCAGGTATAACCGAAGCCCCTGATCAAATTATAACAAGGTCCCGCGATCGGTATAACAAAGTCCCTGATCCCGATTATAACAAAGGCCCCTCATCGAGTATAACAACGCCCCCTGATCGAATATAACAAAGGCGCCTGAACGAGTATAACAAAGGCCCCTGATCGAGTATAACAAAGTCCCCTGATGGAGTATAACAATGTCCCTAGATCGAGTTTAACAAAGCCCCCACATCGTGTATAACAAAGGCCCCTCATCGAGTATAACAAAGTCCACCTGATCGAGTATAACAAAGTCCCCTGATCGAGTATAACAAAGTCCCCTGATCGAGTATAACAAAGTCCCCTGATGGAGTATAACAATGTCTTCTGATCGAGTATAGCAAAGCCCCCTCATCGAGTATAACAAAGTCCCCTGGTCGAGGATAACAAAGTCTTTGATCGAGTATAACAAAGTCCCCTGATCGAGTATAACAAGAGTCTCCTGATCGAGTATAAAAAAGTCCCCTGATCGAGTATAACAAAGGCCTCTGATCGAGTATAACAAAGGCCCCTGATCGAGTATAACAAAGTCCCCTGATCGAGTATAACAAAGTCCCCTGATCGAGTATAACAAAGTCCCATGATGGAGTACAACAAAGTCCCCTGATCGAGTATAACAAAGTTCCCTGATCAAGTGTAACAAAGCCCCCTGATCGAATATAACAAAGTCCTCTGATCGAGTATAACAAAGTCCCCTGATCGAGTATAACAAAGGCCTCTCATCGAGTTTAACAAAGGCCCCTGATTGAGTATAACAAAGTCCCCTGAACGATTATAACAAAGCCCCCTGATCGAGTACATCAAAGTGTCCTAATCGAGTATAACAAAGTCCCCTGATCGAGTATAACAAAGTTCCCTGATCGAGTATAACAAAGCCCCCTGATCGTGTATAACAAAGTCGCCTGATCGAGTATAACAAAGCCCCCCCATTGAGTATAACAAAGTCCCCTGATCGAGTATAACAAAATGCCCTGAACGAGAATAAAAAAGTCCCCTGATCGGGAATAACAAAGGCCCCTGATCAGAGTATAAAGGCCCCTCATCGAGTATAACAAAGTCCCATGATCGAGTATAACAAAGTCCCCTCATCGAATATAACAAAGTCCCCTGATCGAGATAACAAAAGTCCCGTATAACAAAGGCCTGATCGAGTATAACAAAGGCCCCTCATCGAGTATAACAAAGTTCCATGATCGAGTATAACAAAGTCCCCTCATCGAATATAACAAAGTCCCCTCATCGAGTATAACAAAGCCCCCTGATTGAGTAAAACAAAGTCCCCTGATAGAGTATAACAAAGTCCCCTCACCGAGTATAACACAGTTCCCTGATCGAGTATAACAACGCCCCCTCAATGAGTATAACAAAGTCCCATCATCGAATATAACAAAGTCCCCTGATCGAGTATAACAAAGGCCCCTCATCGAGTATAACAAAGTCCCATGATCGAGTATAACAAAGTCCCCTGATAGAGTATAACAAAGTCCCCTCACCGAGTATAACAAAGCCCCCTGATTGAGTAAAACAAAGTCCCCTGATAGAGTATAACAAAGTCCCCTCACCGAGTATAACACAGCCTCCCTCATTGAGTATAACAAAGTCCCCTCATCGAATATAACAAAGTCCCCTGATCGAGTATAACAAAGTCCCCTGATCGACTATAACAAAGTCCCCTGATCGAGTATAACAAAGTCCCCTGATGAAGTACAACAAAGTCCCCTGATCGAGTATAACAAAGTTCCCTGATCGAGTATAACAAAGCCCCCTGATCGAGTATAACAAAGTCATCTGATCGAGTATAACAAAGTCCCCTGATCGAGTATAACAAAGGCCTCTCATCGAGTTTAACAAAGGCCCCTGATCGAGTATAACAAAGTCCCATGAACGATTATAACAAAGGCCCCTGATCGAGTATATCAAAGTCCCCTGATCGAGGATAACAAAGTCCCCTGAACGATTATAACAAAGGCCCCTGATCGAGTATAACAAAGTCCCCTGATCGGGTATAACAAAGCCCCCTGATCGAAAAAAACAAAGTCCCCTGATCGAGTATAACAAGGTCTCCTCAGCGAGTATAACAAAGTTTCCCTGAACGAGTATAACAAAGCCCCCTCATAGAGTAAAACAAAGTCCCCTGATCGATTATAACAAAGTTCCCTGATCGGGTATAACAAAGGCCCCTGATCAAGTATAAGAAAGGCCCCTCATCGAGTATAAGAAAGGCCCCTCATCGAGTATAACAAAGTCCCATGATCGAGTATAACAAAGTCCCCTTTTCGAGTATAACAATGCCCCCTTATCGAGTATAACAAAGTCCCCTGATCGAGTTTAACAAAGTCCCCTAATCGAGAATAACAAAGACCTTTGATCGAGTTTAGCAAGGGCCCCTGTTCGAGTATAACAAAGTCCCCTGATCAAGTATAACAAAGTCCCCTGAACGAGTATAACGAAGGCCTCTGATCGAGTATAATAAAGGACCCTAAAATTGCAAAACAATGTCCCCTGAAAGAGTATAACAAAGCGCCATCATCGAGTATAACAAAGTCCCCTGATCGAGGATAACAAAGTCCTTGATCGAGTATAACATAGGCCCCTCATCGAGTATAACAAAGTCCCCTGATCGAGTATAACAAAGTCCCCTGATCGTGTATAACAAAGTCCCCTGATGGAGTACAACAAAGTCCCCTGATCGAGTATAACAAAGTTCCCTGATCGAGTATAACAAAGCCCCCTGACCGAGTATAACAAAGTCCTCTGATCGAGTATAACAAAGTCCCCTGATCGAGTATAACAAAGGCCCTCATCGAGTTTAACAAAGGCCCCTGATCGAGTATAACAAAGTCCCCTGAACGATTATAACAAAGGCCCTTGATCGAGTACATCAAAGTCCCCTGATCGAGTATAACAAAGTCCCCTGAACGATTATAACAAAGGCCCCTGATCGAGTATAACAAAGTCCCCTGATCGGGTATAACAAAGCCCCCTGATCGAGTAAAACAAAGTCCCCTGATCGAGTATAACAAGGTCCCCTCCCCGAGTATAACAAAGTTCCCTGATCGAGTATAACAAAGCCCCCTGATTCAGTATAACAAAGTCCCCCTAATCGTGAATAACAAAGTCCCGTGACCGAGTATAACAAAGCCCCCTGATCAAGTATAACAAAGGCCCCTGATCGAGTATAACAAAGTCCCCTGGTCGAGTATAACGAAGTCCCCTGATCGGGTATAACAAAGGCCCATTATCGAGTATAACAAAATTTCCCTGATCGAGTATAACAAAGCCCCCTCATCGAGTATAACAAAGTCCTCCTTATCGAGAATAACTAAGTCCCCTGAACGAGTATAACAAAGCCCCCTGATCAAGTATAACAAAGGCCCCAGATCGAGTATAGCAAAGTCCCCTGGTCGAGTATAACTAAAGTCCCCTGAACGAGTATAACAAAGGACCCTAAAAGTGTATAACAAAGTCCCCTGATCGAGGATAACAAAGTCCTTGATCGAGTATAACAAAGTCCCCTGATCGAGTATAACAAAGTCTCTTGATCGAGTTTAACAAAGTTCCCTGATCGAGTATAACAAAGGCCTCTAATCGAGTATAACAAAGGCCCCTCATCGAGTATAACAAAATCCCCTGATCGAGTATAACAAAGTCCCCTGGTCGAGTATAACAAAGTCCCCTAATCGAGTATAACAAAGACCCCTGATGGAGTATAACAATGTCCCCTGATCGAGTATAACAAAGCCCCCTCATCGAGTATAACAAAGTCCCCTGGTCGAGGATAACAAAGTCCTTGATCGAATATAACAAAGTCCCCTGATCGAGTATAACAAAGTCTCCTGATCGAGTATAACAAAGTCCCCTGATCGAGATAACAAAGGCCTATCGAGTATACAAAGTCCCCTGATCGAGTATAACAAAGTCCCTGATCGAGTATAACAAAGTCCCCTGATCGAGTATAACAAAGCCCCCTGATCGAGTAAAATAAAGTTCCCAGATCGAGTATAACAAAGCCCTCTCATAGAGTATAAGAAAGTCCCTGATTGATTATATAACAAAGTCCCTGATCGGGTATAACAAAGGCCCCTGATCGAGTATAACAAAGGCCCTCATCGAGTATAACAACGTCCCATGATCGAGTACAAAAAGTCCTCATCGAATATAACAAAGTCCCCTGACCGAGTATAACAAAGGTCCCTGATCGGGTATAACAAAGGCCCCTGATCGAGTATAACAAAGACCCCCTTATCGAGAATAACAAAGTCCCATGATCGAGTACAAAAAAGTCCCCTCATCGAATATAACAAAGTCCCCTGGTCGAGTATAACAAACTCCCCTGGTCGAGTATAACAAAGTCCCCTGATCGAGTATAACAAATTCCCCTGATCGAGTATAACTAAAGTTCCCTGAACGAGTATAACAAAGGACCCTAAAAGTGTATAACAAAGTCCCCTGATCGAGGATAACAAAGTCCTTGATCGTGTATAACAAAGTCCCCTGATCGAGTATAACAACGTTTCCTGATCGAGTATAACAAAGTCCCCTGATCGAGTAGAACAAAGGCCTCTGATCGAGTATAACAAAGGCCCCTCATCGAGTATAACAAAGTCCCCTGATCGATTATAACAATGTCCCTTGATCGAGTTTAACAAAGCCCCCACATCGTGTATAACAAAGGCCCCTCATCGAGTATAACAAAGCCCCCTGATCGAATATAACAAAGGCGCCTGAACGAGTATAACAAAGGCCCCTGATCGAGTATAACAAAGTCCCCTGATGGAGTATAACAATGTCCCTTGATCGAGTTTAACAAAGCCCCCACATCGTGTATAACAAAGGCCCCTCATCGAGTATAACAAAGTCCACCTGATCGAGTATAACAAAGTCCCCTGATCTAGTATAACAAAGTCCCCTGATCGAGTATAACAAAGTCCCCTGATGGAGTATAACAATGTCTTCTGATCGAGTATAGCAAAGCCCCCTCATCGAGTATAACAAAGTCCCCTGGTCGAGGATAACAAAGTCTTTGATCGAGTATAACAAAGTCCCCTGATCGAGTATAACAAGAGTCTCCTGATCGAGTATAAAAAAGTCCCCTGATCGAGTATAACAAAGGCCTCTGATCGAGTATAACAAAGGCCCCTGATCGAGTATAACAAAGTCCCCTGATCGAGTATAACAAAGTCCCCTGATCGAGTATAACAAAGTCCCATGATGGAGTACAACAAAGTCCCCTGATCGAGTATAACAAAGTTCCCTGATCAAGTGTAACAAAGCCCCCTGATCGAATATAACAAAGTCCTCTGATCGAGTATAACAAAGTCCCCTGATCGAGTATAACAAAGGCCTCTCATCGAGTTTAACAAAGGCCCCTGATTGAGTATAACAAAGTCCCCTGAACGATTATAACAAAGCCCCCTGATCGAGTACATCAAAGTGTCCTAATCGAGTATAACAAAGTCCCCTGATCGAGTATAACAAAGTTCCCTGATCGAGTATAACAAAGCCCCCTGATCGTGTATAACAAAGTCGCCTGATCGAGTATAACAAAGCCCCCCCATTGAGTATAACAAAGTCCCCTGATCGAGTATAACAAAATGCCCTGAACGAGAATAAAAAAGTCCCCTTATCTGGAATAACAAAGGCCCCTGATCGAGTATAACAAAGGCCCCTCATCGAGTATAACAAAGTCCCATGATCGAGTATAACAAACTCCCCTCATCGAATATAACAAAGTCCCCTGATCGAGTATAACAAAGTCCCCTCATCGGGTATAACAAAGGCCCCTGATCGAGTATAACAAAGGCCCCTCATCGAGTATAACAAAGTCCCATGATCGAGTATAACAAAGTCCCCTCATCGAATATAACAAAGTCCCCTGATCGAGTATAACAAAGTCCCCTGATTGAGTAAAACAAAGTCCCCTGATAGAGTATAACAAAGTCCCCTCACCGAGTATAACACAGTTCCCTGATCGAGTATAACAAAGCCCCCTCAATGAGTATAACAAAGTCCCATCATCGAATATAACAAAGTCCCCTGATCGAGTATGACAAAGTCCCCTGATCGGGTATAACAAAGGCCCCTCATCGAGTATACCAGAGTCCCATGATCGAGTATAACAAAGTCCCCTCATCGAATATAACAAAGTCCCCTCATCGAGTATAACAAAGCCCCCTGATTGAGTAAAACAAAGTCCCCTGATAGAGTATAACAAACTCCCCTCACCGAGTAAAACAAAGCCCCCTCATTGAGTATAACAAAGTCCCCTCATCGAATATAACAAAGTCCCCTGATCGAGTATAACAAAGTCCCCTGATCGACTATAACAAAGTCCCCTGATCGAGTATAACAAAGTCCCCTGATGAAGTAAAACAAAGTCCCCTGATCGAGTATAACAAAGTTCCCTGATCGAGTATAACAAAGCCCCCTGATCGAGTATAACAAAGTCATCTGATCGAGTATAACAAAGTCCCCTGATCGAGTAAAACAAAGTCCCCTAATCGAGTATAACAAAGTTCCCTGATGGAGTATAACAATGTCCCTTGATCGAGTATAACAAAGCCCCCCTCATCGAGTATAACAAAGTCCCCTGATCGAGTATAACAAAGTCCCCTGATCGAGTATAACAAAAGTCCCTCAACGAGTTTAGCAAAGGCCCCTGATCGAGTATAACAAAGTCCCCTGGTCGAGTATAACAAACTCCCCTGGTCGACTATAACAAAGTCCCCTGATCGAGTATAACAATATCTCCTGATCGAGTATAGCAAAGTCCCCTGATGGAGTATAACAATGCCCCCTGATCGAGTATAACAAAGTCCTATGATCGAGTACAAAAAAGTCACCTCATCGAATATAGCAAAGGTCCCTGATCGAGTATAACAAAGGCCCCTGATCGAGTATAACAAAGTCCCCTGATCGATTATAACAAAGCCCCCTAATCGAGTAAAACAAAGTCCCCTGATCGAGTATAACAAAGGCCTCTGATCGATTATAACAAAGGCCCCTCATCGAGTATAACAAAGTCCCCTGATCGAGTATAACAAAGGCCCCTGATCGAGTATAACAATGTCCCCTGATCGAGTATAACAAAGCCCCCTGATCGAGTAAAACAAAGTTCCCAGATCGAGTATAACAAAGCCCTCTGATAGAGTATAAGAAAGTCCCCTGATTGATTATAACAAAGTCCCCTGATCGGGTATAACAAAGGCCCCTGATCGAGTATAACAAAGGCCCCTCATCGAGTATAACAACGTCCCATGATCGAGAACAAAAAAGTCCCCTCATCGAATATAACAAAGTCCCCTGACCGAGTATAACAAAGGTCCCTGATCGAGTATAACAAAGGCCCCTGAACCGAGTATAACAAAGTCCCCTGATCGATTATAACAAAGCCCCCTGATCGAGTAAAACAAAGTCCCCTGATCGAGTATAACAAAGTCCCCTGATCGAGTATAACAAAGGCCCCTGATCGAGTTTAACAAAGGCCCCTAATCGAGTATAACAACTTCCTCACCGAGTATAACAACTTCCCTCACCGAGTATAACAAAGTTCCCTGATCGAGTATAACAAAGCCCCCTCATAGAGTATAACAAAGTCCCCTGATCGAGTATAACAAAGTCCCCTGATCGAGTATTCCAAAGGCACCTCATCGAGTTTAACAAAGGCCCCTAATCGAGTATAAGAAAGTCCCCTGGTCGAGTATAACAAACTCCCCTGCTCGAGTATAGCAAAGGCCCCTGATCGAGTTTAACAAAGGCCCCTTATCGAGAATAACAAAGTCTCCTGATCGAGTATAACAAAAGTCCCTCAACGAGTTTAGCAAAGGCCCCTGATCGAGTATAACAAAGTTCCCTGATCGAGTATAACAAAGCCCCTTGATCGAGTATAACAAAGACCCCCTTATCGAGAATAACAAAGTCTCCTCATCGAGTATAACAAAAGTCCCTCAACGAGTTTAGCAAAGGCCCCTGATCGAGTATAACAAAGTCCCCCTTATCGAGAACAACAAAGTATCCTGATCGAGTATAACAAAGCCCTCTGATCAAGTATAACAAAGGACCCTGATCGAATATAACAATGTCCCCTAATCGAGTATAACAAAGTCCCCCTCATCGAGTATAACAAAGTCCCCTGATCGAGGATAACAAAGTCCTTGATCGAGTATAACAAAGTCCCCTGATCGAGTATAACAAAGTCCCCTGATCGAGTATAACAAAGGCCAATGATCGAGTATAACAGAGCCCCCTGATCGAGTAAAACAAAGTCCCCTGATCGAGTATAACAAAGTCCCCTCACCGAGTATAACAAAGTTCCCTGATCGAGTATAACAAAGCCCCCTCAAAGAGTATAACAAAGCCCCCTGATCGATTATAACAAAGTCCCCTGATCGGGTATAACAAAGGCCCCTTATCGAGTATAACAAAGGCCCCTTATCGAGAATAACAAAGTCCCATGATCGAGTATAACAAAGCCCCTAATCAAGTATAACAAAGGCCCCTGATCGAGTATAACAAAGTCCCCTGGTTGAGTATAACAAAGTCCAGTGATCGAGTATAACAAAGGCTCCTGATCGAGTATAACAAAGCCCCTTGATTGAGTAAAACAAAGTCCCCTGATAGAGTATAACAAAGTCCCCTAACCGGGTATAACAAAGTTCCCTGATCGAGTATAACAAAGCCCGCTCATAGAGTATAACAAAGTCCCCTGATCGATTATAACAAAGTCCCCTAATCGCGTATAATAAAGGCCCCTGATCGAGTATAACAAAGACCCCCTTATCGAGAATAACAAAGTCCCATGATCGAGTACAAAAAAGTCCCCTCATCGAATATAACAAAGTCCCCTGATCGAGTATAACAAAGGCCCCTGATCGAGTATAAGAAACTCCCCTGATCGAGTATAACAAAGTCTCCTCATCGAGTTTAACAAAGTCCTCTAATCGTGAATAAGAAAGGCCTTTGATCGACTTTAACAAAGGCCCCTGTTCGAGTATAACAAAGCCTCTAAAAGAGTATAACAAAGGCCACTGATCGAGTATAACAAAGTCCCCTGATCGAGTATTACAGAGTCCCCAAATCGAGTATAACAAAGGCCCCTCATCAGTATAACAAAGTCCCATGATCCAGTATAACAAAGTCCCCTGATCGAAAATAACAAAGTCCCCTGATCGAGTATAACAAAGTCCCCTGATTGAGTATAACAAAGGCCCCTGATCGAGTATAACAAAGTCCCCTGATTGAGTATAACAGAGTCCTCTCATCGAGTATAACAGACTGCCCTAATCGAGTATAACAAAGTCCCCTGATCGAGTATAACAAAGTCCCCTAATCGAGTATAACAAAGTCTCCTGATCGAGTATAACAAAGTCCCCTGATCGAGTATAACAAAGTTCCCTGATCGAGTATAACAAGGCCCCCTGATCGAGTATAACAAAGTCCCCTGATCGGGTATAACAAAGGCCCCTAATCGAGTATAACAAAGGCCCCTCATCGAGTATAACAAAGTCCCATGATCGAGTATAACAAAGTCCCCTCTTCGAATATAACAAAGTCCCCTCATCGAGTATAACAAAGCCCCCTGATTGAGTAAAACAAAGTCCCCTGATAGAGTATAACAAAGTCCCCTCACCGAGTATAACACAGTTCCCTAATCGAGTATAACAAAGCCCCCTCATTGAGTATAACAAAGTCCCCTCATCGAATATAACAAAGTCCCCTGATCGAGTATAACAAATTCCCCTGATCGAGTAGAACAAAGTCCCCTCATCGAGTATAACAAAGTCCCCTTTTCGAGTATAACAAAGCCCCCTTATCGAGTATAACAAAATACCCTGATGGAGTATAACAATGTCCCTTGATTGAGTGTAACAAAGCCCCCACATCGAGTATAACAAAGGCCCCTCATCGAGTATAGCAAAGCCCGCTCATCGAGTATAACAAAGGCCCCTCATCGAGTATAGCAAAGTCCCCTCATCGAGTATAACAAAGTCCCCTGGTCGAGGATAACAAAGTCTTTGATCGAGTATAACAAAGTCCCCTAATCGAGTATAACAAGAGTCTCCTGATCGAGTATAACAAAGTCCCCTGATCGAGTATAACAAAGGCCTCTGATCGAGTATAACAAAGGCCCCTGATCGAGTATAACAAAGTCTCCTGATCGACTATAACAAAGTCCCCTGATCGAGTATAACAAAGTCCCCTGATGAAGTACAACAAAGTCCCCTGATCGAGTATAACAAAGTTCCCTGATCGAGTATAACAAAGCCCCCTGATCGAGTATAACAAAGTCCTCTGATCGAGTATAACAAAGTCCCCTGATCGAGTATAACAAAGGCCCCTCATCGAGTTTAACAAAGGCCCCTGATCGAGTATAACAAAGTCCCATGAACGATTATAACAAAGGCCCCTGATCGAGTAGATCAAAGTCCCCTGATCGAGTATAACAAAGTCCCCTGAACGATTATAACAAAGGCCCCTGATCGAGTATAACAAAGTCCCCTGATCGGGTATAACAAAGCCCCCTGATCGAGTAAACAAAGTCCAGTGATCGAGTATAACAAGGTCCCCTCACCGAGTATAACAAAGTTCCCTGATCGAGTATAACAAAGCCCCCTCATAGAGTAAAACAAAGTCCCCTGATCGATTATAACAAAGTTCCCTGATCGGGTATAACAAAGGCCCCTGATCAAGTATAACAAAGGCCCCTCATCGAGTATAAGAAAGGCCCCTCATCGAGTATAACAAAGTCCCATGATCGAGTATAACAAAGTCCCCTTTTCGATTATAACAAAGCCCCCTTATCGAGTATAACAAAGTCCCCTGATCGAGTTTAACAAAGTCCCCTAATCGAAAATAACAAAGGTCTTTGATCGAGTTTAACAAAGGCCCCTGTTCGAGTATAACAAAGTCCCCTGATCAAGTATAACAAAGTCCCCTGAACGAGTATAACGAAGGCCTCTGATCGAGTATAACAAAGGACCCTAAAATTGCAAAACAATGTCCCCTGATAGAGTATTACAAAGCGCCATCATCGAGTATAACAAAGTCCCCTGATCGAGGATAACAAAGTCCTTGATCGAGTATAACATAGGCCCCTCATCGAGTATAACAAAGTCCCCTGATCGAGTATAACAAAGTTCCCCTCATCGACAAAGTCCCCTCATCGATATAACAAAGAGTATAACAAAGTCCCCTGATCGAGTATAACAAAGTCCCCTCATCGAGTATAACATTGTCCCCTGAACGATTATAACAAAGGCCCCTCATCGAGTATAACAAAGCCCCCTGATCGAATATAACAAAGGCGCCTGAACGAGTATAACAAAGGCCCCTGATCGAGTATAACAAAGTCCCCTGATGGAGTATAACAATGTCCCTTGATCGAGTTTAACAAAGCCCCCACATCGTGTATAACAAAGGCCCCTCATCGAGTATAACAAAGTCCACCTAATCGAGTATAACAAAGTCCCCTGATCGAGTATAACAAAGTCCCCTGATCGAGTACAACAAAGTCCCCTGATGGAGTATAACAATGTCTTCTGATCGAGTATAGCAAAGCCCCCTCATCGAGTATAACAAAGTCCCCTGGTCGAGGATAACAAAGTCTTTGATCGAGTATAACAAAGTCCCCTGATCGAGTATAACAAGAGTCTCCTGATCGAGTATAAAAAAGTCCCCTGATCGAGTATAACAAAGGCCTCTGATCGAGTATAACAAAGGCCCCTGATCGAGTATAACAAAGTCCCCTGATCGAGTATAACAAAGTCCCCTGATCGAGTATAACAAAGTCCCATGATGGAGTACAACAAAGTCCCCTGATCGAGTATAACAAAGTTCCCTGATCAAGTATAACAAAGCCCCCTGATCGAGTATAACAAAGTCCTCTGATCGAGTATAACAAAGTCTTCTGATCGAGTATAACAAAGGCCCCTCATCGAGTTTAACAAAGGCCCCTGATCGAGTATAACAAAGTCCCCTGAAATATTATAACAAAGGCCCCTGATCGAGTACATCAAAGTCTCCTGATCGAGTATAACAAAGTCCCCTGATCGAGTATAACAAAGTTCCCTGATCGAGTATAACAAAGCCCCCTGATCGTGTATAACAAAGTCGCCGGATCGAGTATAACAAAGCCCCCATTGAGTATAACAAAGTCCCCTGATCGAGTATAACAAAGTCCCCTGATCGAGTATAACAAAGTCCCTGATGAGTATAACAATGTCCCCTGATCGAGTATAACAAAGCCCCCCTCATCGAGTATAACAAAGTCCCCTGATCGAGGATAACAAAGTCCTTGATCGAGTATAACAAAGTCCCCTGATCGAGTATAACAATTCTCCTGATCGAGTATAACAAAGTCCCTGATCGAGTATAACAAAGGCCTCTGATCGAGTATAAAAAAGGCCCCTCATTGAGTATAACAAAGTCCCCTGATCGATTATAACAAAGTCCCCTGATCGGGTATAACAAAGGCCCCTGATCGAGTATAACAAAGACCCCCTTATCGAGAATAACAAAGTCCCATGATCGAGTACAAAAAAGTCCCCTCATCGAATATAACAAAGTCCCCTGATCGAGCATAACAAAGGCCCCTGATCGAGTATAAGAAACTCCCCTGATCGACTATAACAAAGTCTCCTCATCGAGTTTAACAAAGTCCTCTAATCGAGAATAACAAAGGCCTTTGATCGACTTTAACAAAGGCCCCTGTTCGAGTCTAACAAAGCCTCTAAAAGAGTATAACAAAGGCCACTGATCGAGTATAACAAAGTCCCCTGATCGAGTATTACAGAGGCCCCAAATCGAGTATAACAAAGGCCCCTCATCAGTATAACAAAGTCCCATGATCCAGTATAACAAAGTCCCCTGATCGAATATAACAAAGTCCACTGATCGAGTATAACAAAGTCCCCTGATCGAGTATAACAAAGGCCCTTGATCGAGTATAACAAAGGCTCCTTATCGAGTATTACAAAATCGCAAGCTCGAGAATATAACAAGAACCCTGAACGAGTATAACAAAGTTCCGTGATCGAGTATAACAAAGTCCCCTTATCGAGTATAACAAAGTCCTTGATTGAGTATAACAAAGTCCCCTGATCGAGTATAACAAAGTCTCTTGATCAAGTATAACAAAGTCCCCTGATCGAGTATAACAAAGGCCTTTGATCGAGTATAACAAAGGCCCCTAATCGAGTATAACAAAGTCCCCTGATCGAGTATAACAAAGTTCCCTGATCGAGTATAACAAAGCCCCATCATAGAGTATAACAAAGTCCCCTGATCGAGTATAACAAAGTTCCCTAATCGAGTATAACAAAGCTCCCTGATCGAGTATAACAAAGTCGCCTGATCGAGTATAACAAAGCCCCCTCATCGAGTATAACAAAGTCCCCTGATCGAGTATAACAAAATCCCCTGAACGAGAATAAAAAAGTCCCCTGATCGAGTATAACAACTTCCCCTCACCGAGTATAACAAAGTTCCCTGATCGAGTATAACAAAGCCCCCTCATAGAGTATAACAAAGCCCCTGATCGAGGATAACAAAGTCCTTGATCGAGTATAACAAAGTCCCCTGATCGAAAACAAAGTCTCCGATCGAGTATAACAAAGTCCCCTGATCGAGTATAACAAAGGCCTCTGATCGTGTATAACAAAGGCCTCTCATCGAGTAAAACAAAGTCCCCTGATCGAGTATAACAAAGTCCTCTGATCGAGTATAACAAAGTCTCCTCATCGAGTATAACAAAGTCCCCTGATCGAGTATAACAAAGTTCCCTGATCGAGTATAACAAAGCCCCCTGATCGAGTATAACAAAGTCGCCTGATCGAGTATAACAAAGCCCCCCCATCGAGTATAACAAAGTCCCCTGATCGAGTATAACAAAATCCCCTGAACGAGAATAAAAAAGTCCACTGATCGGGAATAACAAAGGCCCCTGATCGAGTATAACAAAGGCCCCTCATCGAGTATAACAAAGTCCCATGATCGAGTATAACAAAGTCCCCTCATCGAATATAACAAAGTCCCCTGATCGAGTATAACAAAATCGCCTGATCGGGTATAACAAAGGCCCCTGATCGGGAATAACAAAGGCCCCTGATCGAGTATAACAAAGTCCCCTCATCGAATATAACAAAGTCCCATGATCGAGTATAACAAAGTCCCATGATCGAGTATAACAAAGCCCCCTGATCAAGTAAAACAAAGGCCCCTGATCGAGTATAACAAAGTCCCCTGGTTGAGTATAACAAAGTCCCCTGATCGAGTATAACAAAGGCTCCTGATCGAGTATAACAAAGCCCCTGATTGAGTAAAACAAAGTCCCCTGATAGAGTATAACAAAGTCCCCTCACCGGGTATAACAAAATTCCTTGATCGAGTATAACAAAGCCCGCTCATAGAGTATAACAAAGTCCCCTGATCGATTATAACAAAGTCCCCTGATCGGGTATAACAAAGGCCCCTGATCGAGTATAACAAAGACCCCCTTATCGAGAATAACAAAGCCCCCTCATCGAGTAAAACAAAGTCACCTGATCGAGTATAACAAGGTCCCCTCACCGAGTATAACAAAGTCCCTGATCGAGTATAACAAAGTCTCCTGATCGAGTATAACAAAGTCCCCTGATCGAGTATAACAAAGGCCTCTGATCGAGTATAACAAAGGCCCCTGATCGAGTATAACAAAGTCCCCTGATCGAGTATAACAAAGTCCCCTGATCGAGTATAACAAAGCCCCCTGATCGAGTAAAACAAAGTTCCCAGATCGAGTATAACAAAGCCCTCTCATAGAGTATAAGAAAGTCCCCTGATTGATTATAACAAAGTCCCCTGATCGGGTATAACAAAGGCCCCTGATCGAGTATAACAAAGGCCCCTCATCGAGTATAACAACGTCCCATGATCGAGTACAAAAAAGTCCCCTCATCGAATATAACAAAGTCCCCTGACCGCGTATAACAAAGGTCCCTGATCGAGTATAACAAAGCCCCCTGATCGAGTATAACAAATTTCCTCTGATCGAGTATACCAAAGTCCCCTGATCGAGTATAACAATGGCCCCTCATCGAGTATTACAAAGTCCCCTGGTCGAGTATAACAATCTCCCCTGGTCGAGTATAACAAAGTCCCCTGATCGAGTATAACAAAGAACCCTAAAAGTGTATAACAAAGTCCCCTGATCGAGGATAACAAAGTCCTTGATCTAGTATAACAAAGTCCCGTGATCGAGTATAACAAAGTTTCCTGATCGAGTATAACAAAGTCCCCTGATCGAGTATAACAAAGGCCTCTGATCGAGTATAACAAAGGCCCCTCATCGAGTATAACAAAGTCCCCTGATCTAGTATAACAAAGTCCCCTGATCGAGTATAACAAAGTCCCCTCATCGAGTATAACAATGTCCCCTGATCGAGTATAACAAAGCCCCCCTCATCGAGTATAACAAAGGCCCCTGATCGAGTATAACAAAGACCCCCTTATCGAGAATAACAAAGTCCCATGATCGAGTACAAAAAAGTCCCCTCATCGAATATAACAAAGTCCCCTGATCGAGTATAACAAATGCCCCTGATCGAGCATAAGAAACTCCCCTGATCGAGTATAACAAAGTCTCCTCATTGAGTTTAACAAAGTCCTCTAATCGAGAATAACAAAGGCCTTTGATCGACTTTAACAAAGGCCCCTCTTCGAGTATAACAAAGCCTCTAAAAGAGTATAACAAAGGCCACTGATCGAGTATAACAAAGTCCCCTGATCGAGTAGTACAGAGTCCCCAAATCGAGTATAACAAAGGACCCTCATCAGTATAACAAAGTCCCAAGATCCAGTATAACAAAGTCCCCTGATCGAATATAACAAAGTCCACTGATCGAGTATAACAAAGTCCCCTGATCGAGTATAACAAAGGCCCTTGATCGAGTATAACAAAGGCTCCTTGTCGAGTATTACAAAATTGCAAGCTCGAGTATAACAAAGAACCCTGAACGAGTATAACAAAGTTCCGTGATCGAGTATAACAAAGTCCCCTTATCGAGTATAACAAAGCGCCCTCATCGAGTATGACAAAGTCCCCTGATCGAGGATAACAAAGTCCTTGATTGAGTATAACAAAGTCCCCTGATCGAGTATAACAAAGCCCCCTCATCGAGTATAACAAAGTCACCTGATCGAGTATAACAAAATCCCCTGAACGAGAATAAAAAAGTCCCCTGATCGAGTATAACAACTTCCCCTCACCGAGTATAACAAAGTTCCCTGATCGACTATAACAAAGCCCCCTCATAGAGTAGAACAAAGCCCCTGATCAAAGATAACAAAGTCCTTGATCGAGTATAACAAAGTCCCCTGATCGAGTATAACAAAGTCTCCTGATCGAGTATAACAAAGTCCCCTGATCGAGTATAACAAAGGCCTCTGATCGTGTATAACAAAGGCCTCTCATCGAGTAAAACAAAGTCCCCTCATCGAGTATAACAAAGTCCCCTGATCGAGTATTACAAAGTCTCCTGATCGAGTATAACAAAGTCCCCTCATCGAGTATAACAAAGTTCCCTGATCGAGTATAACAAAGCCCCCTCATCGAGTAAAACATAGTCGCCAGATCGAGTATAACAAAGCCCCCCCATTGAGTATAACAAAGTCCCCTGATCGAGTATAACAAAATCCCCTGAACGAAAATAAAAAAGTCCTCTCATCGGGAATAACAAAGGCCCCTGATCGAGTATAACAAAGGCCCCTCTTCGAGTATAACAAAGTCCCATGATCGAGTATAACAAAGTCCCCTCATCGAATATAACAAAGTCCCCTGATCGAGTATAACAAAGTCGCCTGATCGGGTATAACAAAGGCCCCTGATCGGGAATAACAAAGGCCCCTGATCGAGTATAACAAAGTCCCCTCATCGAATATAACAAAGTCCCCTGATTGAGTATTACAAAGTTTCATGATCGAGTATAACAAAGCCCCCTGATCAAGTAAAACAAAGGCCCCTGATCGAGTATAACAAAGTCCCCTGGTTGAGTATAACAAAGTCCCCTGATCGAGTATAACAAAGGCTCCTCATCGAGTATAACAAAGCCCCCTGATTGAGTAAAACAAAGTGCCCTGATAGAGTATAACAAAGTCCCCTCACCGGGTATAACAAAGTTCCTTGATCGAGTATAACAAAGCCCGCTCATAAAGTATAATAAAGTCCCCTGATCGATTATAACAAAGTCCCCTGATCGGGTATAACAAAGGCCCCTGATCGAGTATAACAAAGACCCCCTTATCGAGAATAACAAAGTCCCATGATCGAGTACAAAAAAGTCCCCTCATCGAATATAACAAAGTCCCCTGATCGAGTATAACAAAGGCCCCTGATCGAGTATAAGAAACTCCCCTGATCGAGTCTAACAAAGTCTCCTCATCGAGTTTAACAAAGTCCTCTAATCGAGAATAACAAAGGCCTTTGATCGACTTTAACAAAGGCCCCTGTTCGAGTATAAAAAAGCCTCTAAAAGAGTATAACAAAGGCCACTGATCGAGTATTACAGAGTCCCCAAATCGAGTATAACAAAGGCCCCTCATCAGTATAACAAAGTCCCATGATCCAGTATAACAAAGTCCCCTGATCGAATATAACAAAGTCCACTGATCGAGTATAACAAAGTCCCCTGATCGAGAATAACAAACGCCCTTGATCGAGTATAACAAAGGCTCCTTATCGAGTATTACAAAATCGCAAGCTCGAGTATAACAAAGAACCCTGAACGAGTATAACAAAGTTCCGTGATCGAGTATAACAAAGTCCCCTTATCGAGTATAACAAAGCGCCCTCATCGAGTATAACAAAGTCCCCTGATCGAGGATAACAAAGTCCTTGATTGAGTATAACAAAGTCCCCTGATCGAGTATAACAAAGTCTCTTGATCGAGTATAACAAAGTCGCCTGATCGAGTATAACAAAGCCCCCTCATCGAGTATAACAAAATCACCTATTCGAGTTTAACAAAATCCCCTGAACGAGAATAAAAAAGTCCCCTAATCGACTATAACAACTTCCCCTCACCGAGTATAACAAAGTTCCCTGATCGACTATAACAAAGCCCCCTCATAGAGTATAACAAAGCCCCTGATCGAGGATAACAAAGTCCTTGATCGAGTATAACAAAGTCCCCTGATCGAGTATAACAAAGTCTCCTGATCGAGTATAACAAAGTCCCCTGATCGAGTATAACAAAGGCCTCTGATTGTGTATAACAAAGGCCTCTCATCGAGTAAAACAAAGTCCCCTGATCGAGTATAACAAAGTCCCCTGATCGAGTTTAACAAAGTCTCCTGATCGAGTATAACAAAGTCCCCTGATCGAGTATAACAAAGTTCCCTAATCGAGTATAACAAAGCCTCCTGATCGAGTATAACTAAGTCGCCTGATTGAGTATAACAAAGCCCCCCATTGAGTATAACAAAGTCCCCTGATCGAGTATAACAAAATCCCCTGAACGAGAATAAAAAAGTCTCCTGATCGGGAATAACAAAGGCCCCTGATCGAGTATAACAAAGGGTCCTCATCGAGTATAACAAAGTCCCATGATCGAGTATAACAAAGTCTCCTCATCGAATATAACAAAGTCCCCTAATCGAGTATAACAAAGTCGCCTGATCGTGTATAACAAAGGCCGCTGATCGAGTATAACAAAGGCCCCTGATCGAGTATAACAAAGGCCCCTCATCGAGTATAACATAGTCCCATGATCGAGTATAACAAAGTCCCCTCATCGAATATAACAAAGTCCCCTGATCGTGTATAACAAAGCCCCCTGATTGAGTAAAACAAAGTCCCCTGATAGAGTATAACAAAGTCCCCTCACCGAGTATAACACAGTTCCCTGATCGAGTATAACAAAGCCCCCTCATTGAGTATAACAAAGTCCCATCATCGAATATAACAAAGTCCCCTGATCGAGTATAAAAAAGTCCCCTGATCGGGTATAACAAAGTCCCTGATCGAGTATAACAAAGGCCCCTCATCGAGTATAACAAAGTCCCATGATGGAGTATAACAAAGTCCCCTCATCGAATATAACAAAGTCCCCTCATCGAGTATAGCAAATTCCCCTGATTGAGTAAAACAAAGTCCCCTGATAGAGTATAACAAAGTCCCCTCACCGAGTATAACACAGTTCCCTGATAGAGTATAACAAAGCCCCCTCATTGAGTATAACAAAGTCTCCTCATCGAATATAACAAAGTCCCCTGATTCAGTATGACAAAGTCCCTCTTATCGAGAATAACAAAGTCCCGTGATCGAGTATAACAAAGCCCCCTGATCAAGTATAACAAAGGCCCCTGATCGAGTATATCAAAGTCCCCTGGTCAAGAATAACGAAGTCCCCTGATCGAGTATAACAAAGGCCCATTATCGAGTATAACAAAATTTCCCTGATCGAGTATAACAAAGCCCCCTCATCGAGTATAACAAAGTCCCCCTTATCGAGAATAACTAAGTCCCCTGATCGAGTATAACAAAGCCCCCTGATCATGTATAACAAAGGCCCCAGATCGAGTATAACAAAGTCCCCTGGTCGAGTATAACTAAAGTCCCCTGAACGAATATAACAAAGGACCCTAAAAGTGTATAACAAAGTCCCCTGATCGAGGATAACAAAGTCCTTGATTGAGTATAACAAAGTCCCCTGATCGAGTATAACAAAGTCTCCTGATCGAGTATAACAAAGTTCCCTTGATCGAGTATAACAAAGGCCTTGATCGAGTATAACAGCCCTCATCGAGTATAACAAAATCCCCTGATCGAGAGCAACAAGTCCCTAGTCGAGTATAACAAAGTCCACTGATCGAGTATAACAAAGTCCCTGATGGAGTATAACACGTCCTGATCGAGTAACAAAGCCCTCAATTTATAACAAACCCTGGTCAGATAACAAAGTCCTGATCAATATAACAAAGTCCCCGATCGAGTATAACAAAGTCTCCTGATCGAGTATAACAAAGTCCCCTGATCGAGTATAACAAAGGCCTCTGATCGAGTATAACAAAGGCCCCTGATCGAGTATAACAAAGTCCCCTGATCGAGTATAACAAAGTCCCCTGATCGAGTATAACAAAGCCCCCTGATCGAGTAAAACAAAGTTCCCAGATCGAGTATAACAAAGCCCTCTCATAGAGTATAAGAAAGTCCCCTGATTGATTATAACAAAGTCCCCTGATCGGGTATAACAAAGGCCCCTGATCGAGTATAACAAAGGCCCCTCATCGAGTATAACAACGTCCCATGATCGAGTACAAAAAAGTCCCCTCATCGAATATAACAAAGTCCCCTGACCGCGTATAACAAAGGTCCCTGATCGAGTATAACAAAGCCCCCTGATCGAGTATAACAAATTTCCTCTGATCGAGTATACCAAAGTCCCCTGATCGAGTATAACAATGGCCCCTCATCGAGTATTACAAAGTCCCCTGGTCGAGTATAACAATCTCCCCTGGTCGAGTATAACAAAGTCCCCTGATCGAGTATAACAAAGAACCCTAAAAGTGTATAACAAAGTCCCCTGATCGAGGATAACAAAGTCCTTGATCTAGTATAACAAAGTCCCGTGATCGAGTATAACAAAGTTTCCTGATCGAGTATAACAAAGTCCCCTGATCGACATCAGCGCTCCTGATCGAGACAACAAAGGCCCCCATCGAGTATATAAATAAAACCCCTGATCTAGTATAACAAAGTCCCCTGATCGAGTATACCGAAGTCCCCTGATGGATATAACAATGTCCCCTGATCGAGAGTAACGCGAAGCCCCTCATCGAGTAAGGAAACAAAGGCCCCTGTTCGAGTATAACAAAGCCCTTTGTCGAGTAATACAAAATTGCAAGCTCGAGTATAACAAAGAACCCTGGAACGAGTATAACAAAGTTCCGTGATCGAGAACAAAGTCCCCTTTATCGAGTATAACAAAGCGCCCTCATCGAGTATGACAAAAGTCCCCTGATCGAGGATAAATAAAAGTCCTTGATTGAGTATAACAAAGTCCCCTTGATCGAGTATAACAAAGCCCCCTCATCGAGTATAACAAAGTCACCTGGATCGAGTATAACAAAATCCCTGAACGAGAATAAAAAAGTCCCCCACCGAGTATAACAACTTCCTCACCGAGTATAACAAAGTTCCCTGATCGACTATGCAACAAAGCCCCTCATAGAGTATAACAAAGCCCCTGATCGAAGATAACAAAGTCCTTTGATCGGGAGAGCAACAAAGTCCCCTGATCGAGATAACAAAGTCTCCTGATCGAGTATAACAAAGTCCCCTGATCGAGTATAACAAAGGCCCTTGATCGTATAACAAAGGCCTCTCATCGAGCAAAACAAAGTCCCCTGATCGAGTATAACAAAGTCCCCTGATCATATTGCAAAGCCCCTGATCGAGTATAACAAAGTCCCTCATCGAGTATAACAAAGTTCCCTGATCGAGTATATAACAAAGCCCCTCATCGAGTAAAAATTACAGCTGCCTGATCGAGTATAACAAAGCCCCCATTGAGTATAACAAAGTCCCCTGATCGAGTATAACAAAATCCCTGAACGAAAATAAAAAGTCCTCTCATCGGGAATAACAAAGGCCCTGATCGAGTATAACAAAGGCCCTCTTCGAGTATAACAAAGTCCCATGATCGAGTATAACAAAGTCCCTCATCGAATATAACAAAGTCCCTCATCGAGTATAACAAAGTCCCCATCGAATATAACAAAGTCCCTGATCGAGTATAACAAAGTCGCCTGATCGGGTATAACAAAGGCCCCTTGATCGGGAATAACAAAGGCCCCTGATCGAGTATAACAAAGTCCCCTCATCGAATATAACAAAGTCCCCTGATTGAGCATAACAAAGTTTCATGATCGGGAGTATAACAAAGCCCCCTTGACTGCAAAACAAAGGCCCCTGATCGAGTATAACAAAGTCCCCTGGTTGAGTGTAACAAAGTCCCCTGATCGAGTATAACAAAGTCTCCTCATCGAGTTTAACAAAGTCCTCTAATCGAGAATAACAGCGCCTTTGATCGAGTATAACAAAGTCCCCTGATCGAGTATTACAAAGTCTCCTGATCGAGTATAACAAAGTCCCCTCATCGAGTATAACAAAGTTCCCTGATCGAGTATAACAAAGCCCCTGATCGAGTAAACATAGTCGCCTGATCGAGTATAACAAAGCCCCCCATTGAGTATAACAAAGTCCCCTGATCGAGTATAACAAAATCCCTGAACGAAAATAAAAAAGTCCTCTATCAAATAACAAAGGCCCTGATCGAGTATAACAAAGGCCCCTCTCGTGTATAACAAAGTCCCATGATCGAGTATAACAAAGTCCCCTCATCGAATATAACAAAGTCCCTGATCGAGTATAACAAAGTCGCCTGATCGGGTATAACAAAGGCCCCTGATCGGGAATAACAAAGGCCCCTGATCGAGTATAACAAAGTCCCCTCATCGAATATAACAAAGTCCCTGATTGGAGTATAACAAAGTTTCAAGGATCGAGTATAACAAAGCCCCTGATCAAGTAAAACAAAGGCCCCTGATCGAGTATAACAAAGTCCCCTGGTTGAGTATAACAAAGTCCCCTGATCGAGTATAACAAAGGCTCCTGATCGAGTATAACAAAGCCCCCTGATTGAGTAAAACAAAGTCCCTTGATAGAGTATAACAAAGTCCCTCACCGGGTATAACAAAGTTCCTTGATCGAGTATAACAAAGCCCGCTCATAGAGTATAACAAAGTCCCCTGATCGATTATAACAAAGTCCCCTGATCGGGTATAACAAAGGCCCTCATCGAGTATAACAGACCCCTTTATCGAGAATAAAGTCCCAAGGATCGAGTACAAAAAGTCCCTCATCGAATATAACAAAGTCCCCTGATCGAGTATAACAAAGGCCCCTGATCTATAAGAAACTCCCCTGATCGAGTATAACAAGTCTCCTCATCGAGTTTAACAAAGTCCTCTAATCGAGAATAACAAAGTTACCTTTGATCGACTTTAACAAAGGCCCCTGTTCGAGACATAAAAAGCCTCTAAAAGAGTATATCAAAGGCCACTGATCGGGTATTACAGAGTCCCCAAATCGAGTATAACAAAGGCCCCTCATCAGTATAACAAAGTCCCATGATCCAGTATAACAAAGTCCCCTGATCGAATATAACAAAGTCCACTGATCGAGTATAACAAAGTCCCCTGATCGAGAATAACAAACACCCTTGATCGAGTATACCAAAGGCTCCTTTATCGAGTATTACAAAATCGCAAGCTCGAGTATAACAAAGAACCCTGAACGAGT
>NW_024712914.1:0-2500 GCF_018991925.1 Homarus americanus
TTGGGTAATGTTCTAAGGTGTGAAGTAGGAGTGTGTTTGGTTATAGATGTTTTTATTGCTGAGTGCAGTCTGTCCATTTCTGAGTCTATATCTTCTGTTGTTTTCCCTTGTAGGTTAATCGAGTGGTGATTACTTAAGTCGTCTTTGAAGCTGTCCCAGTCTGTTTTACTCATTTTCAGTCTCTTTTTTATTGGTATCTGTATGGGGCTTGTTGACAGTGTTAGTATAATTGGCAGATGGTCACTGCCTGTATTATATGGTAATTGAAAAAGGCTTTGTTGTTGGTAAAATTTTGTCTGGTGTCGATTGTGTATTGTGATTTCTCCAGGTTGGAAAGTTAGGACCCAGATGATTGATTTTCCCTAAATTTATTAATTGATTAAGGGCGTTTCCCACGACGTTATTATTTGTATTGTCCAAAATCCTATGTCTGGCGTTAAAGTCTCCTAAGATGTACATCGGATGACTATTGTTAGCCAATTTTAATAGGTCTTCTATAGGTAAGTAGTAGCAATAATTACGTCTCCTTGAGTTGTATTTATTTTTATTGCTAGAAATTCATCCTGGAAGTCATCAATTAGTTTAAATTTTAAGTTTCTTTTAACCACTATCGCTACTCCGTCATTTTTCTCGCCCGATTTATTTCTTTGGTTTACATAATAGTTAAAGAGTTTTATGTTGTTGTTTTCTGTCTCACCGTGACTGTTTATTAGTATAATGTCAGGGTCAATTTCGCGATATATATTACTTAGGTTAATTCTCTCGGTCTTCCAGTTTCTTACGTTGTGTTGTATTATTCTTAAAGTTCTTACTGTTTGTCTATTGTCCCTTATTTCTTATACTTGGATTGTGGCAGTTGGAGTGGAGACCTATCATCCTGTTTCCCGCTTCTGACTCTTCTATACTCTGACGGGTCTACTATTTTAAAGTCTTTGGCCGTAATCTTTAGTTTGTCCGTAGTAATTAGTGACCAGACATAATCTTCACTTAGGGATTTTTCTTGATATGTCCACTTGTATATCCCTCCTTCACAGTTTTTTACTATTGTCCCTCCTGTTGGTCTCGATGTTGGGATTCCATGTTTTGTTGTAGTGATATCTTTTAATCCAATTTCTTCAGCAGATTCAGGTTGTATATTGTGATCAGTTTCCATCTTATCTTCTCTCCTCCTACTCCTTTGTCTGTCCTTTTGTTATTTCTATCTTCTCTTTGTCACTTCTAGTCATTTGTCTGGGATCTCTATCAGTCGCTTGTGTTCCTTGTGTATCAGCTGTTGCTCCTTGCTCAAACCTTTGTTCGTCTTGATGTAGTCTTTCTCTCAGTTCGCTTGCATCTGTTGTCTGAAATAGTTTTTCGGATTTTGGATTCTCTGGAAATATCATCTCTGGTAGAGTTATTCCAATTTTAAACATTTTCAACAATTCCTCAAATTTAACTTGTAGTCCAGATTTATTGATATTGTGCAAATCTTTTTATGGATCATACTATCATTACCTATCATGTATTATTGTTAGCTCACTTTACTTGGATTCTGGTCTATGAACCTCTGGACCGCTCTCTTTGCTATTTCAGGCATATGTCATATCCTTTATATCTTGTTCCTTTTTCCTTGTTTCTTGTACTTTTATCATGTGTTTTTTATTGGGCGTGCCATTGCTAACGATATATATCCTATTATATACATTCCCGTTTCTTGCAGTTGGGCCAAGCCAACATGTGTATTCTTACATTCAGTGTGGAGGTATGGTCGTCGCCTGCACAATCTGAAGCAGTACTTTCTTGGGACGGTCTCGTTTGTGTGTTCTTCATATTTGCTTGGCAAGGGAAGCAAGTTTGCAGACTGATGAATGTCTCCCTTCTTTATTTGATGTGGTGTGACTGACATGTTGAATATTAGAAAGCCCTGTTGTAAAACTTTCTCAGCCATTGACACTTCTTCAAACATGAGTATAGTCCTTTATCTTAATGACTTCTTCAATCTTCATCCACCTATTTTGGCGTTCCAGTTCTTCTTTCAGGTCTTCCTCCCGATCTCTTGATCGACTTGACGAACAAAAACTGATCTTTTTGCTTTTTGTTCTGGTGGCATGACAACAATAAGGCCTTCATTGTAAAATATATCTCTTGCTTCTTTTGAAAGGATTTTATCTGAATCAAAGTCATCTTTACAGATTACTTTCAAACCTTCATTGGTGCTGAATATTCTAGTTAGTGGGACTTGCAGTTTGTTGTAAGTGATTTCTGCCACTTTTCCCCTTCCAATAGAGTGTCCCTTATCTCTATGTTTTATTCTAATGCTAGTTGTCATCTTCTTGATTACATCTAATCCCACTACCTATAACACAGGGCTCCTGCCTGGGAGCAGTGACCCCGCCCCCCTCTTGGACGGGCGTCGGGCTCTGCACCCAGGTTACCTGTGAACTATAGTAATATCTAAAGTTGCCACCTACCGGTGACCCCCGGACAAGGGGTGCCCTGCACTATCACAGGTTCCCTTGCC
>NW_024712914.1:10000-15542 GCF_018991925.1 Homarus americanus
TTAAACTTTGACCTCTTTCCCCGTTCCCGCATGCCACAGCAGTGGCACTTGTTTATCCGGAGAAAGAGAGCGAGAGTCGCAGTATTAATTGGCGTGAGCGGCCTTTCCGGCTGCAGAACTAGTGCTCTATCCCGGCGAGCGCCGTTATGAGGCGCAACACCGTCTTTAACGCGTTTAGAGAGAACTCCCCCTGCCTCCCTCCCAGTCATGAGATAGACGTGGACTCGTGGCAAACTCTCAAAGAGAACGCCCACACCGCGTCTGACCGTGGGAGAGGGTGGAGGAGCGCGTGAGGAAGAGCACGGCGTCACCCAAGCATTCTCATCTCTCTGCCTGCACCACTACATGGTAGACTGCGGGCCCAGGCGCACTCATCAATTTAGGTTCCACTGCAATGCATACCAAGCACTCTTTTCGAGGTGATAGACGAAATTCCGGCGGGGCTTACTTAAAAGATATCCGACCCGGTTTCGTTTCCTCTTCGTGGGATGGAGTGCTTCTTCTCCGAGAGAGGAGGAGGACGTGTGCCTCTTAGAACATGTGCAGCATCAGCCATGAGCGGCCGACGGCCATTCGTGTCTCTGTGGACAGCAGGCAAAAGAGCGCCGCCTCCCGAGTTATTTTGGGAGGGGCGACAACTGTCGCTTTGTTGTGTGGTTGAATGTGGGTGCGCCAAGGTCCATGGACTTTGCTAGTGATAGAGCTTGCTTGTTTTTTAAGGGGCAGCCTCGGCGCCAAGAAGCGGCGGGCGATTAAACCCCAAGAGGCGGAGGCTGGTTGGGTTACCCTGGGTGTCGGGGAGACAGTCAGCAGGCACCGAACTTCGCAGCAACCCGATGGATGTATATTTCCGACCCTCGTAAGTGGCGGCGACAAGCTCATATGGCTGCCGCCACCGCCCGCGTATCGTTCAACTTGTCGATGTATCTGGTATTCTTGCGATTCACATACCGACAACGGTTGCTGCGGTCTTCATCGACCCACGAGCCGAGTGATCCCCCGTTAAGAGTTGTGTATTTGCCATTTGGTCTTTTTGCGACTAACCATCACAGGTCGAGTCTCAATGAAAGGGTTTGACAGACATAGCCCAAGTTTGTGGTTTGGGTTTGGCCGGACGGCTTGTTGTTGTTTTTTGACACTTGAATTTCACTCTTTTTGGGTCAAGAGGCTTATTCGCCGGTAGTAAGGAGCGGACGGGCAGCCGTCCAAAGCCCCGTCCGTCCTCCTCCGGTCTTCGCGCTCTCGCCCGAGTGTGGTCCACCTACAGCGTGGTGGTACCTATTTTTGGTGCGGGGGCCGGGATTGTCCTCTTTCGCTGCTGGAGTTGCCAGAGCAGAGCCCGAGACCGCCCAAATCAGGAGAGTAGTAGTAGTAGTTTTAAGAGCGCCCCGTTCTCTTTCTCTCTGTTAATGATCCTTCCGCAGGTTCACCTACGAAAACCTTGTTACGACTTTTACTTCCTCTAAATGATCAAGTTTGGACATCTTTCCGTCAGCTCGAGGCGACGACCCCAGAAAACTCTCGCGGGCAACGGGGCCGACAATCCAAGAGCGCCAGTCCGAAGGCCTCACTAAATCATTCAATCGGTAGTAGCGACGGGCGGTGTGTACAAAGGGCAGGGACGTAGTCAGCGCAAGCTGATGACTTGCACTTACTGGGAATTCCTCGTTCATGGGAAACAATTGCAAGCCCCAATCCCTACCAAGAAAGGCTTTGAACGGGTTACCCGCTCCTCTCAGAGGGGGAAAACTCGTTGATCCCTTCAGTGTAGCGCGCGTGCGGCCCAGAAAATCTAAGGGCATCACAGACCTGTTATTGCTCAATCTCGTGCGGCTAGAATTGCCGCTTATCCCTCTAAGAAGAAGTTGCGAACTGGACACCATTTTCTGGAGATCCGTCGACTACTTAGTAGGCCAGAGTCTCGTTCGTTATCGGAATTAACCAGACAAATCGCTCCACCAACTAAGAACGGCCATGCACCACCACCCACCGAATCGAGAAAGAGCTCTCAATCTGTCAATCCTTCCGGTGTCTGGGCCTGGTGAGGTTTCCCGTGTTGAGTCAAATTAAGCCGCAGGCTCCACTCCTAGTGGTGCCCTTCCGTCAATTCCTTTAAGTTTCTTCAGCTTTGCAACCATACTTCCCCCGGAACCCAAAGACTTTGGTTTCCCGGAAGCTGCCCGCCGGGTCATGGGAATAACGCCGGCGGATCGCTAGTTGGCATCGTCTATGGTTAGAACTAGGGCGGTATCTGATCGCCTTCGAACCTCTAACTTTCGTTCTTGATTAATGAAAACATCCTTGGCAAATGCTTTGCGCGGTAGTTAGATCGCTGCGACGGTCCAAAATTTCACCTCTAAGCGTCGCCAATACAGATACGCCTGTTCCGATTAGTCATTACCTCTGGTTCCGAAAACCAGCAAAATAGGAGCCGAGGTCCTATTCCATTATTCCATGCATCACCATTCCGGGCCATTCAAATGGCCTGCTCACAGGCACTCTAATTTTTCAAAGTAAACTCTCCGGCCACTTTCGGGACGCGCACTTTCGACAAAAGAGCATCGTGCGAGCGTGGCTGTTGGGGCGTGACAGTAAACACCCGTGATTGCACCGTCTGATTCGAACTGAGATCAACTACGAGCTTTTAACCGCAACAACTTTAATATAAGCTATTGGAGCTGGAATTACGCGGCTGCTGGCTGGGCTGCCCTCCAATGGATACTCGTTAAAGGATTTAAAGTGTACTCATTCGATTCGCGAGGCCTCGGATGAGACTCACATCGTTATTTTTCGTCACTACATCCCCGTGCCGGGAGTGGGTAATTTGCGTGCCTGCTGCCTTCCTTAGATGTGGTAGCCGTTTCTCAGGCTCCCTCTCCGGAATCGAACCCTGATTCCCCGTTACCCGTTATAGCCATTGTAGGCGCATAACCTACAATCGAAAGCTGATAAGGCAGACACTTGAAAGAAGCGGCGCCGGTGCGGAGACCGTGCGCTCAGCCCGAAGTTATTCAGATTCACCACAGGTGGGTTACGGACCGGGGGCCGACCAGTTTTGAACTAATAAAAGCGCTCTTCCCTTGCGGTCAGAGACCAATTGCATGTATTAGCTCTAGAATTGCCACAGTTATCCAAGTAAGTGGGTTTACAGATCCAATGAAACATAGCTGATTTAATGAGCCATTCGCGGTTTCGCCTTAAATCGGCTTGTACTTACACATGCATGGCTTAATCTTTGAGACAAGCATATGACTACTGGCAGGATCAACCAGGTAGCTGCTGCTGTTGGCGGCGCCTATCACGGCGGCCAAAATAGTGAGATTGAGAGAGAGGCAGAAGACATTGGGCGAGGGACCGCACGTTGGCCTTAGAGAAATAGCAAACCAGATGATCAGATCTAGCTGCACCTTCTCTTGCTATCCTCGGCGCCGGCAGCGCCACCGTGTGTGCCAATCTCCTCCCTTATCCGCTCCTCTTTGCCCCAGCTCCAGCGAGGCAGCCGACATTGGGCGAGGGACCGCACGTTGGCGAATCTCCTCTCTTATCCGCTCCTCTTCTCTTTGCCCCAGCGAGGCAGAAGACATTGGGCGAGGGACCGCACGTTGGCCTTAGAGAAATAGCAAACCAGATGATCAGATCAAACTGCACCTTCTCTCGCTATCCTCGGCGCCGGCAGCGCCACCGTGTGTGCCAATCTCCTCCCTTATCCTCTCCTCTTCTCTTTGCCCCAGCGAGGCAGCCGACATTGGGCGAGGGACCGCACGTTGGCCTTAGAGAAATAGCAAACCAGATGATCAGATCAAACTGCACCTTCTCTCGCTATCCTCGGCGCCGGCAGCGCCACCGTGTGTGCCAATCTCCTCCCTTATCCGCTCCTCTCCTCTTTACCCAGCTCCAGCGAGGCAGCCGACATTGGGCGAGGGACCGCACGTTGGCCAATCTCCTCCCTTATCCGCTCCTCTTCTCTTCTCTTTGCCCCAGCGAGGCATAAGACATTGGCCCATCTCCTCCTCTCTCTCTTTCTCTTACTGTTTGTGGGGACGTGGGCTCATGAGCGCCATCGTCGCCCAATATTGGTTAGGTTGTGTATTTCACGGGTGGGAACCGCCATCATCGTTGTTAGGTGATGGGGTAACCCAACGTGTGCTTTGACGAGTTTTGGCTGCTAAACTCTCTTTTTAGTATACTCGGCTCCCAGACTGCGCCCTGGTCGTGTTGAACCATGTGCGTTGTCTATGCACATTTAGGGTAGCCGTTTGCGCGTGGAATAGTGCAATGAATCTCGGTCAAGAGACGGTTGGGCGCTGCATTGAAGGCCGGCACAGACGCGAAGACGGGGTGATCAGCCAACGCAAGTCCGCTAAGTTGGGCAGACAGCAAGGCGAAGGGGAGCCCCGTTCCGGACTGAAAGGCCGCAGCATATGCTGTGACGGAAACTAGTAGGGTGGCGACGTGTGCGCCGAGAGAGAGACGGAGTAAATAATGTCCAAACGGAAGAGAGACCTGTCAAGTGTAATTGATAGAGAGCAAGCCTACTCGCCATAAGCCCGCTCCACTGCCATTCCTCTGATCCAATGAGACTAAAATCTCTCTCCTTCTGCTCCAGCCATTGAAGTGCAGGGAAGCGACGGCAATTTTGGTTGTTGTTTTTGAATGCCGCGCTTTGCTTCGCAGAGGCGCCGAAGCGCTCTGCTGGGGGGCGGAAGATATTCCACACCGAATAGGTGTGTGAAGGCACCCTCTCCCCATTAATATAGTGAAATAGTGCAATCCAGCATACAAGGTCGGACGATAGGACATTCACCGTACCGCACCTCGAGAGTGGATGTTGTTTGTTGGGTAAGGTTAAAACCGGACTGTTCGCAGACAGCCGAATAACCCGGTTCCGGACTAATTGGTGGATGCAACATCATGATGATGCTGCTGCTGCTGTCGCGGAAACCGCAGTGGCGACGTGAGAGAGTAATAATGTTCAATAGGGAGAGCGACCTGGCTAGTGTAATTGATAGATCGCGAGCCTACTCGCCATTAGCCCGCTCCACTGCCATTCCTCTGACCCAATGAGACTATTCTCTCTCTCGCTCTCCTTCTGCTCCAGCCATTGCAGGGCAGGGAGAGGAAATCGACGGCAATTTTGGTTGTTGTTTTTGAATGCCGCGTTTTGCTTCGCAGAGGCGCCGAAGCGCTCAGCTGGGGGGCGGAAGATATTTCACATCGAATATGTGTGTGAAGGCACCCTCTCCCCTTAATATAGTGAAATAGTGCAATCCAGCATACAAGAGCGGACGATAGGACAGTCACCGTACCGCACCTCGAGAGTGGAAGTTGTTTGATCGTTTGTTAGGCAAGGTTAAAACCTGACTGTTCGCGAACAGCCGAATAACCCGGTTCCGGACTTACAATAGACGCAACATCATGATGCTGCTGCTGTCGCGGAAACCGTAGTGGCGACGTGCGCGCCGAGAGAGTAATAATGTTCAATTGGGAGACAGACCTGGCTAGTGAAATTCATAGATCGCGCTCCACTGCCATTCCTCTGACC
>NW_024712915.1:0-7083 GCF_018991925.1 Homarus americanus
CACACCTGATTCATGGCACTGAAGGGGTGCCCGGCCCTCACACCCCGCTTCACAGCACTGTAGGGTTGCCCGGCCTTCACACCCCGGGTCATGGCACTGAAGCGGTGCCCGGCCGTCACACCCCGGGCCATGGTGCTGAAGGGGTGCCCGGTCCTCACACCCTGGGCTTTGGTGCTGGAGGGGTGCCCGGCCCTCACATACCGGGTCATTGAGCAGAAGGGGTGCTCGGACATCACACCCCGATTCATGGCACTGAAAGGGTGCCCGGCCCTCACACCCTGGGTCATGGCACTGAAGGGGTGCTCGGCCCTCACACCCCGGGTCATGGCACTGAAGCGGTGCCCGGCCGTCACACCCCTGGCCATGGCACTGAAGGTGTGCCCGGCCCTCACACCCATTGTCATAGACCTAAACGAGCGCCCGGCACTCACACCCCTGGTCATAGACCTAAACGAGTGCCCGGCCCTCACACCCCGGGTCATGGTACTGAAGGGGTGCCCGGCCCTCACACCCCGGGTCATGGCACTGAAGGAGTGACCGGCCCTCACACCCCGGGTCATAGCACTGAAAGGATGCCCGGCCCACACACCCCGGGTCATGTCATTGAAGGGGTGCCCGGCCCTCACACGCCGGGTCATGTCAGTGAAAATGTGCCCGGCCCTCACACCCCGGGTCATAGCACTGAAGGGGTGCTCGGCCCTCATACCTCAGGTCATGGTGCTGGAGGGGTGCCCGGCCCTCACACCCCGATTCATGGCACTGAATGGGTGCCCGGCCCTCACACCCCGGTTCACAGCACTGTAGGGTTGCCCGCCCTTTACACCCCATTTCATGGCACTGAAATAGTGCCCGGCACTCACACCCCGGGTCATGACACTGAAGGGGTGCACGGCACTCACACCCCGGGTCATGGACCTAAAGGGGTGCCCGGCCCTCACTACCCGGGTCATGGGGTTGAAGCGGTTCCCGGTCCTCACACCACGGGTCATGGAGCTGAAGGGCTGCCCGGCCATCACACCCCGATTCATGGCAATGAAAGGGTGCCCGACCCTCACACCCGTGTCATGTGAAGGGGTGCGCGGCCCTCACACCCCTGAAGCTTTAGGTGCCTGGCCCACACCCCCGCTTCCCACAGCACTGGGGTGTCTGGCCCACACCCGTGCCATAAAAGGGATTGGAGCCCGCCCTCACACCCTGGTTCATGTGCCAAGGAGCGCCCCGCCCCAGCACCTTGATTTCATGGCACTGAAGGGGTTCCCGGCCCTCACACCCCGGGTCATGTCACTGAAAGGGTGCCCAGCTCTCACACTCCGGGTCATGGCACTGAAGGGGTGCCTGGCCCTCACACCCCGGGTCATGGTGTGCTGGAGGGTGCCCAGCCTCACACCCCCACCAGTGGTGCCCGGCCCTCACAACCTGGGTCAGCACACTGAAGGGGTGCCCAGCTCTCACACTCCGGGTCATGGCACTGAAGAGGTGCCTGGCCCTCACACCCCGGGTCATGGTGCTGAAGGGGTGCCCGGCACTTACACCCCGGGTCATGTGAAAGGGTGCCCGGCCCTCACACCCCGGTTCATATCACTGTAGGGGTGCCCTGCCCCCACACCCCGTTTCATGTCACTGAAGGGGTGCCTGGCCCTAAAACCCCGGCTCATATCACTTATGGGGTGCCCGGCCCTCACACTCCGGGTCATGGTGCTGGAGGGGTGCCCAGCCCTGACACCCCGGGTCATGTGAAGGGGTGCCCGACCCTCACACCCTGGTTCACAGCACTGTGTGGGTGCCCGGCACTCACACCCCCGTTTCATGGCACTTATGGGGTGCCCGGCCCTTACACCCCTGTTCATGTCACTGAAGGGGTGCCCGGCCTCCACACCCCGGGTCATGGCACTGAAGGGGAGCCGAGCTCTCACACCCCGGGTCATGTCACTAAAGGGGTGCCCGGCCCTCACACCCCGGGTCATGTCACTGAAGGGGTGCCCGGCCCTCTCATCCCGGGTCATGGCACTGATGAGATGCCCGGCCCTCACACCCCTGGCCATGGCACTGAAGGGGTGCCCGGCCCTCACACCATGGGTCATGTCACAAAAGGGGTGCCCGGCCCTTACACCCCGGGTCATGTCACTGAAGGGGTGCCCGGCCCTCACACTCCGGGTCATGGCACTGATGAGGTGCCCGGCCCTCACATCCCTGGCCATGGCACTGGAAGGGTGCCCGGCTCTCACACCCTGGGCCATGGTGCTGGAGGGGTGTCAGGCCATGACACACCCGGATCATTACACTGAAGGGGTGCCCGGCCCTCACACCCCAGGCTGAAGGGGTGCCCCGGCCCTCACACCCCGTTTCGTAACACTGTAGGGATGCCCTGCCCCCACACCCCGTTTCATGTCACTGATAGGGTGCCCGGCCCTCACACCCCGGGTCAGGTCACTGAAGGGGTGCCCGGCACTCACCCCCCGGGTCATGGAAGTGATAAGGTGCCCGGCCCTCACACCCCATGCCATGGCACTGAAGGGGTGCCCGGTCCTCACACCCCGGGTCATGTCACTAAAGGGTTGCCCGGCCCTCACACCCCGGGTCATGTCACTGAAGGGGTGCCCGGCCCTCACACCCCGGGTCATGGCACTGAAGGGGTGCCCTCACAGCCCGGGCCATGGTGCTGGAGGGGTTTCAGGCCCTGACACACCTGGGTCATGACACTGAAGGGGTGCCCGGCCCTCACACCCCCAGGCCATAATGCTGGAGGGTTGCCCGGCTCTCATACCCCCGGTCATAGCACTGATGAGGTGCCCGGCCCTCACACCCCTGGCCATGGCACTGAAGGTTTGCCCGGCCCTCACACCCCTGGTCATGTACCTAAAGTGGTGCCCGTCCCTCACTTCCGTTTCATGGCACTGGAAGGGTGCGCGGCCCTCACACCCCAGGCCATGGTGCTGGAGGGGTGCCCGGCCCTCACACCCCGGGTCATGTCACTGAAAGGGTGTCCGGCCCTCACACCCCGGGTCATATCACTGAAGGGGTGCCCTCTCCTCACTCCGGGTCGCCTTTGAGGGGTGCCTGCTCACACACCCCAGGTCATGGTGCTGGTGCCAGCCTCACACCCCCGTTTTACCGCCTGTGGGGATGCCACCCCCCACTGCCCCCCCCGTTTCATGTCACTGATAGGGTGCCCGGCCATCACACCCCGGGTCATGTCACTGAAGGGGTGCCCGGCCCTCACCCCCCGGGTCATGGCACTGAAGGGGTGCCCAGCCCTCACACCCCGGGTCATGTCACTAAAGGGATGCCCTGCCCCCACACCCCGTTTCATGTCACTGATAGGGTGCCCGGCCATCACACACCGGGCCATGGTGCTGGAGGGGTGTCTGGCCCTGACACACCCGGGTCATGACACTGAAGGGGTGCCCGGCCCTCACACCCCAGGCCATAGTGCTGGAGGGGTGCCCTGCCCTCATACCCCGAGTCATGTCACTGAAAGGGTGTCTGGCCCTGACACACCCGGGTCATGACACTGAAGGGGTTCCCAGCCCTCACACCCCGGGTCATGGCAAAAAAGCGGTGCCCGGCCGTCACACCCCTGGCCATGGCACTGAAGGTGTGCCCGGCCCTCACACCCATGGTCATAGACCTAAACGGGTGCCCGGCCCTCACACCCCGGGTCATAGGGCTGAAGGGGTGCCCCGCCCTCACACAGCGATTCATGGCACTGAAAGGGTGCCCGGCCCTCACACCCCGGGTCATGGCAATGAATAGGTGCCCGGCTGTCACACCCCAGTTCATAGCTCTGTCGGGGTGCCCGGGCCTCACACCCCGTTTCGTAACACTGTAGGGATGCCCTGCCCCCACACCCCGTTTCATGTCACTGATAGGGTGCCCGGCCCTCACACCCCGGGTCATGTCACTGAAGGGGTGCCCGGCCCTCACCCCCCGGGTCATGGCACTGATAAGGTGCCCGGCTCTCACACCCCTTGCCATGGCACTGAAGGGGAGCCCGGCCCTCACACCCCGGGTCATGTCACTAAAGGGGTGCCCGGCCCTCACTTCCGTTTCATGGCACTGGAAGGGTGCCCGGCCCTCACACACCGGGCCATGGTGCTGGAGGGGTGTCTGGCCCTGACACACCCGGGTCATGACACTGAAGGGGTGCCCGGCCCTCACACCCCGGGTCATGGCAATGAATAGGTGCCCGGCTGTCACACCCCAATTCATAGCTCTGTCGGGGTGCCCGGGCCTCACACCCCGTTCCATGGCACTAAAGGGATGCCAGTCCCTCACATCCCAGCTCATGGCACTGAAGGGGTGCCCGGCCCTAAATTGCAGGGTCATGTCACTGAAGAGGTGCCCGGACCTCACACCCCTGGCCATGGTACTGAAGGTATGCCGGGCCCTCACACCCCTGGTCATAGAGCTAAACGAGTGCCCAGCCCTCACCCCCCGGGTCATGGCACTGAAGGAGTGACCGGCCCTCACACCCCGGGTCATGGCACTGAAAGGGTTCCCGGCCCTCACACCCCGGGTCATGGTGCTGGACGGGTGCCCGGCCCTCACACACCGGGTCATGTCACTGAAGGGGTGCCCGGCCCTCACACCCCAGATCATGTCACTGAAGGGTCGCCCGGCCCTCACACCCCGGGTCATGGCACTGAAGGGGTGCCTGGCGCTCACACCCCGGGTCATGATGCTGAAGGGGTGCCCGGCTTTCACACCCCGATTCATGGCACTGAAAGGGTGCCCTGCTCTCACACCCCGGGTCATGATGGCTGAGGGGTGCCCGGCCCTCACACCCCGGGTCATGGGGTTGAAGCGGTTCTCGGCCATCACACCCCGGGTCATGGTGCTGATGGGGTGCCCGGCCCTCACACCCCAATACTTGGCACTGAAAGGGTGCCCGGCCCGCACACCCCGGTATATGTCACTAAAGGGATGCCCGGCCCTCACACCCCAGGGCATGGTGCTGAAGGGGTGCCCGGCTTTCACACCCGGACTCACGGCACTGAAAGGGTGCCCGGCCCTCACATCCCTGGTCATGGTGGCTGAGGGGTGCCCGGCCCTCACACCCCGGGTCATGGGGTTGAAGCGGTTCCCGGCCATCACACCCCGGGTCATGCTGCTGATGGGGTGCCCGGACCCTCACACCCCTGGTCATAGACCTAAACGAGTGCCCGGTCCTCACACCCCTGGTCATAGACCTAAACGAGTGCCCGGCCTTTACACCCCGGGTCATGGGGCTGAAGGTGTGCCCCGCCCTCACACCGGGGGTCATGGCCTGAAGGAGTGACAGGCCCTCACACTCCGGGTTATGGCACTGAAAGGGTGCCCTGCCCACACACCCTGGGACATGTCATTGAAAGGGTGCCCGGCCCTCACACCCCGGTGTCATGTCACTGAAAGGGTGCCCGGCCCTCACACCACGGGTCATAGCACTGAAGGGGTGCCCGGCCCTCATACCCCGGATCATGGTGCTGGAGGGGTGCCCGGGCCTCACACACCGATTCATGGCACTGAAAAGGTGCCCGGCCCTCACACCCCGTGTCATATGAAGGGCTGCCAGCTTTTCACGCCCCGTTCTGGCACTAAAGGGTCCCCAGCCTTCCACCACCCCCGGCTCCTTGGCACTAAAAGGTGCCCAGCCCTCCCACCCCAGGACATAGCACCCAAACGCCCAACCATTTCCACTGGTGCCAAACCCTGGCAGGTACTCAGCCCTCACCCATGTCATGTGAGGTGCCTCCCTCCCCACCCCGGTTCCTGCTTTACTGTAGTTGTGCAGCCCTCACCCATTTCCCTTGGCACTGAAAGTGCCAACCCTCCCCCACACACCCCTTACTCCCAGCTGGGTGCCCGTAACTTGTCCCGTTCATGTCACTGAAAAGGGGTAGCCAGCCCTCACACCCCGGGTCATGTCACTGAAGCGGTGCCCAGCCGTCACACCCCTGGCCATGGCCCTGAAGGTGTGCTCGGCCCTCACACACCTGGTTATAGACCTAAACGGGTGGCCGGCCCTCACAACTCGGGACATGGGGCTGAAGGGGTTCCCGGCCGTCACACCTCAGGTCATGGCACTGAAGGAGTGGCTGGCCCTCACACCCCGGGTCATGGCACTGAAAGGGTGCTCGGCCCTCACACCCCGGGTCATAGCACTGAAGGGGTGCCCGGCCCTCACACCCCTGGCCATAGACCTAAACGAGTGCCCGGCCCTCACATCCCGGGTCATGGGGCTGAAGGGGTGCCCGGCGGTCACACCCCGGGTCATGGCACTGAAGGAGTGGCTGGCCCTCACACCCTGGGTCATGGCACTGAAAGGGTGCTCGGCCCTCACACCCCGGGTCATAGCACTGAAGGGGTGCCCGGCCCTCATACCCCGGGTCATGGTGCTGGAGGGGTGCCCGGGCCTCACACCCCAGTTCACAGCACTGTAGCGGTGCCCGGCCTTCACACCCCGTTTCATGGCACTGAAAGGGTGCCCGGCCCTCAACCCGATTCCTGGCACTGAAATCGAGCCCGGCCCTCACACCCCGGGTCATGGTGCTGAAGGGGTGCCCGGCCCTCACACCCCGATTCATGGCGCTGAAGGGGTGGTTGGCCCTCACACCCCGGGTCATGGTGCTGAAGGGGTGCCCGGCCCTCACACCCCGATTCATGGCACTGAAAGGGTGCCCGGCCCTCACACCCTGGTTCATGGCACTGAAGGGGTGCCCGTCCATCACACCCCGGTTCATGACACTGAAAGGGTGCCCGGCCCTCACACCCCGGTTCATGGCACTGAAAAGGTGCCCGACCCTCACACCCGTGTCATGTGAAGGGGTGCCCGGCCCTCACACCGCGGTTCATAACTCTGTAGGGGTGCTCTGCCCTCACACCCCGTTTCATTGCACTAAAGGGGTGCCCGGCCCTCACACCCCGGGTCATGGCACTGAATCGGTGCGCGGCCGTCACACCCCTGGCCATGGCACTGAAGGTATGCTCGGCCCTCACACCCCTGGTCATAGACCTAAACGATTGCCCGGCCTTCACATCCCGGGTCATGGGGCTGAAGGGGTGCCCAAGCCTCACACCCCGGGTCATGGCACTAAAGGAGTGACC
>NW_024712916.1:0-12500 GCF_018991925.1 Homarus americanus
GGAAGGTTAGGTTAGGTTAGGTTGGAGTTGATATACGTAGTTATTTATAGTATTAATATTAAAGGGTAATTGATTAGTTAAAATATTGTACGTGGTTTAAAGGCATATGTACGTAAGTCGTTATTTGAGTGTTGTAGTTAACAACGGATTAAGATACTGTACGTAGTTTAAGGATGAGTGTACTCAAGTAGTGCCTTGTTATCAATGTTCAAAGGGAATAGTACGTGAACACGTTAGGATTTGAGTGGTAGTGTTCATCATGTGTTGAAATCCTAGGAGCTTTAGACATCAGTGCATTCCAATACTGTTATTTTGACACTGCAAGGTTCAGATTACTTGGAGATATGACCAAAAAACACAGAAATTTTTAAGTTTCATTATTATGTTGGATATAAACTTAAAAAATCTGTAAAATCTGTAAAAAAAAGAACTAAGTCAAAATCGGAATACAAAAAGGATTTCCAGATTATTAAACATCGATTCATTATAATGGTGATAAATGGAGGAAAAAAATAGGATAATTCTTAATAAACTTGTTTCTATCTCCCCGAAGTTTCTGACGATGGATCTTGTCAACACGGTGTTGTCTTCGTCAGGTGTGTGAGCGAAGATTACTTATCTGGAGGAGTAGCAGCAGAAGGAGGACTCATGAGCCAGGTTGAGGGGTACCGGAAGGCGAGCTTCGCGTTCCTCCTGTGTTTGGTAGTCACCTGCTGGACGACGTCAGGTGAATGTGTCTATCTGTCTGTCCCTCCCTCCCTCCCTCTCTGACTCCCTCTCTCCTTCTCTCCCTCCCTCCCTCCCTTCCTCCCTCTCTGCCTCTCCCTCTCCTTCTCTCCCTCCCTCATTGGTCCTCAAGTCACACTCCCATCAACACATACCGGCTGAATAACACATGTTCTACACGAATCACACTTACCCCCTGAATGACACACACACACACACACACACACACACACAAACACACACACACACACACACACACACACAGAGTTCTTCCATAGTGAATGGGAAAGAAATGGCTTGTCAGAGATGTGATAGAGTATTGTTAATGATTTCTGGTCCAGGAGGTGTGAGAGAGAGAGAGAGAGAGAGTCAGACAGACAGTGAGATTCATGCTACAGTGTGATAGTCTTTGTCATAATTAACAAGTATTGATTCAGGTGAGGAGTCTTCCCTACCCGTCTCTAGCACCTGTATGGACTTTGAATCACCTTTTATTGTTTTCACCTGTAATTAGGGAGACATGTGTGTTATTTATCATTATTTTTAACCAGTATTTGTAGTTCTGTCGTGGCATTTAATTGAAGATAAATTGTATTAATGTATTTCTGTGTATTTTTGTATAGGTATGGGTGAATATAGACGATTAATGTTTACTCTCTCTCTCTCTCTCTCTCTCTCTCTCTCTCTCTCTCTCTCTCTCTCTCTCTCTCTCTCCCTTAACAGGAGGCGCCAACATAACAGTGGTAACTATTCAGACCGATGAACAAGCCACGACGGACGATTTCCTGGACACCGGACTAGGCGTCGTTCCCTCACTCACCCAGGTAAGCACAACACCTTAATTAACTCCGGCTTAGGTTAGCTTAGGTTAGGTTTAATTGCCACTCCCCCTTCCCCTCCCCTCCCTGGTCATAGTAATAGTAGGTAGTTATAATCCAGCATCAGGTTACAGTTAGATATAAAGTTTTTAAAAGATGAATTCAAAGTTTTGACTATATTTGAAGTTAATAAAGTCAAATTTATAGTCTTATATTAGAGAATTATGAAGTCAAAATAATAATCAGAGTTATACATAGATGATGTAATTTAGGATCAGTAACTTCACCTCTTACCTGTTTGTTTATTACAGGTGACGATATGTGTCAGATATCGTCTACTGCACGTTGGGCCGGACAACGGGCCAATACTGAGTTACTTCGCTGATGGCTACGATAATGAGATACAACTGTGTACGTGTGTTATGTTCCTTACCTCTGATGACTTCACACGGGGTTAGAGAGGAAGGCTGGCGATATATGATGATAAGTCATTATGAACCTATAAAATATAACGATGTTTTCACCATTAGTTATCTTATTATGATAACAATAACCTGTCTCGATTATTGATAACATTTATTGATTAATGTCCTCAGTGAATATGGGTGGTAATTGTGCTAACGTCATCTTATCTTCCTCTAAACACACACACACACAACAGGGGTGAACTGGAGGCGGCAGATAGTGGAGTTTATGTGCTGTAAATACCGCCTCCAAGTGGAGATGTCCCTCCCTGTCGAGATGTACAAGTGGCACCATGTGTGTTATGCTGTTGACCTTCATTCCATGAGGTCCTGGCTGGCTTATGACGATCTGGTGAGTAATTTGGTGTGTGTGTGTGTGTGTGTGTCTGTGTGTGTCTGTGTGTAAAATAATAATAATAATAATAATAAACGGTTTATTGAAAAAGTTTGCAGCCCGAAGGCTGAAAATATACATTGGACATAAATGACTTATTACATACATTGTTGGTTTAACAAAAGCTTTCATTAGAGAAAGGTGAAGGAACATATACAGTGAACATACAGTTTAATGTTTACACACGTAGATAATGTGAGCTGAGGTGTCGAACATAAGAACATAAGAACATAAGAATGGAGGAAACTGCAGCGGGCCTATTGGCCTCTACTGGGCAGTTACCGTTTACACCCAACCCCTATTGCTCATATAAGCATCCAACCTATGTTTGAAGCTATTCAGCATATTCGAGTTAATGATGATATTTGGTAACTTGTTCCATTCATCCACTACTCTGTTTCCAAACCAGTGTTTACCTATTTCACGCCTAAATCTAAATTTGTCTAATTTAAGACCTTTGTTACGAGTTCGCTCCTTGTTGACTAGTTTGAGTACCTTTGTAATGTCCCCTTTGTTTAGCCCTGACTTCCACTTATACACCTCTATCAGGTCGCCTCTCGCTCTACGTCTCTCGAGGGAGTGCAAATTAAGATGCTTTAACCTGTCTCTATACTCAAGGTTCCTAATGCCCGGGATTAGTCTTGTCATTCTCCTCTGAATTCTTTCCAATGATTCTATATCCATTCTGTAATACGGTGACCAGAACTGAACTGCTTAATCCAGGTGTGGTCTCACAAGCGCAAGATACAGTTTTAGGATGACCTCTCTAGTCTTGTAACTAACACTCCTTTGTATGAACCCGAGTACTTTATTAGCCTTGTTACGAGCAAAAACACATTGTTTACTTGGGTTAAGGTTCCTACTTATCATTACTCCTAAATCTCTCTCGAAGTCGGATTTCTCTATGGCATCGTTGTTCATCTGGTATCTGGTTTCCCTGTTTACATCCCCTACACTGAGTACTTTACATTTGTCCACGTTGAATTTCATCTGCCATTTTTCAAACCATTCGAAATTTTTTTTTAGATCTTCCTGTAGTTTTGCGGAGTCCTCGTCAGATTTAATAACACGTCCTATTTTAGTGTCATCAGCAAATTTATTTATGTTGCTGTCTATGCCGAAATCTATGTCGTTTACGTATATAATACATAATAATGGTCCAAGTACTGAGCCTTGGGGAACTCCACTTGTGACGTTGCTCCAAAGGGACTTAGTGCCCTTAATGCTCACTCCCTGTTTCCTCTCCTGTAACCACGCCCTAATCCATTTAAGGATGTTACCTTTGATGCCATGTGCTTCTACCTTTCTAATTAGTCTTTCGTGGGGGACTCTGTCGAAGGCTTTGCTAAAGTCGAGATATACCACATCATAATTGTGCCCCTCGTCCACCGATTCGAAAACTAATGAAAAGAATGTTAACAGATTAGTTAGACAAGAACGTCCACTTGTGAAGCCAGGCTGGGAATCATTGATGAATCGGTGCTTCTCCAGGTGATTTCGAATAGAGTTTGAAATGATTGCTTCCAGTAATTTGCCTACTATTGATGTTAGACTGATTGGGCGGTAGCTAGAGGATAGTGATCTATCCCCCTTCTTGAAAATCGGTAATACATTCGCTATCCTCCAGGATTCTGGTACTACACCTGCTTTTAAGGACATGTTAAACAACTTTGCTAAGGGCATACTAAGCTCTTCCTTACATTCCTTTAATACTCTGGCAAATATCTCATCGGGACCAGGTGACTTATTAGGCTTTAGTTTGCCTATTTGCTTACTAACATCGTTACTAGTCACTACTATTTCGCTTAATTTGTTTTCTTCACTATCTCTGAATAGAGCCGGTGCCTGGGGTATCATGTTTAAATTTTCGGTGGTGAAAACTGTTGAAAAATATTTATTCAAATTATTGCTCATTTCTCCGTCGTTATCAGTGAGCTCGCCGGTATCTGACCGTATTGGTCCAATCTTTTCTCGTGTTTTTGTTTGATACATTTGGTAGAATCCTTTGGGGTTTGTCTTCGCCTCCCTTGCTATCCTTACCTCATTATTCCTCTTGGATTTCCTTATCTCGGTTTTAACCCTACTCGCCAATATCTTATAATAATCCTGGAGGTAAATTTCGCCATGCTTTATCCTTCTACCTATAGCCTTCCTTTGGCCAATGATGTTCTTTAAATAATTATTTATCCATTTAGGGTCATTGTTGTCTGATCTGAGTTTTTTGTATGGTATGTTCTGCCTTTGTGCATTAAGTAACTCATTATTTAAATTGTCGTGGAACTCAGCAATCTCAGATGTCGTTATCAGGTCGGAGTTGTCTGTCGTGTTCACGGCCAAGCGCGACACCCCCTCTCTCAGCTGCCTCTTTAAACTGTCAAAGTTTGCTCTTCTGAAATCTGGGACTTTAGTGGAATTTTCCTTTCGTCTACCCTGAAAATCTAACTGGAATCTAATTTCTTTGTGATCGCTGTTTGCAAATTTATTCCCTTCCTCGACAATGCTAATGAGGTTTTCTCTGTTCGACAGAACTAAATCGAGTATATTATTACCCCGTGTGGGTTCGGTTATATGTTGACTTAGGAAACAGTCCTGAATCGTCTCGAGAAAATCCTCTGATTCTGAGTTGCCCGTAAGGTCAATCCAATCTATTTGGCCAAGGTTAAAGTCGCCTACTATACAGACTTTGTTGTGTATGGAAGCCCTGCGCATTTCATCCCAGATAAGTCGCTCATTGACTCTATCAAGATTGGGAGGTCTATATATTACTCCTGTGATTAATTTTTCCCTACCGTCGCTTAATTCTATCCAAATTGTTTCTGTATTCCGCTCAGATTTTATTTCCTTATTTATTTCACACTTCAGATTATCCCTAACATAGATTGCTACTCCGCCTCCTTTCCTGGTCTGCCTATCGGTATGGAACAATTTGTAACCCGCAATTTGGTATTCGACCGGCAACTCACGTGAGTCTAGGTTGATCCATGTTTCAGTGAATGCTATTATATCGATTTTTTCAGTACAAACCAAGGCCCTAATATCATCCATTTTGTTTCTCATACTTCTACTGTTCGCGTAGTGGACATTTAAGTTAGTCGTGTTCTGAGTCCTCCCTTTACCGCGTTTAGTTTTAAACTCCCTGTTTAATATAGTTTTGTCATCATTCTTAACACTATTGCCCTGTAATCTTTTACTTTGTTTACCCGCTCCCACTGCAGTTTCCCCCACCCCCGTGCCCATATGTTCCCCTAGCAGTTTAAAGACTTCGATATCCTTTGAACTGCCCCCTCTAGAGACACAGCACTTAACTGACAACAGATGTCACTCAGGAACTCAGTAATGATGAATCAGGCATGAGCTGTCTCGAACGTGTAGACCCGGCGTAGACGTAGAAGTGAATGCTTGTAGAAGTAGGTAGATGCCGTAACTTGTTAGTAAGTCATAGACACTGTAACTCTCTTCAGAGGTTAGGAATTATCCCATAAAACTGCCACCACCTGTAAGCCTGTAAACCTGTAAGGCCGATGCAAGGTGGGACTTGCCAGGAGAACGTCCCACTTAAAAGTAATTTGCTTGTAGTTGTTTAGAGTCCCGTTGTGATCAACAAAATGTCGGAGACTGTCGCTACTTAATATCTACCTTGGTTTCACGTCTTCCATAAAAGTGGGTTAGTTATACACGACACTTATGTATGTACAACGTGTATTTACAGATCCACTCTACAACTGTACAGAGAAATAGGCTGGCCCCGTGATCTAGTACTGAGGTGGTCCCAGTGTTAGTTGCTCTAGAACTGAGGTTTTCTCATTGTTAGGCGTCCTTGTACTGAGGTGGTCTTAGTGATAGAGGTGTGCGGTGTGGGGTCCAGCAAAAGCCTAACTCAAGTGCTTGCCGTTTGCCACGCCAGGGGAGAGTACTTCATACACGCACCACTAGAGTGATCCATGAGTCAAGCTTTTAGAAGGTATTCGAAGGAGGAAATAATCACCTCCCTGGAATGTACTGCCGACCACCATTCAGCTGTGTTGATGTTATGTTTTATAAATAACCAGCTGGAAATGATCTCGTTGACCCATGACTCACTCTTACTGACGGTGCTACTATCTATATACAATACATTAATTATCTAACTATCTAAAATACTTGATGCATTGCAAGTGTGAAGAAAAGTGCCCAATTACCAAATATGAGCAATTAAGTCAGTGTTCAAAGAATTACCTAATTACTCAGAGGAGGGTTGCATCATACTGCGACACTTAAGCGTAGTCATAACACTCTGCCTGTCAGCCCGACTGAAGCCGGCTGCTACGTCTTACGCCGAGCGATATAACCTATGAACAACCTCTACCCTCTACAGGTCATTGAATAATGAATGCTCTTTATTATACATCTATGGATGTGAATTAAGTACGTACTCTAAATTATACAGTATGTAAATTATACTGGTGACAAGTGTGTGTGTGTGTGTGTGTGTCTTAATGAATCAATGTTGCATCTTGTCATTTGTACCTTTATGTTTTGCCTCGACCTCAAAGGGTTAAAATCTATGGTGGTGGTGGTGGCTGTTGCAGTACCGGGAGGCGACGGTGAAGACAGAGTCTCCTGAGCAACTGAATATCGCTGGTGGCGGGCGCTTCGTCATGAACCAAGACCTGGACAACATTGAGGGAGGTTTCAACGTCCGTCAGAGTGTTCACAACGACGTGGCTCAACTCCTCCTGTACCGTGAGGTTCTGCCCCCTGCCTACCTCAAGGCCTACGTCAAATGCCAGGAACCTGAGACCAACGTGAAGCCATTTCTCTACTTCGACGAGGGCATGACCATGTTCACCCAAAGAGGTCGTGTCCGTGTTTCTGTGGCGCCGCTGGAATCCCTCTGTCAGGAAGACGCCAGCAGACTTGTGATGCTCCCGGAGAAAATGAATTTTGATTCCGCCTTCGCCGCCTGTTCCGGGATGAAGGGGTTGATGGCTATACCGACCAGCGAGGAGGAAAACACCCAAATATTCGACGAATTTTTTAAGTTTAATGACCTGTGTGTGGATTCCTTCGGGACGCTCTACTGGCTCGGGTTTAAAGGTGACCTCAACACTGATGAATGGCTGACCGTGAACACCAACCAGCACCTCACTTGGGATAAACTAGCCACCGGGTTTGATAAAGTCAAAGCAGGTCAGTTGTGTGCTAGTGTAGGCGGCGCTGACTTCCCCTATGACTGGTACAGCACACCTTGCCAGTACCTCATGTGTCCTCTCTGTAACTTCACCGCTACACCATCGTTCAGAGTGCGGGGACTGTGTAAGGATTCAGTTATCGACAGAAATCTCTTCCTTAGAGATTATGAAAACAACAAACCACAATTCCATGGGCCGCATTTCACTGGCGTCTCCTGGGACAGGGACAACGCCACCTGGAAGTTGACAAGTAGAGGCCACGAGAACCTGACGGGTTATATGGTGATGAAGGTCCCCACCGAATATCCTGTCGGCGTTCACTCCTGGATCATCACAGGCGACAAGTGTGTTGCGAGTGAGGTAAGACGGTGAAAGCTAGCTCTCTGTCTGTCTGTTTGTCTGTCTCGTCTCTCTCTCTCTCTCTCTCTCTCTCTCTCTATTTTTGTGAATGACATAAAAGTACCCCAAAACTCATTAGTTTCTTGTGTCTTCCGTATTAGTTCAGTGTTAGAAGGGAACACTAAAACCATTCTTATCTTATCATATACCTGAAGCTGGAGGTGTTGATAACGGCGTGTGGTGAGGAGGAGTACACCTGCAACGACGGCGCCTGCATCAGCAAGACACAACGCTGTGATTTGGCAACTAACTGCCCCGACAGGAGTGACGAGCTGAACTGCCACCTGGCACAAATCCCCAGCGGCTACTCCCTGGAGATGCCTCCACCTAAGGATCAAAACACGCCAGTTCCCGTCCGCATCCTCGTCGAAATCACCTCCGTCAGGAAGATCGATATCCTGGGCTTCAAGATGGTGCTGGACATCATTCTAAGACTGTTCTGGCGGGACGGGAGACTGAGCATGAAGAACCTGAGGAAGGATCTTAACTCTAACAAAGTCCAAGATCTGAAGAAACTGTGGATACCGCTACTACAGGTTGAGGACGGGGCGAGGAGTCTGGCGGACCTCTTGCTCAGGTCGGAGTCGCTGTTGGTGCAGAGGGAGGGGAGCCCCACCGCTGACGACGACTCTAGACTGTACGAAGGTAAAACACTGCAGCTTGACATTGGTTTTTCTTCTGTGTGTTTGTTATTGTTGTTGTTTTATGGTCGCTAACACCAGGTGACTCTCTCTCTCTCTCTCTCTCTCTCTCTCTCTCTCTCAAATACCTGTCCTAGGGCCCTGCACCCTTATCATACCCTCCCTCAAACATCTCTCCTACGACCTCCCTGTATCCTCCCTGTACTGTATCCTGCAGACGACGTGTACCTGGGCTCGGAGAACACGATGATGCTGTACCAGGTGTATACAGTCGACTTCACCTGTCAGTTCCAGTTACGGCTGTACCCGTTTGATTCTCAGGTGTGCTCCGTCGCCTTCAGTCTAATTGGTGTCTCTCCCTCCTTCGTCATCCTAGATAAGGTGAGTGAATCCTTCGAGGTTCATAGGATGTGAGTGAGTCCTTCCATGTTCATCATAGTATAAGAGAGTCCTTCGTAACTCTCTCTCTCTCTCTCTCTCCCTCACTCTCTCTCTCTCTCTCTCTCTATCACTCACTTTCTCTCTCTCTCTCTCTCTCTCTCTGTCTCTTTCTCTCTCTCTCTCTCTATCACTCTCTCTCTCTCTCTCTCTCTCTCTCTCACTCCACTCTCTCTCTCTCTCTCTATCCTCCTCTCTCTCTCTCCCTCTCTCTCTCTCTCTCTCTCTCTCTCTCTCTCTCTCTCTCTCACTCACTTTCTCTCTCTCTCTATCACTCACTTCTCTCTCTCTCTCTCATCTCTTTCTCTCTCTCTCTCTCTCTCTATCCTCTCTCTCTCTCTCTACTCTCTCTCTCTCTCTCTCTCTCTCTCTCACTCTCTCTCTCCTCTCTCTCTCTCTCTCTCTCTCTCTCTCTCTCTCTCTCTCTCTCTCTCTCTCTCTCTCTCTCTCTCTCTATCATCCTCTCTCTCTCTCTCTCTCTCTCTCTCTCTCTCTCTCCTATCACTCTCTCATCATATCTCTCTCTCTCTCTCTCTCTCTCTCTCTCATACCATAGCGTGTTAGGTTAGGTATTTCCTAATCCCCTGTCCTAAATAAAACAGGTCCCATTAGAGAGAGAACTGTACTGCGTTTTTCTGAGTGAGAGAGAGAGAGAGAGAGAGTCCAGTCTTCAAGTCCTACTCTGCCGCAGGAGGAAGACGGTGTGATCTTCACGGGCAAGAAGAAGCTGTTGGAGTACGAGGTCACGTCCTTCACCATGACCCCTGTGGATGACCCTCTCAAGTCCGGTCAGAGGGTAAGGTCAATCGAGGTCATCTATTGTCGTTTTTATACTCCTTTACGCCTAGTACATTATCAGATTAATTTAATTTTTCCCCTTTCTTTTCGTCTTATCTACGCAGTTATACATATGTATACATTCATACATAGCTAAATAGTCGATGCATCGTAGTAGAGTTCTGTATATTTACGCACTTATATACGATATATCTTATGTATTTGGATAATTTAACTACTCTAGTACAGATGTGTTATGTATAGTTTACGAAATTACGCACTTATGCATTCACGCACTTACGCATGCGCTCACGCACTTATGATCTGAGCTATAGGACCTACTCAGGCTTGTGGGTGGCTTTCGTGTCAGTAGGTAGCACTTAAGACTAAAAGAAGTGTGTGTGTGTGTGTGTGTGTGTGTGTGTGTGTCTTCATCTATAAATACACACCAATCATAGTACAGTTCGTGTTGAAGTGTGTAGAGCTGAGTGAGATAGTCAGGTAATTTTGTCTTTACTCTCTCTCTCTCTCTCTCTCTCTCTCTCTCTCTCCTTTGCTCGTGTATTGTGTCGCTTTCATCCATAAATTCTATATATTAATTAGAATTCACTCAAAGATCACTCTCATAAACTCCTCAGCATTCACTCTCAGCTCAACACCTCACTGGGAAACTTACCTCAGTACTCGTAGTAGATTGTAACATCTACTTGTGTTTCCCTCCTACAGGTGTCGCTGAAGCTGAAGAACCTCTCCGGGTACTACATCAGCAGCACCTATGTACCCACTCTCCTCTTGGTCACCATCTGTTACCTTACACTCTACTTCGACATTGCTGACTTTACGGTATTTATTCATGGGTACTACTACTACTGCTACTACTACTACTGTGATAAATCGGGTCTAGCTTTGGGTTTCATGTACGGCTGAGTTTTTGGACTAAGTATTTCTTGGGTCTTGACACTTCTAAAATGGGTCTTAGTTCTGGTTATTTAGATAATGGGTCTTAGGTTTGGCCTTTTAACATAAGAACATAAGAAAATAAGGAGTCTGCAATAGACCGGTTGGCCTGTGCACGGCAGCTCCTGTCGTGAGTTACAACCACTCTCTATCATCCATGGATCTATCCAGCCTCTTTTTGAAACTTTCCAGCGTTCCAGCATTTACTACAAAGAAGCTAAGCTTGTTCCACTCGTCCACTACCCTATTTGTGAACCAGTTCCTTCCTATCTCCCTCCTAAGCCTAAACTTATCCAATTTAAATCCGTTGCTACGAGTCCTATCCTGCTCTGATATTATAAGAACTTTCTCAATATCCCATTTATTGATTCCTTTCACCCACTTAAATACTTCTATCATACCTCCCTGCACTCTTCGTCTTTCTAGGGAATGCAAGTTTAGTTTCTTTAACCTATCCTGATAAGGAAGGTTTCCAAGTCCCGGAATCATTTTCGTCATTCTTCGTTGCACCGACTCTAGTGAATTGATATCCATTCTATAATAAGGGCACCAGAACTGAACCGCATAATCGAGGTGCGGCCTGACTAGCGCAAGATAAAGTTGCAATAAGACCTCTGCATTCTTATTACTTACACTTCTAGATATAATACCTAATACTCTGTTTGCCTTATTTCGAACATTAACGCACTGTTTTCTAGGCCGTAGGTCCGGGCTTACAAGTACCCCTAGGTCTCTTTCACAAGTCGACTTCTCTAGGTTGATGTTGTTAAGGCTGTATACATTGACAAAATTTGTTCTTCCAATATTAAGTACGCTGCACTTGCTGGTGTTGAATTTCATTTGCCATATTTCAGACCACCCCTGCAGTTTATTTAGATCCTCCTGTTATGCATTTGCATCCTGGCCTGAATTAATCTGCCGTCCTATTTTGGTGTCATCCGCAAACTTGCTTATGTCACTGCTGATCCCAGTATCTAGATCGTTTATGTAGATTATCAACAAGAGTGGGCCTAGTACTGACCTCTGGGGAACCCCACTGGTTACACGGCCCAACTCAGATTTAACACCATCTACTCTGACCCTCTGCGTTCTATCGGTGAGCCATGATTTTATCCAATTTAAAACTTTCCCCTCGATACCATGAGCCTTAATTTTTCTCAGAAGCCTCTGATGCGGTACTCTGTCAAATGCTTTGCTAAAGTCTAAGTAAATATCATCGTAATTTTCGTCATTATCTACTACCTCGAAGACTTTCCTAAAAAACGTCAGCAGATTTGTTAGAACAAGATTTTCCCTTTATAAACCCATGTTGAGAGTCGTAGATTAATTTGCTTTTCTCTAAATGCGATCGGATGCTATTTGCTATTATACTTCCAGACTGGGGTCACTAATTCTAAGGGGGAATACTTAACTCTAATCTTAATTTCTAAGGGTCGCTGCCACCAGACCCCCTCTGGACAGTATGTAACTCGTTAGGTAGCGTGCAGAGTGGACTAGGCATTGGGTTAGGCTTTCCATTGACCAGATCGATAAGGGGAAAGAAGGGTGAAACCATAACTTGTCTTAATTAACTTATTCCTTATAAAGCATACTGGTAAAAAACATACAAATGAGTTGGTGTTCCTCAGAAGAACAACGAAAATGTTGGTTACCCAGATGGGCACCAGACGTCTTACATTAATGGCGTGTCATCCACATACTTATTGCAGAACAAT
>NW_024712916.1:17500-22830 GCF_018991925.1 Homarus americanus
ACAACATCTTGTAATCTAGTGATCTTGTTACTTGCTCCATATACATGTTTCACTTGATACATCTCATCATGGTAACCTATGGATCGACTAGTGCCTGTTTGCACTTGTCTACTTGCGTCAAACTCATCAATAAGTTCTTTCCTAATTACAGTTTTAAGGGTTCTTTTTGACAGACCCAAATTGTATTCAACGGTGTCTTTGTTAGACGCGAGTTTGGCGAGGGCATCAACTCTGTCATGTTTTATGAGGCCTATGTGAGAGGGGATCCACAACAGTTTGACCCTGACACCCCGGTCAACAAGGCACGCATATTTGTGTCTGGCTTCAGAGACAAGAGCGTGACAACCTGAGTCGAGGGTACCAAGGGCAAGTAGTGAGGATAGAGAGTCAGTGATGATGAGACTGTCAGTAACAGTGGTTTCAATGAATTTAATAGCTGTGAGTATGGCAACTAATTCAGTTTGTAGAGTGGATGCCCAGTTGTTAATTCTAACTCCTTTCTCAATTATATTACCGTCAGGTTGAGTCACAACAATAGCACTTCCAGCCCTCCCACAGGCGGTGTTTAGAGATCCATCAGTGTAGATGGTCTGTGTGATATTATCATCAGTCTGTAGAGTGTGTATGTGTTCAAGAGCTCTCAATTTGGCAGTGTGTTGGAGATAAATGCTTTGTATAATTAATTTTTTAGGCGGATACGTCGGTATTGTGATATCGAAGGGAACTGTCCGCCAGGGTGGCAGGAAGCGCTGTTGTGTCTCAACTTTGTACAGGTGGTCTAGTCCAAATATCTTCATATGTGTAGCTGTAGTTTGGATCCATTTAGACTCAGTAGTCCCATGGTTCATACATTCTAGCAATTTTAAGGAAACAATGTTATCAGGATCACCACGCAGAAGCCTCAGGGCTATCATGAGGTTGACTTCAATTATTCTATCTTTAACACTGGGTATACCTAGTTCTTTCCTCATATTAAGTACTTTAGTGCTCATGGGACATCCTAGGATAATTCTGAGGGCTTTATTTTGCATTTTCTCGAGCTTGTCAACGCCTTTCCCGTCACGAATGACCAGGGCTGGTGCGTGGTAATCTATCAGAGATCTTATATAGCCTAGGTACATTGTTTTAACAATTCTAATATTAGCACCATAGTGCGGGCTGTACCCCGCTACACTTCTAAGAGGTCTCAGTCTGTCAGTACATTGGCGGGTTAGCTGTTGTATGGCAGGTAGGGTACAAGGGACGGAAACACCAAGATATTTAAAAGAAGAAACATAGTCAATAGTGTTGTTACCTATCTTGAACTTGGCGGGGCCGCGTTTGCGGTTACCAGCTTGTTTGTTGAACACCTTAGTTTTGTCAGTGGAGATAATAAGACCGAGGTGTTCACAGGCTGCGTATACATGGTTCAGGGTGGTTTGCATTTCACGATGAGTTTTAGTATGTATAAGAATATCATCAGCATAGCTGATTGAGATATTGCTGGGGTTGTCTGGTATTAAATTTAATAATGCATTCATAAGAACATTGAACAAAGTGGGGCTAAGTACTCCACCTTGAGGGGTACCAAGTTGCATATCTTTAACTTCACTTTTGTAACCCTGAAACAGTGCAGCAGCCCTTCTGTTGGTTAGGTAACCACTTATCCAGTGTAACAGCCTACCTCCTATATCCATTTTGGCTAGTTCATACAATATCAGTTGCCTATTGGCAATATCAAATGTAGCTTTTAGGTCAAGAAATGTGGTGTATCTGTGCCTTTCATCACCATGCACAGTTAGGAATGTGGTGATGCAATTATGTACACCTTTACCATGGGTGAAGACATTTATGTTAGGAGACATGTGTTCTCTGATTCTATATAAGAGTCTGCCAAGAACCATCCTCTCAAAGGTTTTACACAGGCAGCTGGTTAGTGATATGGGACGAAAGGCATCAGGCTGTCCTGGTTTCGGTATTGGTACAACAATACTGCTGGTCCATGATGTGGGTAGTTGGCCCTCGGCATGACTCATATTGCAAAATATCAATAATGGATTGCCCGGCACACGCCTTAGTAGTCTAACGATGTTGTAGGTGACTCCGTCCTCTCCAGGGGAAGTAAACCTACTCGTGACGAGGGCGGCGTCAAGCTCCCACCCAGTATATGGAACATCACACTCATCGTGCTGTTTGCCCAGCATAAAGTTAATAAGATTACTTCTCTCTACAGACTTGCATCAAGGAGTCCTCGAGTCCTAGCTGGTAACCTGTCATAGCTAGACACATGACCCCACTTTGTTATTAGCTCATTCGACTTTTGCAGAGGGTTTGGATGGGAGACGTGTCTACTGTTTTTACCTCTGATTATGTTTATGTCTTTCCAGGCTTTGCTGAGGGATGTATGTTGGTTCAGGCTGTTGACATATGTGTCCCATGTATTTTGTGTGAGTTCGTTTAAACGTTTCCTGACAGCAGCAAGGGAAGCTTGATACAATATTACCATTTGAGGTGTTCTAATTTGTTTGTAGCACTTACCCAACCTCCTGACCCTAGCCCTGAGTTTTTTCAGCTCAGGGTCATTATAGCACAGCTGCTGCCTGTTCCCATAATGCTGACCACGTTTTCTCCTTTTTTTGGTGGAGTCATTGTTGGTGAAGTATGCATAAGTCCTATCTATCAGATCGTCATGGAAACTTTGGTAGTTGTCAGGCTTGTAGTCCTTGTACCAGTCATGGATGAAGTCTATGAACTGGCTTTCATATTCTTGCTTGACTGTGATTCTACGTCTGTTGAGTTTACCACCAGTGGGGGTGTCATTGGCTACATGTATACTAGCTTGGATTGGGCTGTGCTCAGACCTAAGATCAGTGACAACATCAGAGCTATGAGTTGTGTATGATAGATTAAAACCAATACACTAGTCTAGACCCCCGCCATAGATGTGTGTTGGTTCATTATTACCTATAATTTGAACATCTTCATATGCGCTTAGAAGTGAGATAATTCTGCTACCATTGGTGTTAGTGATGGAGTCACCTAATTTCTTGTGTCTAGTATTCAGGTCACCCATCAGGACAGTGGGCTCAGTGTGTAAAAAGTCTGGGAGATCTGTGTACTGAAGCTGATCTGAGGGAGCATAGGCGTTTAGCACGTTGAGTGTGGAGTTGCCCAGGTGGATAGTGATCCCATGGTACTGAAGGTTGGTAGTCTTTTTGGATACAAGAGGTACATGCGGGAGTGACTTCTTAACATACATCAAACATGTGTGAGTAGAACTAGGATCATAATACACATAATTGGGCAGACTGGGTGGGGGCTTACCATTAGGTGTGAGACACTCCTGCAGACACACAATATCGATGTCCTCAGTCACAACTTTGTGGTGTAGGTCAGGGTATCGTTTTCTAAGGGATGAGATGTTCCAACTCATCACCTTCACCGCTCTGTATCTTTGCCTGGTATTAACACTGGCCATTATGAAATGGATTTGGAACTTTGTCTGGTATTAACACTGGCCATTATGAAATGTATTTGGAAAGAAGCAAAAGGCCAGTTAACCTTTTTGAAACATTTCTGGAGCATGTACGGCTCAACAATTGTTGTATTTCAGTGGCAGACAACAACACACTTTGGTTACACTCGACATCACCACCATTTTCTGTTTGTGCTTGTTCATCTTCACTGACCATGTCCACAGAGGCATCAGTAGAACTGTTACCAGTATCACTATTTTCCTCTGCGTGGACACTAGTTCCTGGTGGGTCTTGAGTTTCCACATCTGGTAATGATCTCTGAATGTTTTCAGTTTGACTGTAATTTTTCCGTAGCTGCTGCACTGTGTTGGTGGTGTTTTTTTCCTTTAGTGTATCACAGAGGCTCCTTAACATTTCAGTTTGAGCTGTAAACTGAGCTTTGAGTTCTTTAATTTCATTTTTCAAATCATTGATCTCTTCACGTTTTGCGTGTTCATGGAGTGTGTTGGCAGCTACCTGTTGTGTCGGTACGTCTGTGTTGCCCCATGCTGATCTTTCGATGACTGCTGGTGATGATCCTGGAGCTTTGGTGGGGAGGGCAGGCCAGGGGTTGGCCGTAGGGAGTACCCTAGCAGCATTAGTGTTTCTTGAGACCTGCCTGGGTGGCGGGTCTGGGCGCTGAAGGGGTGTAGGAGCTCTAGAACAGTTAGGGTGCCATACAGGAACTCCAACTGTTTTGCAGTTAATACACTTCTGTTGGATGACATCCCCTTGAGCAACTGTATCTCTGCAAACCTGTGTTGCATGTTGCCCTGAGCAGAGACCACACCACGGCTTAGTCGAGGGGCATAACCGGGCCACATGGCCCCAGTGCTGACAGTTGTAACACCTCCGGTTAGGGGGCTGATAGAGAGTTACCTTCAGAGTCCGATAGGCACCACGGACTCGAATGGTCTTGGGTGGGTCTTCCGAGCCAACCCAGTCTGCAATGACTGCATTCTTGCCCCTGAGTCGCTTCGTCCTTCTGCTGTAGGGATGAGCTTCTAGTAGTGTAGGGGTCTGGTACTGGCCGAGCCCTATGATTAAGATGGTTTTCTTGCTCGATGATTGTTCCATGGTTATTCCCCTTATGCTATTAGTGAGGAGATCCTGTATGACTGCTGGGTCGTTTCTAATCAGAACATGATCTTGTGTACCGACTCTGAACTGAAACTCAGCCTCTGGGTGTTTGTCTTCCGCATCGTTCAGCCATCGATACTTGACTTCAGGTGATGTACCTTCAGGGAAGTATAATCTTACTCTCATGGGGGGTTGTGGTTGTAGTTGATGGTCTCTAAGTCTTTCTGCCTTTTCGGCCTTCCGCTTGTTCCTGGACTGAACGAGTTGAAAGCCATCCTCTCCGTTGGTGTCAAGATCAACACCACAGTCTCCTGGCTCACTCAGTGCATCAGGAGAGTTAAAGCGAGTAGCTGGGTCTCCAGTCAACTCAGACATGGTGGAGTTACAGGGCTCGACTTATATGCCTACGTCAGAGGGCCGAGGACTGCTTGGCACTCCTAGGAAGTCAGCGGTGGTTGGGAGGCGTAACCCTCTTAGAGGACAAAGGAGACTGGCATCTACAGCGTATTAGCGGTGTGAGGTGAGGCCATGAGCGGGCCTTGTGGTGTCGGGGGGATTAAGGTAACAGGAGTTTTCTCAGTTTATAAACACTTTTATCAAAGTCAATTTTAGTGTGTGGTGTATAGGGTGTAGTGTGTGGTGTGTGGTGTGTAGGGTGTAGTGTGTGTCGTGTGTGGTGTGTAGGGTGTAGTGTGTGTCGTGTGTGGCGTAGTGTGTGGTGTGTAGTGTAGTGTGTGGTGTGTGGTGTAGTGTGTG
>NW_024712917.1:0-24586 GCF_018991925.1 Homarus americanus
AGTACATTTTCTTCATCCCGTTGGGACATATGATACGCCTCCTTACCGTTGGTACGCCCCAGGTGCATCCTCTTACACTTCGTGACATTGAATCTCAGCAGCCATTCCTTCAACCATTCCTGGGGCCCACAGAGGTCCTTCTGCAGCTCTTCACAGTCCGCTTGGTTCTTAATTTCCCGAAATAACTTGCCATCATCGCCATCACTGAATACTTTCAAACAATCATGGTACTGTATTCGGTTAGAAAAGTATTGATACCTCAGGGTCGTTCAGTGACAATTGCTGTTAGAATTTTTACTTGGAATTTACACTTACCACTTAAATATAAATACCTATATGCTTATATATAACGGTCTTACTAACACAAGCAATTCGAAATAAATTACGGGTCTTTCCCAAGATTCAAACTGTACTGGTATTCAATTTTGTTAAAAATTTGTCTATCAAATGTAGAATTTTATGCTGAATTCATAAATGTAATTCTTTTTTCCAGAAATGAACTGTTAACAAATGATATCAATTTTTGTATTACATTAAGTTAGGTAAGGTTTTCAGAGGCATGTTTGGTGTTCTTTTTAATATTTGACTCCACATTTTCCCTCTACTGCCCACTTTTAACAACCAGTATTATTGGTAATTGGGGAAGTCTTATTGGTTAAAATTGTCATAAAATATAAATTTGCACCAGAAACTTAATAGTTTTTTTGCTTTCTCCCTATATAAATATAAATATGAAATTCCTTGTTCTACTTAAAACAAATCTTTACTTCTATTTTTGTTAGTAGGTTCCATGCACAACAGAAATATGGTTAGGTATGTTTGTAGCTACACGATCGACTCACGACAAATAAATTCTAAATGCTGCCAGAGTCACGGTCAAATATAGTTCTCGCGTTGTTCGCTGGTAATGGACGATTAGCCAATCAGAGTGCACTCAAGGTAAAATAGTGTTGGTAGGAACTTAATTAGCCATGGCAAAATATCCACAACCTAGAATAAAATCGAATCTAGACAACCTAACCTAACCCAACCTAGGATAGATATTTTGACCTGATTGCCCTGAACACTTAATAAACGCTATAACATTATGCTATATTTGTTTGGTGACGTTAGGTAGATACAGTAAGATGATTCTTGTATAATGTTCATTTTTATGGTTACTCTGTGCACCTGTATAATAGTTATAAAATTATAATGCGTGTCAATGTATGCTCCAGTTTCATATGTTCTTTATTAAAACAGTATATATACAGAGCACACACCTACAGTGATCAAATCTACACACCTGAACATATGATAAAAAAATGACATAGCAAATCATCACCTGAGCACAATTACCTGTGTGTTTACCTCCCGTTACACCTCTATTCCTCAACCACTTTTAGTAACCAGTAACTACACGGTGCTGGGTGGTCTAAGTGGTAATTGATAACTGTACACTTTAACACTACAATAGAATACTTGAATACCTGATATACTTTATTTACCTGATGGCCACCCACTAGAGGGATAACTAATACAAACTACCTTATAACTCTCTGGGGTTTTAAATCTTTATATTAAAAATGCAATATTTTTATTCCTCTTTTATGAATAATATAACGAGAATCTTAACAAAACTAAAAGATATTACACCTGTAACTAAAAAAGACACCTGATCAGTAACAAATAAAGGCTTATTGCCAGTTGGGTCCTTTGATTAGGCTTGGTTATCAGTAACAGTATAATTATATTCAATAATAAAATATTTTGTGATATGCAGTTCATTGAATGTGATGTGTTAGATACCTAGTGAAGTATTACAATTGTATATAGGGTTCTATCGCTTAGGCCACCATGTACTTTACTCATTAATTAATCAAAGGATCCTGGGAGTCATATCTGAGGGTTGGCGACCACACTCCACTCTAAATATTCTCGGGCTGTTTTTACCAATCCTCCAAGGTTTTGTATCTCTCTTGGGATCCAGTTTTTATTTTCATTCATTCATCCCAGTCTCTATCACTTTCATAAGATTCTCGAATCACAGTGAGAGTTGTGAACTCTTGGAACAATCTGCCAGAAAGTGTTGTGACGGCACCGAGTGTGAGCTCTTTCAAGACCAGACTTGACCAACACTGGATCGGGTTCAGGTACATTCAGGAGCCGGTGCATGCCCGGTACCTGCCAACAGTGCGTGATAGAGACGTAACCGATCGCCCAAGCGGCTAACGAGCCGATCAGTGGCGAAGAAGATAAAAGTAAGTAAAAGAATATGCAAATCGAAAATTCAGAACAAAATCCCAGTTATTCCACGGTGCGTCAATTGCCATGGCAGTCACCACGCCTGGAATGCCAATTGCCCACAGCGTCCTGGCACTCGCCCGGGGAAAACTTACCTTGTACCACCGCCCTCGTCTCTGACGAAGCCCCTGTCAACCAAGCCTCAATCCTATCCACCACCGCCTCTTCCATCCACCAAGGATTTCCCATTGATCTCCTCTCCTCTACCACCCCTTCCATCACCCCTACCACCCATCCTTTCTCCCCTCCCTCCCTCTCCCTACCGTTCTTGGAACAAGGTCGTTGCCGGCCCTGCCACACAGTCACCACCATCTCCTGCCCACCCGGACCCCCGCTGTCTCTCACCAGCACCACCACCTCTTACTCAACTGAACCCTCACCGTCCCTCTCCGTCGCTACCACCACCACATGCCCAGTCGGGCCCTCGGCAATCCTCGCCGCCACCTCCAGCTCATGCACAGGTACACCAAGTTGGTTCTATGGAAACAATCACTCTCCGTCTGGATCGCCACTCCAAGCAAATCAACCTTCTCTCAACCCAACTCGACTTGTTTGTGAAAACAATTGCGACATTGCAGAAGCAACAACAACTCATTCTGGACACCCTGACCCAACAGGGGCGCGCTTTGCAAGCCCTGATGACCCGCCTCCTTCCATCTCCCGAGATGGAGGATCCATCCCTCGCTCTCCCACTCCTCCCTCTCCATTTCTCTCAACAGAATTTGGTACCTCCTCTGGAGCCCTATCTAGCCCCTCCGGACAGACCTCGCCCAGTTTGTGCTCTCCCATCAAGTAGATGTTGCTCTACTTCAGGAAACCATCACAGACGATGTTACTCCACTCCGCCTCTCTGGCTATTCTGTTTACACCCTGCCTCGGTACCGTGGGCAGGCTCGTGGCCTCCTCACCCTTGTGCGTAACACCATTCCATCTGTTCGTCTCCCTTCACCTGACTCACATGGACCCCCGTCTGAATTACTTTCTGTCTCCCTTACTCTTGGTGACCGGACCCTTCGTGTAGTCAATGTTCATTTCAAGAGTAATTCTCTGGACCCCCAGGTTCTTCACGACCTCCATGATGGGGTTCCCACTATTGTTCTTGGCGACTTTAATGCCCGCCATCCCACTCTTACTCCGGATCATCCCACTCCATGTACCCTTAATGGATCACATCTCTCACAGTTTCTTAATGGGGATGATGATGTTCGCTTTCTTTGTCCTGACGATCCTACTCGCCTCCCCCATAGTTTCCTTGATGTTGGCTTACTATTGAACGGTCATACTTCCTTTCATCCTACCGTCTGCACCGAGCCTGCTCTGTATAGTGACCATCTTGCCGTTACTACCCATCTCAGGCTCTCCTTCTCTGCCCCGACATCAACTCCTTATCGATCCCCTCGCCTTCGTCTCACACAAGATGCTGTTCCTTCCTTTACCCAATACCTTTCTACCTGGGCGGATTCCTATGTTGTCCCCAGTCCCTTGACTCTTACAGCGCTGATTTTGTTGATGCCGTGTATGACTCTGTCAATCGCGCTACCCCTCCACGCCCTCCCCATCACCCCAGAAGTGCCACCAACTACTGGTATCGTATCCCTGCCATGAGACATCTCCGGCAGGTAACCTGTGATCTGCACTCTGCCATACGGAGGTCTCGGTCTCCAGAGGACTGGGAAGACTTCAAAAATTGGTGATCCTTTGCAACTCAGGAGCGCCGTCGGATACGTGAGGCTGACTGGTTATCCTTCACGGGGTCTCTATCGTTCCAGTCGTCACCCTCTTATGTATGGAATCGGATTAATGCTATACGGGGTACTCGACGGAGGCCTCCTCCCCACCCTGACCCCGCCTCCCTTGCCTGCTCTTTAATGGAGGACTGGGCACGAGCTTCCTCCCCTGAGGCACTTCCAGATCCAATGCAGGAGGCAGTGCAGGCCCGCATCGATGCGTCTGAGCCTGTTGTTCGTGCTGCTCTTACCTCCCCTGCCCCCACTGATCATCCCATCACACAGTTCGAGCTTGACAGTGCTCGTCGCTCTAGAAAAGACACCTCTCCTGGGGATGATCAGATAACCTACTCCGTCCTCAACGCCTGTACTAATATTCCTAACGGCCCCTTGCTTGCTCTCTACAATATGTCTTATGAACATGGGGTTCTCCCGTCCAACTGGAAAAATGCCACTATTATCCCCATCCCTAAGCCGGGAGATCCTGGGAAATATCGACCCATTAGTCTTACCTCCTGTGTTTGCAAGATGATGGAGAGGATACTCCATCGTCGCCTTCTTCACACCATAGGCGGCTTCCACAACTCCCTCAATGGTTTCATTCAACATCGCAGCACAGCACACTCCATTGCTTCCTTTTATTGCAATCAGACTGCCCGCGTCTCCGTCTTCCTTGATATCAAGGGAGCCTTTGATACGGCTCAGCCTGCCCTCATTTTAGCTGAACTTGCACGGTTAGGGGTTAAAGGGAGACTTCTACAATGGATCGCCTCTTACCTCACTGGACGTCAGGCCCGGGTTCGCGTAGAAGGCTCTATGTCTCCTGTTCAAGAAATGAACCTCGGCACCCCTCAAGGTGGAGTCCTGAGTCCCACCTTGTTTAACACTCTCATGCACTCCATTGCATCACTCCCGTGGCCGACAGAAGTTGTCCACTCAGGATATGCCGACGATGTCCTCCTCCAAGCCCCTGACTACCTCAGCATGCAGGAAGCCCTTGATCTGGTCTCCAGAGAGTGTGATTCACTTGGTTTCCTTCTTTCAACTGCGAAAACAAAAGCCATGTGGCACGGTCGTGTTGTACCTCCACCCCTTTTCTTATCAGGAACGCCCTTGGACTGGGTTAATGAGACAAAATACCTGGGTGTGTATGTAACTCGCACACGTTGTCAGATCCCTGAAGTCCGCTATCTTCGAGACATATGTTTTCGGCGTCTCGCTCCCCTCTCTACCATGTGCAGGGGTTCCCTTGGTGCCAGCATCCCTGTACTTCTCACCATGTACAAGTCTTTTGTCCGTTCCTGTGTCGACTACGCCGCCCCTGCCCTCGTCAACATTAGTCGGACTGCTGTCAACCGTCTCGAAGTTATCCAGAGGAAAGCTGCTCGTATCATCCTTGGGGCTCCTCAGTGGACACGCTCTACTTCTCTATATACCGAACTTGGTCTTTCCCCCTTACAGGATCGTGTCCAGGAGTTTTACCTAAAAACTGCCGTTTCCATTCTACGGGATCCTCGGGGCAACTATGTCCAAACCAACTTGACTACTGCTGTCCGAGACCGACCTCCATCTAGAAGACAGTGGCGAGGGTCACTCATCCGAGCCCTTCAGGAACACGACCTCCTGCCTGATATTGCTGTCACCCCTGCTGTTGGTTCGTCTCCTTCTCCCTGGCTGGATTTTCAACCTGAAGTGATTGCCCTCGGTGGACCGCTCCCGAAATCCCAGGTGAACCCTGTTATTCTCTGCAAATACCACCTCTCCAGGATCGCTCACTGGTCCCCAGGTAGGGTCGTCCTCTACACTGATGGTTCTGTTGACCCCGCTACAGGTAGGGCCGGGGCTGGTGTCTACATCTCCCGTCCTCATGCCCCTGAGCCTATCAAACTGTCTCTCAGAGTTTCTGACGGGGCATCCTCCACTCAGGCTGAACTAATAGCCCTCCTTGCTGCCCTTCTCGCTGAGGAAGAAGCAGATGGTTTCTGCCCCTTGCTTGTCTGCTGCGATTCCAGGTCTGCTCTCGACGGGATCGCATTTGGATCTGGGGAAAATAAGGACCTCATCCTCCGAATACGAGGGTTAACATCCACACTTCAGGATGAAGGCCGTCCTGTGACATTCCTATGGATACCTAGTCATGTCGGTATCTTGGGGAATGAGGCAGCAGATGACCTTGCCAAGACTGGCTGCAACAAGGCCACACCTGACTACGTTGTTCCTCGAACACTCTTACAGATTAGGACCCAAATCCGCCGCAAACAGAGAGAAGCTCGGGAAGCAGCCATCCCCCTGGACTCCCCGCCCACATGGTACGATGTCCTCCGTAAACTTCCTGACTTCTCGTACGTCTACGGGAAAGGGTCGCGGAAGGGGGACGTGATTGCTGCCCGTATCATCATCGGGTATGACTTTGCTTGGGAGATTGGTATCCCCACATCCCCTGAGCAACGCTCTTGTGCGTTATGCAGAAGACCCGACAGCCGCACCCTTATCCACTACCTCCTAAGATGTCCCCACACACAACGCTTCCGTGACGCCTGCTGGACCACCACTCCACGACCCCCTGACGGAGACACGATGATCCTCCCAATACTGGCCAGATATTTTGTAAATAATATTAATTATGTGTTAAAGGAACATCCTTCCTTCCTTAGGCTTTAGTAAGCCCCTTTATAATATTTATACTGTATATACTTTTCACACTTGCCAGATGATTCTGGTGTCATTGTACAGGGGTACCTAGTGACAGCACTAGGATCCCGCTTCCTCTATCAAGGAATAAACAATTGAAATTGAAATTGAACAAAAAACATCCAACCAACCAAGACACGAGACAAACAAACGGACTAACCACCTTGTGTTTTGCTCGACACTTGGAAAGCGAATGGGAGGAAGGAAGGAGGGAGGGAAGGGGGTGGCGGGGACGGGAGGGGGGATGAGGAAGGGGAGGGAAAGGGGAGGAGGGAGGGAGGGAGTGAGGGAAGGGAACAGGGAGGGGGAGGGGTTGTGAGCAAAACTAAACACATTACGAAGGAAAATGCACACAGTAAATGTTTAGTTTGAAGACTCGGTTAATCATGTCATGTCAGGCTGTCCAGCACTAATGATGATGAACACGGAGAACAGCACAACTGGGTGGTGGTAGATAATGACTGGAGGAACTTCATGTAATAAAACCTCCCATTGGAGGTTTATAATAACACACACACACACACACACACACATACACAAAATATGACCTAAGCCAAATTTCAGGAAAACGACTAGACTTCTAGGAAAAAAATATAGACACAGAACCTACTGTAGAAGGAACTCCAGGCCAGGCAATCATCGACGAACTCCAGGAAATCACATTGCTTGGTACATCACGCGTCCTGAAAATGACGTTCTGCCATCATCTAGATTTGTGCCACATACCTACGACCACGTTACCTAGCGTTCAGGTGATGTAGGGATGCAGTACAATAATAATAATAATAATAATAATAATAATAATAATAATAATAATAATAATAATAAAAATACTAATAATAAAAATACTAATACTACTACTACTACTACTACTACTACTACTACTACTACTAATAATAATAATAATAATAATACGTGAATAGTTAAAATTAACTATTTACCTTTACAAAAGATTATTTATTTATTTATTTTTTTGTTTTTGATAAATAAAAACCTTATTATTGGACACATTTATAACCTACTGTACTGTCTGCCATCTCACCAAAAAATGACAAACCAGAGTTGCTTTTATTACACTCTCTAAAGTCTCACTAGCAATAAGCATCACAATATTACGGTACCAGCAGCCCACAGAAGAGACCATTTACATTAGATGGTTTCGGTAAATTGCAGACATGGAATATTGATGGAAGTGAGAATAGGTGACTGGGTGCGTGTGTTGCTCTCATTATAACAACACCTGAATTTGTTGACGTTATTAAACAAAACCTCATTAGCAGTGGAGGCTGGGGGGCAACTCTTCGTTCAATCGAGGTTTTGAGGGGTCATATATCAGCAGCTCAAAGGTGGTATATGAGATTGGTGTGTGTGTGTGTGTGTGTGTGTGTGTGTGTGTGTGTGTGTGTGTGTGTGTGCGTGAGCGCGCGCGCTCCGGTACGTATAAAGCAGACAGTTGTAGTATGTGTATTGGGTCTAAAAATCAATGGAATATTAAATAAAAACTCCATAGTCCTTTTTTCATATAAATGTTGAAATGTCAGTTGGGGTTGAGAGACGGAACAACACTATTTCCTGTTCACATAAATACGCTTTAAATGCAGTATTTACACACACACACACACACACATACTGACAAAAGGTCCTCTTCCAACATGTACTCATAGAGGCTACCAAAACAGTATAGCATAACCTAACCTAACCTATAATCCGTGAACATGACCCAAAGAAGATTAATAAAGAGAATTACACACGTGTCTATCATCACCCGTGTATTGTTCCTGCAGGGGCTGTGTACATAACAGTGAATAAACAGTTAACTAATACGGTGAACATCCCGGTATGGGTTTCATAAATTGTCTGCTATGTCATAAGCGAGGATTAACGGGTGTCATAAGAGAGTTGACACGGTGTACAGGGGAAGACCATGGATAATAATTGTACTGATAAGGGTTATGTTAATAATAATAATAATAATAATGATAATAATAATAATAATAATAATAATAATAATAATAATAATAATAATATTTGGAGATAACAACAAAAGCATCAATAATAACCATACTAAGACAAACAGGCAGACAAATCCCTCAGTACCACAAGTATCATTACAATCTCAACACGTTCCGGCAATATATCAGGGTTCGTGTACCACTTAGAATCAGGGACACGTACTTCCATTTGTAAGAGGGTTACATCCGTGTTCAACATGCAAGATCACAGGGGAACCCACTGTAATGTTCTTGATTCATTGCGTCAAACAACGAGTCGTATATGTGATTGGTTATTCAATCGGAAATCCCATTGTACGAGTAGTTTGGATCATTGTACAATTAATGGTTTCCTAACAATAATAAAAAAAAATAATAGTAATATAAATAAAATATATTTAGTGACATTTTCGAAACACAAATGCGTAAGATCAGTAAATAACACCTAACCAGAGGAAGAATAATGGCAGCACTTGATGAGGAAGGTAAACACATTCATCTTGCCCTCGAGCCCTTTAACACTCAACCATCCACCGCTATACCCAAGGAAATAACCTAAGTCATAAACGATGCTAAAACTACTGTACTTATAAGAGAGAAAAAAATGCAATATTTTTCAATCCGTAATCAGCTATCCATTCTGTATCGGCTTCAAGGTATTTGGATTGAAGTGTAAATATTGTAGTCAAACTTTGTCATCTCCAGACTCACATATTGCTCTGGTTTACAATCGCTGCTGCTGTAAAATTGTTAAAGGTTCTTATATTTGGTTAAATTTCTTGACATTTGATTTAAAAACTTGGGATTTGAGAGATCCTGAAGGCAAATTTACTTCCCAGAATTATTTTCAGGTTAGTAATTAGCATTTGCATTTAGCATATAAACATAAATTGAAATGACCGAGGGTTTAAGGCTATATTATATAGAATAATTCTCTCATTTATCTTTGTTATATTTAAAGGAGGAAATTGAAATACTTGTATTATAAAGTGTAACAGGCACTCTTATTAATCTGTTGAGACATGAGCAAATACTACATAAAAGTAAACCTTGCACCATAATTAATTTAATATATAATTAAGTTAAAACAATAAAATTAATTCTATTTGTAACTGAATTTATGATACGTATTGAGTAAATCCCGTCTCCATCGTTGCTTGCCTGTAATAAACAGAGAATTCCAGCCCAAATTCCTCTAGCCTATGTCTGTCTTTGTCCTTTGGAATTCTACTGAAGTAACGGCTTTAAAGTTAAGCTCACTTAACCTCTGTACACTGGTAGTGAGTCAACACAAAGAAGGAGAGCCCTTGCCCGCCGGTGCAGCTTGTAAACAAATCATACGCAAACGTTGACAAGAACTTCCTGCGGTGGATCCAACATTGAGTAAAGTTTAACAAAGATTTTTTTTGTAGGTTGTTTCAATTGTGTTTATCTTCTTGTCGGTACGTTTGTATGTCAGTGTGTTATCGTCTGTTTGAGCATGTGTTTGTTTGACCTTACCTTTATTGTACATGCGTTTATTTACCTGTATTTCCAGGGGTTTGTTTGTTTATATATCTATATAATTGTATGTTTGTTCATGTGCTTTTTGTCTATGTGTTTGTTTATCGAAAAGTTTCTCTGTTTGTCAATGTTTTCTTCTTTTATTTTTCTTCTAACACTTTTTGTATTGTAAAACGACGAAGGCAGTGAGCCTATAAAGCTGGGTGAGTTGGGCGGATGGCGCTGTTGTGCTTCGCGGGAAAAAATGAAAGACCAATTTCTAGCATATTTTCAAGCCATATACTACTTCTCTCTCTCTCTCTCTCTCTCTCTCTCTCTCTCTCTCTTTCTCTCTCTCTCTCTCTTACACAATACGCACCGTGGATATAAAAGCACTAAATACTACTATTCAGAAGCACGCACACACAAGTTGTCCAAGCCACCTGCCACCCACCCAAGCTCTCCATTATTCCTCCTCTCCACCTTCTCTTTACTAGTAAGAGCTCCACATCACCCCTCCTCCCTCTTCTTCACTAGTAAGAGCTCCACATCACCCTCCCTCCTCTTCTTCACTACGAAGAGTTCCACATCATCCCTCTCCTCACTACTCTCACTTGTTGAAATATTTTATTAGAAATGCTTAGCGTGACTAGCAAATTATTTAAATTTAATTGACTGGAAGCGCTGTCAGGTGCAATTGGTTTAATGATTCGTAATACCATCCCGACGGACCAATTGAGAATTTTGTTCTTATGAAAAGTTGTTTTTGGTCAGAACTTTTATGGGGAAGTAGCCATAAAAAATTATACCGGTATGTATTTAGATTTATATAATAATCGGAATAGCAAGAATGGCAAATCATGTGTTATTTTGCCCTATTTCTTTATTAAGCTGTTGAAAAAGAAGTTATTTTTTTCAACCTCAAATACACAACAGTTATACAGAGGTACACAGCTTGACCTGTTGTACTCTCCAGCATTGTTAATTATTCCTCATGACCACATTGTGTTAATAATAATAATAATAATAATAATAATAATAATAATAATAATAATAATAATAGCGACTTTAAACGGTAATAAAATTTGGAATAATATTTCTAAGCATTTCACAAAAATCATATGAAAAAGTTGTTTTTCACACGAGTTAAGGGAATTTACAGCTGCATATCTTATAGGTCAGTTGACAGGGCACATACTCTTGACTTACCTGACAGTGTATTGAAAGTGTCAAGAACGTGAGGAGGTTTATACGTCCTTCATTAATGCTAGAATAACTTAGCTTCCAACGTATTGATTTTACATAAAAAAGACAAGTTACAGCCATTAAAACCAACCACTGAAACATACCAGCCTAAAGAGATTGGACGATAAAGGCGAGAAAGTGAAAACAACAACAACTACAACTAATTAATATTTCTATAATCTATATTTTTTTCAACATTGTAATTTTCTGGTTTTATGATTTTTGTTATGAACGGGATTGTATTAATTAGTGATGATGCTGAAGAATAAGGTACTGTACAGAATGTATATTTCCGTAGATGTTACAATATTACGTCTGATTACCACAAGGTCTTAGTTTTCAGTGAGTTCATTCATATAGTTATTATTAATGTATTTTTTTTGTATTGAAGATCATATGTGAATATGTGATGTTATATTGAGATTAAGAATATATATTATATGTATCCAATTATTATTATTATTATTATTATTATTATTATTATTATTATTATTATTATTATTATTATTATTATTATTATTATTATTATTATTATTATTATTATAATTATTGTAGAATTGAGGATGGAACAAGAATTTCAAAGATACCTCCACAAAATTCCCCTTTTCAAAGATAATTCAGCATTTTATAAGGTGCCACAAAGTTTGGAGATTCTTAAACTTGGGTTAGCTATGTAACATTTCCAATTCAGATCCTTATGTACAATTGCTCCTACAAATTGCGAAAAAGATCGTACGAGGAAAGACATCTTCTCTAAGGTGATTTTCAACTGAATCCTAATACAAATGGAGTCTAATATCCAATACCAGTTTATTCAGTTTTATTTTATACACGTGGATCTATTTTACTATATGAAGTGATAGGTTGTTTAGTTTTACAATACCTTTGACTTTGATACCTGATGATAACATTTCATAGTCGTCAGGAAAATAAAACATAAACAAGTGTTATATTTTAGGTAATTAATTTTAGCAGCCACATTCTAAACACTGATTGAGGAAGACCTACTGTACTCTCCCTGGTTACTACCCAATATAGAGCGTCATATGTGTGTCAGGTAAATCAACAGTGAATCTTAACTAGTGGCTTACTAATACTGTAGACTGGGGGGGAGATCAATACCAGTGTTTAAAGAGTCAAATATCTCTACTATAGATCTGTTTTGGTATTGTTATTTATTATATTGACTTCGTATAAAGATGGCAGTCGTTAGATCAGTCATCATCATCATCATTCATAATCATCATCATCATCATCATCATCAATCACCCTATCTATATTAATCCACCATACAACACCATCACCATAACTTACAAACAATACACCCTCACACACCACCATACTAGCACCAATATCACATACTACCCTCAATAAACCACCATATTAATACTACCCATCTCACCATCACCACCATTAACTCGTACACAACTATCACTAGACAGCACCATACAACATACACCCTCACCACACTTCCACCACACCACCACCACACTTTACCATCTCACCTCCTGAGTCTACTGAACGCTTTGCTTGTGAACCAATGAAACAAATTCACCAAGACCGAAGTTGCACAGTATTTTAAAATGCAGCGACCAGCCCACACCGATAATTCCCACACAACAAGATTGCATATGTAAATTGACCCATTCACAGGGGGCAGTGAGGCGAGGAGACACTCAAGGGGTGGTGGGGGGGGGAGGGTTAGAGTGGGGGGAGGAGTGGGGAGAAGGGAAGGAGGAACAAAGAAACATAAGAGGGGGAGGAAGGGGCGATAGAGGAGAGAGTAGCTAGTTTCAGTGGCATGAGAGGGGGAGAAAGAGGAGAGGGAGATGCACTAGATGAGAAGGTAGCGAGCTTGAGGAGTGAAAAGGGAAGAGAACTGAAAAGGGTGATAGAGAGGTTAAGGAGTTGAAATGGAGAGAGTGAGAATGAGAGAAGAGGGATAAAAGGAGAAGAGGTTGAGGAGGTGATAAGGTGAGAAAAGGAAAAGTGAGAGGGAGAACGAAGAGGAGGAACTATATGAAACAAGAAGTTAAAGTGAGGACAGAGCAAAGCAGGGAGAAGGGAAATGGAGACGAGAAAGAGAGAAATAGAGAAGAATGAGGAAATACGAGAGCCAGACGAGAGAGATGTTCCTTAAAGCAGCGTGGGAAAAGCGGTGAGAGAAAACCGATAGAAGGAGAGAGAGAGAGAGAAAGAGAGAGAGAGAGAGATCAAGCATTGAAATGGATAATAGGAGGAAGGTTTTTAAAGGAGAGAGAGAGAGAGAGAGAGGTAGGTGTAAAGGGAGGAGTGGAGAAACTGAAACGGTGAGATGGAACAAAAGGGAGATATAATAACGGGAATAGAGGGGGTGAGAAAAGGAGATAATGGAGAAAATTGAAGGAAAAGATAAATGAGAATGAGAGAAAGGGAGTAAATGGAAAGGGAAAGTGTGAAACAGGACGAGAGAATGAAGAATGATGGAAGAGCGAGAGGAAAGGACGAAAAAAGAGGGAAAGCAAATGAAATGGAGAGAATTGAAATAAAGTAGATAGATAGGAAAGGCAAACAGTTGATAATGTAGACGAAGAGAAGTCAGTGAGAAATGGTGAGGAAAGGGTAACGGTGAAAAGTGTGAGAGAGGAGGAGAAAGAATTGATGGAACTAGGGAGAATGCAAAGACGAGAAAAGGAGGCAATAAGACAAAAAATAGAATAAGAGGAAAAGACAAAGAAGGAAAGGAATTATGTTGTTGGGAATCTGACTTACAATAATTTCCAATATCGTACAGTTAATGACTTAGGTGTGTTTCAGTTATTTTGTTATAATCTCTTTACCTGAACACCTACGGTATGTAAATAGAGAAAAAAAATATCAGGATTAGTTGGTAAGTTTAGGTTAGGTTTAGCAGTTGTTACTTTCGATTTGGGAAGACACAAATATATAAGTATACTCAGACTATAGTAAAATAAGTTAATATTACATAACATGACTTTGATCAGACTATTTCTGACTCGTGAAAGATGAGACGTGACCGATTATCTAATAACCGAATTTTATAACAATGTAAACTCGTGTTTCATCAAATATAGTTTATTAATAAAAGCTCTATTACTGAGTTTAACTTACACGATAAAACAATGAGGGTATTTCCGCATATTGTGATCAGTTTTTGGTAACTCTTCTGGTTCAGACCTTCACCACATGATACGTTGTGATTAATAATATATCTTTTTACACGAGTCCTCTATATCAAGGTTGAAGATGACCTCTCCTTAATAGTGAACACCCAAGTAGAGTGGACCCACTAACAGGTGATAGAACAGTGTGGCGGGTCCCGGTACGTACAGCAGTAGTCAAAATAACATCCTGGAAATAATTGAAATACATCTCTCATGTTCACGTTTTCGATCATAATTATCGTTCATTCAGCAAAAACAGGTAATTATGTAGAGGAAATTTAATATTGTGTACGCAAATGTAGTTTTGATAGCGTGTTCTTGTGTGTGTGCCTGTGGACGTGTGCGCATGTGTACTTGTATGCCTACAGATGTATGAATACACACACTCTAGTGTGTCCGGAATATTCATTTTCATGTTGTTGTTTTTTTCCTGGAGGATGTGATGATGTTTTCGTCTACTGTATATCGCGTGTGATTGAAACACCTTGTTTTGTGAATCAAGAGATGAAATGCCCACATTAAGCTGCACTACGAGCCTAGAATTCGGATTCGTGTTGTGGATATCCAAAAAAGCAGTCCGTCTGCTCAACATTACTATCTGGAAAACAACGACAACAACAACAATAACGGCGCTATCGAATGACTGACATAGAGAAACACAAGAGATTCCTGACTCAGGGTCAGTGTTGCTTTGTAATATGAATACGTGTCTCCCTACGGCTGTGTGCAGTAGGGAGACCACACCCTACCGCTGTGTGGTTATCGAGTTTGTTTGTGTTAGCGCGAAATAGTGAAACAGATTAGTCCCAAAGTTAAAGACGGACAAAGACAGTAATATCATTACTGTTATTATTACTATTAGTATAGTTATTATTATCATTATCATTATCATTATCATTATTGCTGTCGTTTTTTTATTGACGTTTTCGTTGTTGTTATTATTATTATTATTATTATTATTATTATTATTATTATTATTATTATTATTATTATTATTATTATTATTATCTGCTAGTACATTCCACTGCCGAAAGTTGGAGGCACTAATCAAGATAATGCGAGACGGTCACTCGCACAGTGTAAGATGTACGATTTCCTTCAGGTTTTCGATGATTGCCCTGCCTGGCACTCTCCCTCGGTCCTGTTTCACAGTCTCCTTCATCAGCGCTCACATGACAAGTGGTACAGTAGGTGTTGGTATTTCCTCAAAGTGAGGAAAGGTGAGAGATGGTATGAAATAACACACACACACACATACACAGGTTACAAGCGTGTAGGGTGTCAGTAGCCAGGCGGATAAAGTGTCCTGACCCTCGACAGAAGAGAGTAATTGGCTTCCTGTACACCTGGGTAGACAGAGGCAAATGGCGTATATAAACTTGCCCATAGTTTCACCTGCCGGGGATCGAACCCGGGGCCACCCGTAACATGCTTATACATCATGCAGGTATAGACTATGCATATACCGTCTATTATTATTATTATTATTATTATTATTATTATTATTATTATTATTATTATTATTATTATTATTATTATTAGTCGTAGTAGTAGTAGTAGTAGTAGTAGTAGTAGTAGTAGTAGTAGTAGTAGTAGGGCAAATGGTTTCAGTCTTAATAAACAAGAATTTACAGATGCCATTGCTCTAAGGTACGGTCTGCCAGTAGAAGGTTTGCCCTCCCAATGCGTGTGTGGCTCTTCCTATGACGGCGATCACGCCATGGTGTGCAAGAAAGGGGGCTTCATATGCATGAGGCATGACGAGGTAAGGGATCTCACAGCAAATATGTTGAAGGAAATCTGCCGGGACGTCATGGTAGAACCGACCCTCCTTCCATTGGATGGCGAGATCTTCCAACAGAGGACTTCAAACAAATCTAACGAAGCCCGTGTGGACGTCAGCGCTCGAGGATTCTGGACGCGGGGACAGCGAGCTTTCTTCGACATCAGGATTTTTGATCCCATGGCCGCATGTCACCGTAACCTAGCTCTCGATGCTGCACATAGGAGGAACGAGAACGACAAGAGAAGGGCATACGGGAAGAGAATTCAAAACGTTGATCAAGGCAGCTTCTCTCCTCTAGTGTTCACAACCTCTGGTGGGATGGGACCAAGTGCAAGATGTTTCTACGCCAGACTCGCCGAGTGGATCTCCGAACAGAAGCAGCAGCCCAGAAGTTATGTTACAGCCTGGATGAGGTGTCGACTGTCTTTCTCTCTCCTTCGGTCGGCTTTGCTTTGCCTCAGGGGAACGAGAGCTTCTGCCCCAACTCCGACAACTGCTGCAGATATTGACTATGAGGCTACAGTCACTGAATGCCGCATAGATCTGCGGCTCAATTAATTTAACACAGATAGGATAGCTACTTATGTATTAGAATATTTAATATTAAGGTAATTAAATGGTGGCTAAGGTGTGGCTATTGGGGGAGGCTGGAGGCCACTTTAAAAAAAAAAGTAGTAGTAGTAGTAGTAGTAGTAGTAGAAGTAGTATCATCATCATCATCGTCATCATCACAAGCAAAGTAATCCTTAACTGAATACCAAGAGTTAGGTTAGGATAGGTTAGGTTAGGTTACTACTATTCGTATAGTTAAACACAACCCACCACTCTAAGGATTGCTAACCACGGCCCACCACTCTGAGGGTTGGCGACCACGGCCCACATCTCCAAATGTTTTAGGCCTGTCTTTACCAATCCTCCCTGCTATTGCATCTCTTCATGGACCACAGCTTTCAATTTAATTCATCTATCCTCGTCTCTACACTCCCCCTGACTCTCCTACCATCGATCTTGGCCATTAATATCTGTTTTCCCACCACGTCATCCCTAATTAGATGACCAAAGTATCTGATTTTCTGTTTCACTCAACTTTCCAGTATTTCTCTCTTTGTTCTTTGCTACTTTGTTCTTGTCTTATCTGTATAACTTATCTTTAACATTGCCGCCACAGAGGTCCTTAACCCCCCTTTCTTCATCTGTGTCCAGCTGCTCTAAAACTCATTCGATTTTATCTCTCATTTTTATTCCCATTTCCTCAAGTTTCTCCTTCATTAAAATCAGCATCTGTTTAGCTCACAATCTAACCCCAAGAGACTCTGTTACAGTAGACAAAATATTCGTCAAATTCGGTAATGTTACGAAAAAACCGGATATCGGATTTTTTTTTACATACGATTCCGGTTTTATGTATAAAAACTATTCGAGAGGGTTACCATTATCTTCCCTCAACCATAGGATTTGATAACATTTATTAAAACGTAAAGCTGTCACTAATATCACAGCGTAATAGATAGATGGTCATTACTGTCTCAAGTTTGTGTAATAATCTATAAACCATTGGGTAATTTAAGAGATATTTGGGTGTTACTCAAGAGAAAATTATTACTGCAAATACCCCACCCCCCCCAAAAAAAAAAATTACGGAAATTATTACAAAACCACGATTACATTTCTACATCTTGTGAGTGTAACATGTAGTCACCCATTTATCATATAATGTGTGTGTTCAGTTCATGTTCCTTCTTCTTTCAATAATGAAAGCTTTTGTTAAACGACCCACCCACCCTATGTCTTTGTATGTAATAAGTCATTTTTGTCCAATGTATATTTTCAGCCTTCGGGCTGCAAAACTTTCAATAAACCGTTAATTATTATTATTATTATTATTATTATTTTATCAATAATACCAACGAAACCCCTACAAAAAGAAGCCCTCCGCTCTCAAAAACCAACATTAACAGACTATAATGAACACTTTACCCAACGACACACCTCAGGAACCCAGTGTTCACCGCCAGGGAGCCTTACCTGTGGAGAAAACACACAACTTAGAAAACGAAGGAATAATAGAGATAATAGGAGAAGATTATCGTGGATACAGTGAAAGTTATTGCTTGGTAATGTCGTTGGTCTTATCCCGTGTCTTATACGGCTCCAGGCGAGGCAGCTGCAACCACACCAGGCGCTGACCAACCACCACTGTCCTGTGTGTGTGTGTGTATATATATCACGAGCAGGATAAACAAACATAAGAACAAACAAACAAGGTTATTACAAGCATTATTAACCACTAACATACAGTACATGAAACAAACTACAGTTTACATAAGTACAAAAACACGAATCCAAACGTGAATATACCTGGTTATTCTTACGTCTACAGTATTGTCTGCAGAATGACTCAGAAAAAAAACAAGCGATCACCTTTTCTACATCTGCCGTTTGAGAAGTTATTAAGTCTCATTATACTGTCAGTAATAGTTATAGTCAAGAGTGTAAACTGACTTCAGTGTTTGCGTTGAGTGTCTTTAGTTTGTCGAAGCACAGAAATGCCTAATAACAATAATAATAATAATAATAATAATAATAATAATAATAATAATAATAATAATAATACATAAAATAACACAATAACGACAACAGGATTCACAATAACAAACAAAATACTTCTGTTGCTTTCCCTGTTTGCAGCGTTCCTGTTGTTGGCTGTCTTTGTTGTCAATATTATCTTCCGGATGGCGTTATTTTCTATCGATAATTACACATCCGTCAACAACAACAACAACAGGGTCTTATCAGGGACACTCTTCCTAAACACGTAATGATGTTGGATAAATAACCACGACCACACCCTTCGAAAAATCTCAATTGGACTTTGTTGGATAAATAACCACGACCACACCCTTCGAAAATTCTCAATTGGACTTCAAACTATTTTTTTTTTCAATGGTTTAACTTTCAAGAGAATTTTAAGCATGAAAAAATATTTAGTGTTTGATGTAGTATTTATTTCCCACATATATTGATCTCTATTGCCAACCAAAATTTGTCTTTCTCTGCCACCAATTACGTCTGCCAACACTTGTGACATTTCCAGCATTATTGTTGAAATTTGGGTTTATTTTTAATTTCCATCATTGCCAATACGTTTTTTTGTTTCCTCCATGGAGATAGTTTCCACCATTATTACCATATGTTTCCAGCACTATTACCACTATAATTTCCTCTACACCATCACCACCACACTCTCTACCACCACTACCACCACATTCTCTACCACTACCACCACCACACACACACACTACCATCACACTCTCTACCACCACCATACCCTCACATTCCACTCTACCCTCACAATCAACACTTAACCACACTAAGACACCACAGCCTCCAACACCATCATCACCAACAACAACAACACGTACAACAACAACAACAACAAGACTAGGTCAATAATTCACACCAAAAAGTATATGTCAAATAAACTTAAAAATAAATCGAAAAAAAAAACTCCTGGAAGAAATTGAGAAAAATAACCCAGGAAAACACAAAGACGAGGTAAAAAAAAATGTTATAATCACAAGCTATAACAATGATACGGTTTAGTATCATAACAAAGAAACACTAATGAAATAACATATCATTTTATATAATTAGCCACAGGATTATATGTTAGTATTTAAATGGCATATAATATAAACCTGTCTTAGCTGTATTATATTATATTTCGGATATATAATTAGTTATCCAGGATTTATTATTTGTTAGGATATAAGATTAACCATGTAGGATATATATTTATTGTGATGTAAGATATATAATCCTGGTTATATTATGTATTATATAGGACATATAATTTTCTCTCAAGGATATATGTTACCTGAAGACGTATAATTTAGCAATGCGGTATGTATAGTAATTTACCCAGAGTCTATAATTAGTTATGTAGGTTATATAATTAGGCATTTAAAGTATACTTACGTGGAATAAACAATGAATATTTTGACCAGGTGTAAATAAAGGGACCATAGGTGGGCTGGACAGGTAAAGGTAGAGGTGGGTCAGTACACAGAGGTGGGTCAGTACACAGGGGTGGGTCAGTACACAGGGGTGGGTCAGTACACAGGGGTGGGTCAGTACACGGGGTAATGTGGGGTACACGGGGGGGTGGGTCAGTACACGGGGTGGGTCAGCACACGGGGGTGTCAGTACACAGGGGGTGGGCCAAGTACAAGGGGTGGGTCAGCATCCGGGGTGGGTCAGTACACGGGGTGGGTCAGTACACAGGGGTGGGTCAGCCACGGGGTGGGTCAGTACACGGGGTGGGTCAGTACACAGGGGTGGGTCAGTACAGCGGGGTGGGTCAGTATCCGGGGTGGGTCAGTACACGGGGGTGGGTCAGTACACGGGGGTGGGTCAGTACACGGGGGTGGGTCAGTACACGGGGGTGGGTCAGTACACAGGGGGTGGGTCAGTACACGGGTGGGTCAGTACACAGGGGTGGGTCAGTACACGGGGTGGGTCAGTACACGGGGTGGGCCAGCACACAGGGGTGGGTCAGTACACGGGGTGGGGGTCAGCACACGGGGTGGGTCAGTACACGGGGTGGGTCAGTACACGGGGTGGGTCAGTACACAGGGTAGGGGTCAGTACACGGGGGTGGGTCACACAGGGTGGGTCAGTACACGGGGTCAGTACACAGGGGTGGGTCAGTACACGGGGTGGGTCAGTACACGGGGGTGGGTCAGTACACGGGGGTGGGTCAGTACACAGGGGTGGGTCAGTACACAACATACACCACGAAAAAAAAACCTCTAACTTTTTATCCATTTTTTTTACCAGTCGACTCGAGAACGTCAGACAGCATGGCATTTTGTCGTGCTGTTATTTACACGCAGGGACTCTGTACTTGTTTGTATTAACTTGTATTGCTCTGTTTTACGTATTTATATAAATTTCTTATTATATATATTAGTAGGATTTTTATTAGGTCCATGTATACTATTCTTTGATTCCATTTACACGTGTCTACATTTACATTAATATTTACATTGTTTATCATGTTCCTACTTTACTGGTATTTCCTGGTAAAATATGTTTATTCTTCCATTTACACTATAAACATTTTACACTTGCCTGTATTTACACGTCCACCACATGTGCCTACACTCCTACCGGGGTTCAGTGTCTCACAGCAGCCCGTCAGTGAGTCTTGTTTAGGTATGACTGTCACACACAACAGCTGGTCGACTCCTGTTTATCTCTGACGACAAGGTTCACCCGCCCCCCCCCCCTTGACACCTCCCCCCCAGACACTCCCCTTCCTTTAAGAACCCCCTTGACACCCCCCCTCCCCTAACACCCACCTTGACACTCCCCCTCCCCTAACACCCTCCTTGACACTCCCCCTCCCCTAACACCCCCTTTGACACTCCCCTCCCAACACCCCGTTGACACTTCCCTTCTTCATACCCCTGAAACACCTCCTGACACACTCGTCTCCTCTCTTCCTGACACTACCCTCTCTTCTTCCCTGACAGTGCCACTCTCCTGATACTTCCTTCCTCCCCCCAACAACCTCCTCTCTCCCCTGACACTCCCCCTATTCCCCTTGAAATCCCCTTATTCCTGACACTCCCCATTCCCCTTGACACTTCCCATGCCCCCTTGAACTTTTCCCCTCCCTCTCCTCCTGACACTCTCCTCCCTGACACCTCCCTCTCCTCCTGACACCCTTCTCTCCTCCTAACACCCTCCTCTCCTCCTGACACTCTCCTCCTGACACCCTTCTCTCCTCCTGACACCCTCCTCTCCTCCTGACACTCTCCTCCTGACACTCTCCTCTCCTCCTGACACTCTCCTCCTGACACTCTCCTCCTGACACTCTCCTCTCCTCCTGACACTCTCCTCCTGACAACCTCCCTCTCCTCCTGACACTCTCCCTCCTGACACTCTCCTCCTGACACTCTCCTCCTGACACCCTTCTCTCCTCCTGACACTCTCCTCCTGACACCCTTCTCTCCTCCTGACACTCTCCTCCTGACACCCTCCTCTCCTCCTGAGACTATCCTCCTGACAACCTCTCCTCCTGACACCCTCCTCTCCTCCCGGACACTCCTCCTGACACCCTCCTCTCCTCCTGACACTCTCCTCCTGACACTCTCCTCCTGACACTCTCCTCCTGACACTCTCCTCTCCTCCTGACACTCTCCTCCTGACAACCTCCTCCCTAAACTACCTCATCTCTCCTCAGTGCCTTTCAGAGCTCTGATAGAGTTATGGCCTCAGCTTCATATTATCGTTGCGACTCTATACAACTCTATCGTCTTTTCCTTCCGCTATCATTCGCCCACTGTCCACCCAGCTGTGAAGTGCTAGTTACGTTGTCTCCTTGTATGCCTATAAAAGGTTGTCTCTATCTGCTTTCAAATTATCGGGGTTTAGGTCTAGAGGTGATATTATTTTACCGGGGTTCATTTCTGAGACTGATTTCACAGTACCGGGATTATGAGGAGAGATTTTGGTCTTACCGGGTACTGGATCCAGGGATCATCATTGGCTATCGGGTAACGGGTCCTGCCACATTCTGGTGACCTGACCTAACCTAACCTAACCTGACCTAACCTAACCTAACCGATGATGAATTGTCCTAGAACCAAGGTATGGTGGGGTGAGGGGAGGTGTGGTGGGGGTGAGGGAAGGTGTGGTGGGGTGGGGGGCAGAGTGAGGGGAAGATGGACATATGTAGGGCAACTCAAAGGGGGGAGTAGGGGAGGGGAGTTTAGAAGTCTTGATGCTTAGTTAAAGGGAAGCGACAGGGAGGGCAGGGTAAGGGGAGAAAAGGTACAGTTAGAGCCTAGAGGAGGTAGTGAGGTTTACCGAGTGAACCTAATATTGAGAGAGAGAGAGAGAGAGAGAGAGAGAAGGGGGGGAGGGGCTGGGAGGTTTTGCATAACATAAAACAATCACCAGAATTGTTTATCTATATTATTTTTAACTCCCACACTCTTTTATTTATCTCAAGTGTGTTGAGGTATTCAGTCGTGTTCCTGGTGAGAGTCAGGGCGAGGCACAACATATGCAGAAACCAATAGTGTTGATGAGACAGATCTATAATAGATCAAAGCGTCTGCATCATCGTCATCATCACCAGCAGCCTCCCCACCGCCCTCACCCACAGTCTAAAAACCACCAGTCACTCCAATATGGGTTTAAAAGGTTAATAATTTGGCGGGAGAGTGAGCGAGGCGGCGTGTTTACATAGCGTATGCTCGTGTATTTGCCTTGGCGATGGTGTTCTTGCATACTATCCTCGACAAGTAATCAGTGGGCACTCCGCCTCTCACCCTGCCCGCCCGTGGCTGTGAGGAGAAGCCGCCTCCCTTCTTCTTTCCCTGGTGACGGTGGCCGGAGTCCATTACCAACCATCACCTCAGTTGAGAGGACTCAGCTGATCGCCTCAACACAGCCTTGGCGTGCGCTAGCTAGCCACATCCGGACACTCCCACCTGGGCGCCAAAAGTTTCTCGCCAGATTTGCAGAATTAATGGAAAGGGTCTCCGCGACATTGACTGATGCTTTATTTAAACAGTGAACAATACACCTCGCTTAATGTGCAAAAACAGAGCGCCACCTCGTCTGTTTGTGTTGCGTTTTTTAAAGCTTGGAAGTCATTTGCAGGATGTGGACTCAGAGATTTTGCGCAATTTTGAATTCGCCCTGTCAGTTTTTGCTCGAGTCATTAGTGGGATGAAAGGAAATGCCAAGATAAGGGACGCGCCGGGCCAGCCACTTTAGACTTGCCTCTTAACACTTATGGCGGGAAAACAGTTAATGGCTTGTAGACAATGTCATACAAGAAATCACCCGCTTTAATGGCTTTTGCTTTATAATGTCACCATTCATCTAATTTAAACCCGTTGATGTGTTTACAAAATATGCTAGAGGTTGATTTCTTGATAATCAGGCATCTCTTGGCACATCTTCCGGCGCCAGGGAAAGTTATGGGTGGGGAGTGGGTTATGGCCCGGGTATGTGTACAGCTGACGACCACCCTGTACCTCGGCCCAATACTTGTGTTGGGGTGGCGGGGCGGGGCGGGGCGAGGTGGGGTGGGGTGGGGCAGGGCGGGAATGGGATCAGTGCTAGTGAGGGCCAACCATCACTCCTCCACTAATTGCGAGTATCTCACACCAGAGCGTCCCCCTGTTTACCTACTGC
>NW_024712918.1:0-17531 GCF_018991925.1 Homarus americanus
AAGTTTTTTTGTGGGTCATTGTTTTTTTTTCAGGGATTATTAGGCCACCCGGGCATAGATCACTGACCCACATCGGGGCCTGGGGGGGGCGAAAATTAAATAGTAATAATAATTATAATAATAATAACACTGGTCTACAAACAAAACATTTTTTTTTTCTGGCATGAAACCTTTTAACTGTTTTTTACTAACTTTAAGGTGCTGAATCCAAATCTGATCTCAGATTTGCTCCATCACGTAACGTGCCAGAATTTACTGAGCTACCAGAGATTGAGGATATAGACCGGAATTCACCTGTTTCTACTGATGAAGATGAAGAGACTGATCTTTTCAAGCCATCTGGTGAAGATTGTGAAAAGCCAACGTTGTTTACTCAGTCAGAATTGAATGATCTGGTCAGAGATCTAAATTTGCCAAAACAGTCTGCTGAATTGTTAGCTTCCAGGCTTCAAGAGAAACGACTCTTAAAACCTGGCACGAGTGTCTCCTTTTATCGCAACAGAGAAGAGCAACTGCGGAAGTACTTTCATTCATATGACCAGCTTGTTTTTTGTAATGATGTAGAAGGACTTCTTCTCTCCATGGGACTACCAGCATATGATAGTAAGGATTGGAGACTTTTTATTGACAGTTCTAAAAGGAGCTTGAAATGTGTTCTTCATAACGGAAACAAGTATGGTTCAATTCCAATCGGACATTCTGTACAAATTAAAGAAGAGTATGAAAACATTAAGACTGTTCTAGAGAGGTTGCAATACCATGCTCATGAATGGTTAATTTGTGTGGACTTGAAAATGGTAAACTTTCTATTGGGCCAGCAAGGAGGGTACACAAAATACCCCTGTTTTCTGTGCTACTGGGACAGCAGGGCTACAGCAGACCATTGGGTGAAAAAGAATTGGCCACCAAGACATAGTTTGACGCCTGGTGACAAGAATATCATTAACGATCCTCTGGTTGACAGGAAAAACATTGTCCTTCCTCCTCTGCACATAAAACTTGGTATCATGAAGCAATTCGTCAAGGCTCTTGATCATAGTGGAGAGTGTTTCAGATATATATGCTCAACCTTTCCAAGTCTTAGCGACGAGAAGAAAAAGGCAGGGATTTTTGATGGACCTCAAATAAGAACACTACTCAGAGATCCACACTTCTTGCAACAATGACTGAGGCACAGGCAAGAACTTGGAATGCTTTCTCTAATGTGGTGCGGAACTTCTTAGGGAACAAGAAAGCGGACAACTATCAAGAAATTGTGGAAGAGCTGCTCTTGAGTTTACAAGCACTTGGATGCAGAATGAGTATCAAGGTTCACTACTTACACAGTCACTTGGATGAGTTTCCAGAAAATCTGGGAGAAGTGAGCGAGGAGCAAGGGGAGCGCTTTCATCAAGACATTAAAGTAATGGAAGAACGTTACCAAGGTCGATGGGACTCGAACATGATGGCGGACTACTGCTGGAGTTTGATGAGAGACATTCCAGAAGCTGTACATAAGAGATCGGCCAAAAAGAGGAAGTTTATGTAACTGTAACTTGATCTTAATACTTGCACTATTTCTACCGTACATTAATTGTTTTTTTTCACCCTTCAATGTTACATTTAAATATTATATGTGCATTAACTTTCCAATTTGATATTAACAATTTTTGGTTTTAGAAAAATACAAATTATAATGCTGAAAAAATTTATGTATACATGTTTAAACCGTCAATTTTGATCCAAAAGTTTACGTTTCCCAGCAAAAGTGCAATATGGTATATCTCAAAAACCTGATATGATAGACAAAAACCAAAGTCATATTTGGATTCTGCACCCCAAATTTACTTAAAATCCGTTTAAAAACCTTGTGCCAGAAAAATTGTGTTGACCGGTGTAATTATTCATAGTAAATAAATTTTTTAATAAAAATACACCAAAATACAATAATAATGATTACAATAATAATAATAAAATATAATAATAAAATGAATAATAATAATACTGAAATAATAAAATAATAATAATACAGTAAAGAAATACAAGAATGAAAAAAAGATCAAAAGTGAGAAACATGACCTAGACCTATGAATTATTATTATTATTATAATTTTTATTATATTTTCGATCCCCAGGCCCCAATTTGGGTCAGTGATCTATGCCCGGGTGGGCTAATACACATTAAAAAAAAAAAAAAAACCTAACCATTCTGAAAACCGAAAAATTCAGAAAACCGAAATGCCTCTGGCCCCAAGGAATTCTGATAAAGGAATGTCAACCTGTCGTCTCGCCTTTCCTCGGGACTTGCCTCTGAGCACACGGGCGATCTGGTTCTTCCGTCACTGCTCTCCACTTCAGGACTCAACACCGCCTCCGCCGAGGTCCCACAGCCGTGATAGTCACCACACAAATGGACGAGACGGTACGCCTGCTCACTCATGTGGGCTTTCCTGCTCCCCAGGGGGAGGTGATGCTGAAGTTCACCATCATCACCCCAGAAACTCGTCGTACCAAGGTAATGGTTCGCCACGTACCCTGGGAGATCCCTATCGACGATCTTCGCCCTCCTCTCCCACAACTACTGGACATGGAACGCCGCATCAACCCGGTCTCCAAACGTCCATCCAACGAACTCATCGGCTGGTGGGTGGGCCCCCTCCCTCCGAAGGTGAATGTAGGACCAATTCACAACTGTCCTCTCGACCGATTTATCGGAACCCCGAAAATCTGTGGTCGCTGCCAATCGTGGAAACACCACACCTGGGAGTGCACGATGATGGTCGCCTGCGGTTTCTGTGCAGGTCCTCACGACATAGTGGAATGCAAATCGAAAATTCAGAACAAAATCCCAGTTATTCCACGGCGTGTCAATTGCCATGGCAGTCACCACGCCTCGAATGCCATTTGCCCACAGCGTCCTGGCACTCGCCCGGGGAAAACTTACCTTGTACCACCGCCCTCGTCTCTGACGAAGCCCCTGTCAACCAAACCTCACTCCTATCCACCACCGCCTCTTCCATCCACCAAGGATTTCCCATTGATCTCCTCTCCTCTACCATCCCCCCTATCACCCCTACCACCCATCCTTTCTCCCCTCCCTCCCTCTCTCTACCGTTCTTGGAACAAGGTCGTTGCCGGCCCTGCCACACAGTCACCACCATCTCCTGCCCACCCGGACCCCCGCTATCTCTCACCAGCACCACCACCTCTTACTCAACTGAACCCTCACCGTCCCTCTCCGTTGCTACCACCACCACCACATGCCCAGTCGGGCCCTCGGCAATCCTCGCCGCCACCTCCAGCTCCTGTACAGGTACACCAAGTTGGTTCTATGGAAACAATCACTCTCCGTCTGGATCGCCACTCCAAGCAAATCAACCTTCTCTCTGCCCAGCTCGACTTGTTTGTGCAAACAATTGCGACATTGCAGAGGCAACAACAACTCATTCTGGACACCCTGACCCAACAGGGGCGCACTTTGCAAGCCCTGATAACCCTCCTCCTTTCATCTCCCGAGATGGAGGATCCATCCCTCGCTCTCCCACTCCTCCTTCTCCATTTTTCTCAACAGAATTTGGTACCTCCTCTGGAGCCCTGTCTAGCCCCTCCGACTCATCTCACAACGGAGGCCGTTCCCTCCTCTTCTTACATTGGAACATCCAGGGACTTAGACCTCGCCGGACAGACCTCGCCCAGTTTGTGCTCTCCCATCAAGTAGATGTTGCTCTACTTCAGGAAACCATCACAGACGATGTTACTCCACTCCGCCTCTCTGTCTATACTGTTTACACCCTGCCTCGGTACCGTGGGCAGGCTCGTGGCCTCCTCACCCTTGTGCGTAACACCATTCCATCTGTTCGTCTCCCTTCACCTGACTCACATGGACCCCCGTCTGAATTACTTTCTGTCTCCCTTACTCTTGGTGACCGGACCCTTCGTGTAGTCAATGTTCATTTCAAGAGTGATTCTCTGGACCCTCAGGTTCTTCACGACCTCCATGATGGGATTCCCACTATTGTTCTTGGCGACTTTAATGCCCGCCATCCCACTCTTACTCCGGATCATCCCACGCCATGTACCCTTAACGGATCACATCTCTCACAGTTTCTTAATGGGGATGATGATGTTCGCTTTCTTTGTCCTGACGATCCTACTCGCCTCCCCCATAGTTTCCTTGATGTTGGCTTACTATTGAACGGTCATACCTCCTTTCATCCTACCGTCTGCACTGAGCCTGCTCTGTATAGTGACCATCTTGCCGTTACTACCCATCTCAGGCTCTCCTTCTCTGCCCCGACATCAGCTCCTTATCGATCCATTCGCCTTCGTCTCACACAAGATGCTGTTCCTTCCTTTACCTTTCTACCTGGGCGGATTCCTATGTTGTCCCCCAGTCCCTTGACTCTTACAGCGCTGATTTTGTTGATGCCGTGTATGACTCTGTCAATCGCGCTACCCCTCCACGCCCTCCCCGTCACCCCAGAAGTGCCACCAACTACTGGTATCGTATCCCTGCCATGAGACATCTCCGGCAGGTAACCCGTGATCTGCACTCTGCCATACGGAGGTCTCGGTCTCCAGAGGACTGGGAAGACTTCAAAAATTGGTGATCCTTTGCAACTCAGGAGCGCCGTCGAATACGTGAGGCAGACTGGCTATCCTTCACGGGGTCTCTATCGTTCCAGTCGTCACCCTCTTATGTATGGAATCGGATTAATGCTATACGGGGTACTCGACGGAAGCCTCCTCCCCACTCTGACCCCGCCTTCCTTGCTTGCTCTTTAATGGAGGACTGGGCACGAGCTTCCTCCCCTGAGGCACTTCCAGATCCAATGCAGGAGGCAGTGCAGACTCGCATCGATGCGTCTGAGCCTGTTGTTCGTGCTGCTCTTACCTCCCCTGCCCCCACTGATCATCCCATCACACAGTTCGAGCTTGACAGTGCTCGTCGCTCTAGAAAAGACACCTCTACTGGGGATGATTAGATAACCTACTCCGTCCTCAACGCCTGTACTAATATTCTTAACGGCCCCTTGCTTGCTCTCTACAATATGTCTTATGAACTTGGGGTTCTCCCGTCCAACTGGAAAAATGCCACTATTATCCCCATCCCTAAGCCGGGAGATCCTGGGAAATATCGACCCATTAGTCTTACCTCCTGTGTTTGCAAGATGATGGAGAGGATACTCCATCGTCGCCTTCTTCACACCATAGGCGGCTTCCACAACTCCCTCAATGGTTTCATTCAACATCGCAGCACAGCACACTCCATTGCTTCCTTTTATTGCAATCAGACTGCCCGCATCTCCGTCTTCCTTGATATCAAGGGAGCCTTTGATACGGCTCAGCCTGCCCTCATTTTAGCTGAACTTGCGCGGTTAGGGTTAAAGGGAGACTTCTACAATGGATCGCCTCTTACCTCACCGGACGTCAGACCCGGGTTCGCGTTGAAGGCTCTATGTCTCCTGTTCAAGAAATGAACTTAGGCACCCCTCAAGGTGGAGTCCTGAGTCCCACCTTGTTTAACACTCTCATGCACTCCATTGCATCTCTCCCGTGGCCGACGGAAGTTGTCCACTCTGGATATGCCTACGATGTCCTCCTCCAAGCCCCTGACTACCTCAGCATGCAGGAAGCCCTTGATCTGGTCTCCAGAGAGTGTGATTCACTTGGTTTCCTTCTTTCAACTGCGAAAACAAAAGCCATGTGGCACGGTCGTGTTGTACCTCCACCCCTTCTCTTATCAGGAACGCCCTTGGACTGGGTTAATGAGACAAAATACCTGGGTGTGTAACTGTGTATGTAACTCGCACACGTTGTCAGATCCCTGAAGTCCGCTATCTTCGAGACATGCTTTCGGCGTCTCGCTCCCCTCTCTACCATGTGCAGGGGTTCCCTTGGTGCCACCATCCCTGTACTTCTCACCATGTACAAGTCCATTGTCCGTTCCTGTGTCGACTACGCCACCCCTGCCCTCGTCAACATTAGTCGGACTGCTGTCAACCGTCTCGAAGTTATCCAGAGGAAAGCTGCTCGTATCATCCTTGGGGCTCCTCAGTGGACACGCTCTACTTCTCTATATACCGAACTTGGTCTTTCCCCCTTACAGGATCGTGTCCAGGAGTTTTACCTAAAAACTGCCGTTTCCATTCTACGGGATCCTCGGGGCGACTATGTCCAAACCAACTTGACTCCTGCTGTCCGAGACCGACCTCCATCTAGAAGACAGTGGCGAGGGTCACTCATCCGAGCTCTTCAGGAACACGACCTCCTGCCTGATATTGTTGTCACCCCTGCTGTTGGTTCGTCTCCTCCCTGGCTGGATTTTCAACCTGAAGTGATTGCCCTCGGTGGACCGCTCCCGAAATCCCAAGTGAATCCTGTTATTCTCTGCAAATACCACCTCTCCAGGATCGCCCACTGGTCCCCAGGTAGGGTCGTCCTCTACACTGATGGTTCTGTTGACCCCGCTACAGGTAGGGCCGGGGCTGGTGTCTACATCTCCCGTCCTGATGCCCCTGAGCCTATCAAACTGTCTCTCAGAGTTTCTGACGGGGCATCCTCCACTCAGGCTGAACTAATAGCCCTCCTTGCTGCCCTTCTCGCTGAGGAAGAAGCAGATGGATTCTGCCCCTTGCTTGTCTGCTGCGATTCCAGGTCTGCTCTCGACGGGATCGCATTTGGATCAGGGGAAAATAAGGACCTCATCCTCCGAATACGAGGGTTAACATCCACACTTCAGGATGCAGGCCGTCCTGTGACATTCCTATGGATACCCAGTCATGTCGGTATCTTGGGGAATGAGGCAGCAGATGGCCTTGCCAAGACAAACTGCAACAAGGCCACACCTGACTACGTTGTTCCTCGAACACTTTTACAGATTACGACCCAAATTCGCCGCAAACAGAGAGAAGCTCGGGAAGTAGCCATCCCCCTGGATTCCCCGCCCACCTGGTACGATGTCCTCCGTAAACTTCCTGACCTCGCGTACGTCTATGGGGAAGGGTCGCGGAAAGGGGACGTGATTGCTGCCCGTATCATCATTGGGTATGACTTTGCTTGGGAGATTGGTATCCACGCATCCCCTGAGCAACGCTCTTGTGCATTATGCAGAAGACTCGACAGCAGCACCCTTATCCATTACCACCTGAGACGTCCCCACACACAACGCTTCCGTGACGCCTGCTGGACCACCTCTCCACGACCCCCTAACGGAGACACGATGATCCTCCCCATACTGGCCAGATATTTTGTAAATAACCTTGATTATGTGTTAAAGGAATATCCTTCCTTCCTTAGGCTTTAGTAAGCCCCTTTATAATATTTATACTGTATATACTTGTCACATTTGCCAGATGCTTCTGGTCTTATTGTACAGGGGTACCTAGTGACAGCAATAGGATCCCGCTTCCTCTATCAAGGAATAAACAATTGAAATTGAAATTGAAAATTGAATAATGGCAGGTTGAGGGAGAGGGCGATGTACTGTACAGAACTAAACAAATAATTTTTTGGAAATACATTGTTTTTAACATTCAGTGCCATAATATTCTGACTTCTACTGTTTAACTATAATCTGCCTACGCTACCGTTCACGGGATGAATATGGGTGCACAATAAACTAGCCGCTGTATGTGGCAAAATTCAAAAGCGGATCCCCGCCTTTTTTATTACATACTAGGAAACATCTCACACTCACACACACGTATAGATGATCAGTAAGGAGGAGCCTCGACCTCAGCCCTGACAGAACGTTACAGGTGTACTATTTCGTCAGGCCGCGGTTAGGAAGTATATGAGAGTGATTTTGGAAGTTATATTTATGTTCCATATAACATATTTATGGTTTATGTGTGTGTGTGTGTGTGTGTGTGTGTGTAATTATGTTAGCTTATGTTTGGTTAGTTATTAGTTGGAGTAAGTTGTCGTGGAGATTTTTCAGGTGAGGTTAGATTAGATTAGGTTAGGTTGTGTTAGATTATGTTAGTTATTAGTTGGAGTAAGCTGGAGTTAAGATTCTTCTGGATATACAAAACACTAAAGTTATTATCCAGCGTAATCCTCCCACACACCCCAGCAAAATGATTCACAATGGAGACTGATTAATGAATGCTCGTGTTGTGATAATAATTCCTCTTATTGATTAACGAACTTTAAATAAAATGGAACAAGGTTGAGTGATGGTTGTTGAACTGATATAGAAATGTTAAGTGGTAGTAGATATAGTGTAAAATAAGTCATTGAGTGATACTGTAGTTGTGTAGTACCCAAGTTTGGTTCACTTGTATGTTACTGAGGAAATTATTCAATCAGGATTTTTTTACAAGGATGATTGGTGTACCTGAAGTTGATGATCGTTTTTTTTTTTTTTCTTTTTTTATTATTATAATGGTTGCCCCTCCTGTAATGAGAATGGCCAGGCCCAAGGGCCACCTAGGCGTGAATTTGTTTAAGGTGTTGAAGCTGTCGCCAACACAACAACCACACCCTGAGTTAATGAGCTGAGTGACCCAGTGTCAAGGAATAGTCCGTGGCCAACTGCACTGGCTAACCATTACCCCGTAACACGACGCGCGAATCGATTAACATCCAGGTCCCCAATTTCTGTTGGGTAGATAGAGGTAAATGACGCAAAGGAACTTGCTCATGGTCTCACCCTGCCCGGAAATGGAACCCGGGTTCATTCGCTTGCGAGGCGAGCAAGCTGACAATTACACCGTGTGTCGCCAACGTACACACATACACACACACACACACACACACACACACACACACACGTCTCCTGAAGTATATATGAGAGAGAGAGAGATCTAAGCATCTTATTATCATCCTACACCAACAGGAAGCGACAGACAGACAGACAGACAGACAGACAGACAGACAGACAGACACATCACAACCACCAAGTTTTTCTCAAATTAACATAATCTCTTGTCGTCGTGTCCGTGTGGCTGTCGTGTTTGTCAATCCAGCAATTTCTCTTCTTTCTTCTCTCTTGATTATTTCTTCTTTTATTTAATTTTTTTTTTTTTCGTCTTCATTTCTTCATTTAAAATTTTCGTGATTTCTTTCCTTCCCTCTATCCTTCTTTCTTTCCTCGCCATCCTCTTTATTTTCACCCTTCCATCATCTTTATCAGTTTTTCAATTTTCCCTGTCTCCTTCCTCCCTTCCTTTTCCTATTCTCATCTTTCCTTCAACCTTCCCTCCTTCATAATTCCTCTCCATCTCTTCCTCTATTCCTTCCTTCATCACCATCATATAAAATCATACTCGCTTCCCCCCCTCCCCTCCCCCCTCCCCCCTCCCCCGCCAAAAAAAAATATTCATCCCAACTTAAAAATTTACATTTCCTGGCCACTGAGATCACCTACCCTGACCTTACCTTTACTTTGACCTGACCTGACCTCTCCCGAATGATGCCTTATACCTTATACCCAAACGATATATACCCATACACCAAATAAAACTCGAAGAGACTGACTATAATGTGTGTGTGTGGATATTAATCTGTTATCATTCAATCAAAAGTTTATAAGGTTTTACAAAGTTGTTTTCATTTTAATGTGGACTGGAGACCCTGTATAATATAAGTTGACTAATACTATACTTATGAGTGGGAGTAAACACTAATTCACATCTCTCTCTCTCTCTCTCTCCAGTCTATTTCCCTCGTCTACTCTCTCAATAATATCATTCTCTCAATCTACATCTCTCTCAGAATATCAACAGTGAGTAAATATAAATAACCACAAGATTTTACAGAGAGAGAGATAAACTAACCATGGGACCTGATCTATCACTCATTTGAACCTAACCTAACCTGACCTCAACTATGCTTACAGAACCATTCCCCTAAGTCCCCCCCCCCTCGGCCCCCCAGCCCTTGACTGTAGGAGGAATGGGCGAGATAGGGCAGGAAAGGTCAACTGGGTGAGTATACACAAGGTCAACAGAGGTCAGGAGCCAAGAGGTACAGATCTCCGTGGGTCATGGTGGTCATAGTATATAACTGTACTGTAGAAGGTATTGTCTCTCTCTCTCTCTCTCTCTCTCTCTCAGATAACCCCCAAGTTTGTTATGACACTTCCTGGACAGTGTATTTTTATCTTCAAATAGGATATGTTATCGTGTATCTCTTGTTAGAACGAGGGAACAAATAATTTATTGAATAATGGCAGGTTGAGGGAGAGGGCGATGTACTGTACAGAACTAAACAAATAATTTTTGGGAAATACATTGTTTTTAACATTCAGTGCCATAATATTCTGACATCTACTGTTTAACTATAATCTGCCTACGCTACCGTTCACGGGATGAATATGGGTGCACAATAAACTAGCCGCTGTATGTGGCAAAATTAAAAAGCGGATCCCCGCCTTTTTTATTACATACTAGGAAACATCTCACACTCACACACACGTATAGATGATCAGTAAGGAGTTAGCCTCGACCTGAGCCCTGACAGAACGTTACAGGTGTACTATTTCGTCAGGCCGCGGTTAGGAAGTATACGAGAGTGATTTTGGAAGTTATATTTATGTTCCATATAACATATTTATGGTTTATGTGTGCGGGGGGTAATGGTGTTAGCTTTGTTTACACATAGTTGGAGCTTTCTAGGTTATGCTGCTCTAATCCATCCTAGCCTAACCTAACCACCACCAGCATCACCAACACTCATCATCAACTTACCATACACGGTGAGGTCGACAAGAGCGAACAGTGTTGGGGACACCTCGAAGTCCACCCGACACCTGTACCTGCCCGTGTCACTACCTTGTAGGGGGTCAAAGGTCAAGTGAGCACCTGTAGCAACTGACTTGACCCGACCTTTGACCCCTGGATCCACGTACTCCTGCTGTTCCCCGCCCTCTCGTAGGTCAAGACTGTGGGAGGAGAGACAGTCGTTTTGCAGGTCAGGTTAAATCAGGTTAGCTTAGGTTAGGGGCCTAAACGGACTGGGGCCTAAACGGACTGGGGCCCATTTGACATGTAATAAGTTATCATTATACATACACAACTTAAGAATGTTTATTATTATGGATTATTTCTCAAGAATTCCTTCTTCTTCTCTTCTCCCTCCTGCTTTATCCTCTTCTTATTCCTCCCTTACTCTATCCCTTCCCTCCCCCTCCCTCACCCCTCCTCCACGTCACCCCCCTTCTCCCTCCCTCACCCCTCACTAGACACGCTGTCATTTAACTTGGGCCAAAAAGTTTGTTTTCACTTCTGTTGGACGAGTTAAAGGGTATAATAAGAGACTAATGTTTCTTAAGTGTGTGTGTGTGTGTGTGTGTGTGTGTGAATTGGACCAGGACTGACCAATGAGTGACGTTGTCCCCCAAAGTTTGTAAGGAATCGGTCAAGCGAGATACAAGTTACATCTCAAACACTGACAGACACAGACGACAGACAACTTAATGTTACCTTACCATAATAAAACCGTATACCACATCGCCTCTCTCTCTCTCTCTCTCTCTCTCTCTACTGTCCCTGTTCTTCCGTCTCTCTCTCTGCCTTACTTTATTTCTCCCCTTGTCTTAATCGCTTTTCCTCCCTGTGTATAATTACGTGTGTGTGTGTGTGTGTCATTACGTTCACAGCGTGTACACTTCCTCTTGCACAAACGCCATGACCATTAACAGCGTGTACACCACCACTACCACGTGTCAAGACGTACACACACAAACACACACACCATGAACGTAATAGTCTGTACACATCCAGCGTGTGTGTGTGTGTGTGTGTGTATGTATTATTTACAAATATTATAAACATTAAAATCATGCACACCTTTGCATGTGTATAAGTATATAAATTAACCATAGTTAGTTTATCCATGTGCACGACCACGGTGTACACAGCCACTGGCGTACAGGTAGTCCCCGCGATGCTTTGATCACGTCTCAACAAGTCTGAACAAGTTTCAACGAGTTTGAACTTGTTTAAACGTGGCCATCGGCGTGTAGAAGCAATCTGGCAGAGAGGTCAGACTTACTTGTGCTCTTTCATTCATCTCGGATCAAATTCTTTAAAACTCGTACGACAAGTTTTTCCCGTGTGTAAATAACAGGTGAACATATCAAGATAACAGGTGAACATATCAAGATAACTGGTGAACATAGCAAGATAACAGGTGAACATATCAAGATAACAGGTGAACATATCAAGATAACTGGTGAACATATCAAGATAACAGGTAAACATAGCAAGATAACAGGTGAACATAGCAAGATAACAGGTGAACATATCAAGATAACTGGTGAACATATCAAGATAACTGGTGAACATATCAAGATAACTGGTGAACATACCAAGATAACTGGTGAACATATCAAGATAACAGGTGAACATAGCAAGATAACAGGTGAACATAGCAAGATAACAGGTGAACATATCAAGATAACAGGTGAACATATCAAGATAACAGGTGAACATAGCAAGATAACATGTGAACGTAACAAGCTAACAGGTGAACGTAACAAGATAACAGGTGAATGTAACAAGATAACACGTGAACGTAATAAGATAACAGGTGAACATATCAAGATAACAAATGGACGTAACAAGATAACAGGTGAACATATAAAGATAACAGGTGAACAGAAGACATTACACCTGGGGGCCAAGATGACGACCTAATTACTCCCCAAATCCCGCAGGTAATTGTCCACGTTTCCTCATCTCAGATTACAGGGAAGATTTTCACGTAAGAAAGTTTTTAGGATCCTACATTTGTAATTTTTTCATTTTACACTGAAGATATTTTTAAGATCAGTCATTTGTAAGTTTTATTTTTAATTTTTCACGTAAGTTTTTTCTAAGATCCCAAATTTGTAACTTTGATTTTTCATTACCTAACCTAAACCTAACGTAACCTAACCTAACTAACCTAAACCAAACCTAACCTAACCTTACCCCGTGTGGTCAAAAGTTTTATTTCTATTTACAAGATCAAAGTTTTAAGTAGAAGTAATTCATCGGTGACTCAATGGTAGAAGATAAAAAATAAATAAACTTTGAACTTTTATAGGAAAAACCAGGTATTTTATTTTTGTTTATTTTTTTGGTGTGCTTTGATATGTAATAAGAGATAGATGTTATTCGTTTAAATATATATATAATGCCCATAAGGTGTCATTATATTTACTGAAAGTTGAATCTCAGTGGAACCTTATGCAGTGATGTTTGGCAAGAGAACTGACCTAACTTCATTGACCTGAAAACTAAAGAAAAAAAAAACTTAGGGTATTTTTGGGGGTCCAGGAGGAGAAGAAAATCTGCTAAACGGTTCACAATATTGGGAAATGGTTGGACATGGTCGACATTTCCTAGAACAAAGTTGTGTACGAGAAACACTTTATGTTTGATGACTTCCTGGACGGGCGGGTCACACACACACACACACACACACACACACACACACACACACACACACACACACCTCCCAATAGTGTGTTTATATACTGAGACTGGTGTGTTTATGTCTCCGTTATTTCCCCCTTTCCCTTTATTCCCCCCCCACCTATCCATACCCTCCCCTTATTCCCCCTCCCCTTATCCCACCTCCCTCTCTTGTACTGTATAGTCACTTATTTGTATCTGAGAGCTACTACTACTACTACTACTACTACTACTACTACTACTACCACTACTACTACTATTTTTTTTTCGTGGCCTCCAGCCTCCCCCAATAGCCACACCTTCGCCACCATTTAATTACCTTAATATTAAATATCCTAATACATAAGAAGCTATCCTATCTGTGTTAAATTAGTTGAGCCGCAGATCTATGCGGCATTCAGTGACTGTAGCCTCATAGTCAATACCTGCAGCAGTTGTCGGAGTTGGGGCAGAAGCTCTCGTTCCCCTGAGGCAGAGCAGAGCCGACCGAAGGAGAGAGAAAGACAGTCGACATCTCATCCAGGCTGTAACATAACTTCTGGGCTGCTGCTTCAGTTCGGAGATCAACTCCGCGAGTCTGGCATAGAAACATCTCGCACTTGGGCCCATCCCACCAGAGGTTGTTAACACTAGAGGAGTAAAGCTGCCTTGATCAACGTTTTGAATTCTCTCCCCATATGCCCTTCTCTTGTCGTTCTCGTTCCTCCTATGTGCAGCATCGAGAGCTAGGTTACGGTGACATGCGGCCATGGGATCAAAAATCCTGATGTCGAAGAAAGCTCGCTGTCCCCGCGTCCAGAATCTTCGAGCACTGACGTCCACACGGGCTTCGTTAGATGTGTTTGAAGTCCTGTGTTGGAAGATCTCGCCATCCAATGGAAGGAGGGTCGGTTCTACCATGACGTCCCGGCAGATTTCCTTCAACATATTTGCTGTGAGATCCCTTACCTCGTCATGCCTCATGCATATGAAGCCCCCCCTTCTTGCACACCATGGCGTGATCACCATCATAGGAAGAGCCACACACGCATTGGGAGGGCAAACCTTCTACTGGCCAACCGTACCTTAGAGCAATGGCATCTGTAAATTCTTGTTTATTAAGACTGAAACCATTTGCCCTTATCGGTAACATAGTTAACCAGTTCGAGGCGCCCACCTCCTGCGCTATAGCTACTTTTTTTTTTCAAATTTTCTGGAACCTGCAGCAATAGTTGCTGCAACTTATCATTTTGGCAGTGCTGTCGATCTGTCGTAATGGACCTACGAATCTTATTTACTTCGCTGGTATCCACTTCCCCTGTTGCATTCTGGGCTATTATGTGGTCCGTGAGGGCTGCCGTGAGCTTAAGTGAATTTTGATGTTCAGTGGCAGCAATCACCCCTGGATTTGTTAGTCCCATCCCTCCCAGTCTTGGTGGAAGTGCAAGAAATGCTCTTTCTGCTGGGGTTAAGTCAGGGTGTTTCACTAATTTGGGAATGAACTTGACACTGATAGCTTCTTCCAGAGGGTGGAGGAGGGGTCCGATATCAGGGATAGTACGCATCAGGTAGTGCCAACGATGCTTGACTCCATGGGTGAATGCAGCAAAGGCCGCATGTGGCTCTGTGTTAGCAATTTCAGACAGAGCTTGGATTTCACTAACCCACTCATTCACTTTTCGCGCTACGTACTCGGTCTTGAAGTCCGTAGTGCCAATCACTGCGCCTAGATGTCTTTGGCCGTCCTTAGTTATTTTGACCTCACTTCCGCCAAAAACCTCCATTGCCCGTTCATAATGTTCTGGCTTCACAATGAGGAAGGACTTGCTGGCGTTTGGGTGGAACCCTATTTGTGGACCTCGCGATGTTACCAAGTCCCACCACTTTTTGATGTCCTCCACTTTTCCTGCTCCTGTGAGGTCATCAGCATATGCCACTTGTTTGACCCCAGTTGTTTCAAATTTTATTTCTTGTTGGAGCACTGATAGGCCAATTGCATACATTGCCATTGCAACGGGGTCCCCCTGTGTTGTTCCCTCGGTCGACTGTAGGATGGTATCACCTCGTAGAGCCTTGTTGTTTACTATGTAGAGGTCTGAAGGATTCCTATACGAATTTTCAACATACATCGCAAAGCTTGGACACTTGATCTTGATGTTGTGCAGTGCAGCCCTGCGGTTAAGTATGTTGAATGCGTTTGAAGCATCCACCAGGAGAACGGCCTCACAATCACGCTGCTCAAATATCGATCTCATGGCGTGAATGGCAGCCTCCCCACCAGCCTGGTGGCCAGCACACACTTGTAGGTTCCCTGCTGCTGCCCTGACATCATCCTTTACCACCTCCATTATGCATTTTCCGATGATCCGCCTCAGCACTTCCCCCACCCCTATAGGTCTACATCCTGGTTTCTTTTCCAGAGGAATAAGGCGGCAGGCCGTCAGGGCCTGGAGATGATGGCAGCAAGAGGATACAAGTTTTCTTGCAAGGGCGGCAATGGCAGTGCAGAGAACGCTTGCTACAGGGCCAAACTTGTTTGTGCTGAGGATGACTCTCCAACCGTTTGCATCCAGACCTGAAGGGCCGGCTCCTCCTCGAGTCTTCAGTGCCTTTTTCCACACCATCTCTCCTGTTATTTTCTCGAACAGGACAGCATTTGGTGGGATATAGTCACCCTGGAACCTGATGCCTTCATCTTCGCTTGCAGGGGGATGTTTCTCTTTCAATAGTTTTAATGTCTCTCTGTTTATTGGCATCACCCCACCGTAGGATTCCTCTGTGAGAGATCTTACCGCAAGAGACACTTTTCCCACACGCATTTTGTTTCCAAATTTTCTTGCCACGTCATCGGTGTTTTGCTTTCCGCCACCCGTAATTTTTAGTCTCTCCTGCAGTGTTCTTGCTTCACATACGAGATCATCTAGGGCCCCAGTCTGCCACATTGTCAATCTTCTCTTCATTGCTGCCACATTTTCTTTGTGCTTAGCCTTTGTGTGTGTCCTCTGACAAAATAGATGTGGTATTATTGCCATTATTTGAAGAGCTAGGGGGGCGAGGAAGCGGTCCTGAGTGTAATCAGTCATGAAGCGAGTCATCTCCCGAATCATTTCTTTGGTGGCCGCACACTTGGGTGGTTCAAATAAGTTAGCGGGTAACCACTTGACAATTTCTGAGGAGGTTTCTTTGACCCATATGTCTGCATTTTCCATCGACATGCCATTCCACTGAGGTGGCTGTCTCTCGTTCTCCTCGTGGACACCTGCTACTAAGGGAGCAGCATTTATTAGTACTACATTTACGGGTTGAGTAGACTCACTGCTGTCATTTCGGACATCATCGGGTAGTTGGGTCCCGGCGATATCCACTGTGGCCACCTGTGTCGGCTCCCTGCGACGTGGGTTCCGACACTGGTCTCGCTTCTTGCAATCCACACATGGTCGGTTATTTCTCGCACAAACACAATTTGTGCAGTTTTGGTTCGGGTTAGCACAGACGCAGCAATGATTGTTGCCAGGCATAGTGAACAGCACCTTGCGCGACAGTTACGTCCGCCTCCGAACATCTGATTTAGTCCCAGGCACAAGATAATACTGGTTCTTATGAGGGAAGGGCGGAGAGGTGACAGGCTGGACTGCTGCTACTACTACTACTTCTACTACTACTAAATAAAACATGTATCACTTTCCCGTCACGACTTAACAATTTCAGGTGAACAACTCATTACGCACACATTGAAAAAAACAAACAACTGGTGAGACTTAACAACAGGTTAAAAAATACATATTAAATTCCCATTATAAATATTTTAACCCTATCATCAAGCCGAGACACACAGAGAACAACCGGCCTTTTCAATATGCTATAAATTAAAGAATCTTCTGTTTACATTCATTCACATAGTAGTTTGGCAGCCATTGAGCAAACATCTGGCAGGAAATATAAAACTCTCTTTAAACATTTCGGGTCCAGAACGTAGCCGAAGTTAAGTTTGAATTAAACATTTTTCATGTCTTTAAATTAATCTAATTTAACCTATCCTTAGCTTAACCTAGTTTATCCTATCCTTAACCTATCTTAATCGTAAACCCAACTTAAAATACATCTAACCTAAGTTACCATCACCTTAACCTAATCTCTACTAAACTAACTTAATACTACCCGAACCGA
>NW_024712919.1:0-7542 GCF_018991925.1 Homarus americanus
CCATTTTTTATGATACAAATTTTCCGTTTTCTATGATAATCTATTTTCGGCAAATTTGGTTATCTAACCAACTTTCCCGGAAAGTAGATATTTCCCATTTTTATGATACAAATTTCCCGTTTTCTATGATAATCTATTTTCGGCAAATTTGGTAATCTAACCAACTTTCCCGGAAAGTAGATATTTCCCATTTTTTATGATACAAATTTCCCGTTTTCTATGATAATCGATTTTCGGCAAATTTGGTTATCTTACCAACTTTCCCGGGAAAGTGAATATTTCCCATTTTTTATGATACAAATTTTCCCGTTTTCTATGATAATCTATTTTTCCGGGAAAGTTGTTTATCTAACTCAACTTTCGCTTGAAAGTAGATATTTTCCATTTTTATGATACAAATTTCCGTTTTCTATGATAATTTATTTTTCGTAATTTGATTTATCTAATAACTTTCCCGGAAAGTAGATATTCCCATTTTTTTATGATACAAATTTTACGTTTTCTATGATAATCTATTTTTCGGCAAATTTGGTTATCTAACTTAACTTTTCGGAAAGTAGATATTTCCCATTTTTTATGATACAAATTTCCCGTTTTCTATGATAATCTATTTTCGGGAAAGTTGTTTATCTAACTTTCAACTTTCATGAAAGTAGATATTTCCTTTTTATGATACAATTCCCGTTTCTATGATAATCTATTTTCGGGAAATTTGTTTATCTAACCAACTTTCGCGGAAAGTAGATATTTCCCATTTTTTATGATACAAATTTCCCGTTTTCTATGATAATCTATTTTCGGAAAATTTGTTTATCTAACCAACTTTCCCGGAAAGTAGATATTTCCCATTTTTTTGTGATACAAATTTCCCGTTTTCTATGATAATCTACTTCGCAAAATTAGGTAATATTTCCCCCAAAATTCGAAAATCTATTCCCCCGAAAAATCGATAATCTACTTTCCCGAAAAGTAGAAATTCTATCTACTTTTCGGGAAAGTAGATAACCAACTTTCCCGGAAAGTAGATATTTCCCATTTTTTATGATACAATTTCCCGTTTTCTATGATAATCTATTTTCGGGAAAGTTGTTTATCTAACCAACTTTCGCGGAAAGTAGATATTTTCCATTTTTTATGATACAAATTTCCCGTTTTCTATGATAATCTATTTTCAGCAAATTTGGTTATCTAACCAACTTTTCCGGAAAGAAGATATTTCCCATTTTTTATGATACAAATTTCGCGTTTTCTATGATAATCTATTTTCGGCAAATTTGGTTATCTAACCAACTTTCCCGGAAAGTAGATATTTCCCATTTTTTATGATACAAATTTCCCGTTTTCTATGATAATCTATTTTCGGCAAATTTGGTTATCTAACCAACTTTCGGAAAGTAGATATTTCCATTTTTTATGATACAAATTCCGTTTTCTATGATAAACTATTTTCGGAAGAATTTGATTTATCTAATAACTTTCGCGGAAAGTAGATATTTCCCATTTTTTATGATGCAAATTTCCCGTTTTCTATGATAATCTACTTCGGAAAATTAAGGTAATATTTCCCCAAAAATCGATAATCTACTTCTTCGAAAAGTCGATAATCTACTTTTCGGGAAAGTAGAAAATCTATCTACTTTTCGGGAAAAGTGAACGCCAACTTTCCCGGAAAGTAGATATTTCCATTTTTTATGATACAAATTTCCCGTTTTCTATGATAATCTATTTTCGGGAAAGTTGTTTATCTAACCAACTTTCGCGGAAAGTAGATATTTCCCATTTTTATGATACAAATTTCCCGTTTTCTATGATAATCTATTTTCGGCAAATTTGGTTAACTAACCAACTTTCCCGGAAAGTAGATATTTCCCATTTTTATGATACAAATTTTCCGTTTTCTATGATAATCTATTTTCGGGAAAGTTGTTTATCTAACCAACTTTCGCGGAAAGTAGATATCTCCCATTTTTTATGATACAAATTTCCCGTTTTCTATGATAATCTATTTTCGGCAAATTTGGTTATCTAACCAACTTTCCCGGAAAGTAGATATTTCCCATTTATTATGATACAAATTTCCCGTTTTGTATGATAATCTATTTTCGGCAAATTTGGTTATCTAACCAACTTTCCCGGAAAGTAGATATTTCCCATTTTTTATGATACAAATTTCCAATTTTCTATGATAATCTATTTTCGGGAAAGTTGTTTATTTAACCAACTTTCGCGGAAAGTAGATATTTCCCATTTTTTATGATACAAATTTCCCGTTTTCTATGATAATTTATTTTCGGCAAATTTGGTTATCTAACCAACTTTCCCGGAAAGTAGATATTTCCCATTTTTATGATACAAATTTCCCGTTTTCTATGATAATCTATTTTCGGCAAATTTGGTTATCTAACCAACTTTCCCGGAAAGTAGATATTTCCCATTTTTTATGATACAAATTTCCCGTTTTCTATGATAATCTATTTTCGGGAAAGTTGTTTATCTAACCAACTTTCGCGGAAAGTAGATATTTCCCATTTTTTATGATACAAATTTCCCGTTTTCTATGATAATCTAATTTCGGAAAATTTGGTTACCTAACCAACTTTCCCGGAAAGTAGATATTTCCCATTTTTTGTGATACAAATTTCCCGTTTTCTATGATAATCTACTTCGCAAAATTAGGTAATATTTCCCTTAAAATTCGAAAATCTATTCCCCCGAAAAATCGATAATCTACTTTCCCGAAAAGTAGAAAATCTATCTACTTTTCGGGAAAGTAGATAACCAACTTTCCCGGAAAGTAGATATTTCCCATTTTTTATGATACAAATTTCCCGTTTTCTATGATAATCTATTTGTGGGAAAGTTTTTTATCTAACCAACTTTCGCGGAAAGTAGATATTTCCCATTTTTTATGATACAAATTTCCCGTTTTCTATGATAATCTATTTTCGGCAAATTTGGTTATCTAACCAACTTTCTCGGAAAGTCGATATTTCCCATTTTTTATGATACAAATTTCCCGTTTTCTATGATAATCTATTTTCGGGAAAGTTGGTTATCTAAGAAACTTTCGCGGAAGGTAGATATTTCCCATTTTTTATGATACAAGTTTCCCGTTTTCTATGATAATCTATTTTCGGCAAATTTGGTTATTTAACCAACTTTCCCGGAAAGTCGATATTTCCCATTTTTTATGATACAAACTTCCCGTTTTCTATGATAATCTTTTTTCGGGAAAGTTGGTTATCTAAGAAACTTTCGCGGAAAGTAGATATTTCCCATTTTTTATGATACAAATTTCCCGTTTTCTATGATAATCTATTTGCGGCAAATTTGGTTATCTAACCAACTTTCCCGGAAAGTAGATATTTCCCATTTTTTATGATACAAATTTCCCGTTTTCTATGATAATATATTTTCGGAAAATTTGGTTATCTAACCAACTTTCCCGGAAAGTATATATTTCCCATTTTTTGTGATACAAATTTCCCGTTTTCTATGATAATCTACTTCGCAAAATTAGGTAATATTTCCCCAAAATTCGTAAATCTATTCCCCCGAAAAATCGATAATCTACTTTCCCGAAAAGTAGAAAATCTATCTACTTTTCGGGAAAGTAGATAACCAACTTTGGAAGTAGATATTTTACATTTTTTATGATACAAATTTCCCGTTTTCTGTGATAATCTATTTTCGGGAAAGTTGTTTATCTACTTTCCTTTGAAGTAGATATTTCCCATTTTTTATGATACAAATTTCCGTTTTCTGTGATAATCTATTTTCATGCGTTGGTTATCAAACCAACTTTCGGAAAGTAGATATTTCCCATTTTTTATGATGCAAATTTCCCGTTTTCTATGATATTAATCTATTTTCGGAAAGTTGTTTATCTAACCAACTTTCGCGGAAAGTAGATATTTCCCATTTTTTATGATACAAATTTCCCGTTTTCTATGATAATCTATTTTCGGCAAATTTGGTTATCTAACCAACTTTCCCGGAAAGTAGATATTTCCCATATTTTATGATACAAATTTCCCGTTTTCTATGATAATCTATTTTCGGAAAATTTGGTTATCTAACCAACTTTCCCGGAAAGTAGATATTTCCCATTTTTTGTGATACAAATTTCCCGTTTTCTATGATAATCTACTTCGCAAAATTAGGTAATATTTCCCTTAAAATTCGAAAATCTATTCCCCCGAAAAATCGATAATCTACTTTCCCGAAAAGTAGAAAATCTATCTACTTTCGGGAAAGTAGATAACCAACTTTCCCGGAAAGTAGATATTACCCATTTTTTATGATACAAATTTCCCGTTTTCTATGATAATCTATTTGCGGGAAAGTTGTTTATCTAACCAACTTTCGCGGAAAGTAGATATTTCCCATTTTTTATGATACAAATTTCCCGTTTTCTATGATAATCTATTTTCGGCAAATTTGGTTATCTAACCAACTTTCCCGGAAACTCGATATTTCCCATTTTTTATGATACAAACTTCCCGTTTTCTATGATAATCTTTTTTCGGGAAAGTTGGTTATCTAAGAAACTTTCGCGGAAAGTAGATATTTCCCATTTTTTATGATACAAATTTCCCGTTTTCTATGATAATCTATTTTCGGCAAATTTGGTTATCTAACCAACTTTCCCGGAAAGTCGATATTTCCCCATTTTTATGATACAAACTTCCCGTTTTCTATGATAATCTTTTTTTAGGCAAATTTGGTTTATCTGGCATAACTTTCCCGGAAAGTAGATATTTCCCATTTTTATGATACAAATTTCCCGTTTCTGTCAATATTTTCGGCAATTTGAGTTTATCTAACCAACTTTCCCGGAAAGTAGATATATTTTTTTATGATACAAATTCCATTTCTATGATGAAATCATTTTTCGGAAAGTTGTTTATCTAACCAACTTTCGCGGAAAGTAGATATTTCCCATTTTTTTGATACAAATTTCCCGTTTTCTATGATAATCTATTTTCGGCAAATTTGGTTATCTAATCAACTTTCCCGGAAAGTAGATATTTCCCATTTTTTATGATACAAATTTCCCGTTTTCTATGATAATCTATTTTCGGGAAAGTTGTTTATCTAACCAACTTTCCCGGAAAGTAGATATTTCCCATTTTTTGATACAAATTTCCCGTTTTCTATGATAATCTACTTCGCAAATTACAGTGTCTTCCCCCAGAGATTCAATCTATTCCCCCGAAAAATCGATAATCTACTTTCCCGAAAAGTAGAAAATCTATCTACTTTTCGGGAAAGTAGATAACCAACTTTCCCGGAAAGTAGATATTTCCCATTTTTTTATGATACAAATTTCCCGTTTTCTATGATAATCTATTTTCGGGACAGTTGTTTATCTAACCAACTTTCGCGGAAAGTAGATATTTCCCATTTTTATGATACAAATTTCCCGATTTCTATGATAATCTATTATCGGCAAATTTGGTTATCTAACCAACTTTCCCGGAAAGTAGATATTTCCCATTTTTATGATACAAATTTCCCCGTTTTCTATGATAATCACTTTTCGGGAAGAAGTTGTTTATCTAACCAACTTTCGCGGAAAGTAGATATTTCCCATTTTTTATGATACAAATTTCCCTTTTTCTATGATAATCTATTTTCGGCAAATTTGGTTATCTAACCAACTTTCCCGGAAAGTAGATATTTCCCATTTTTATGATACAAATTTCCCGTTTTCTATGATAATCTATTTTCGGGAAAGTTGTTTATCTAACCAACTTTCGCGGAAAGTAGATATTTCCCATTTTTTATGATACAAATTTCCCGTTTTCTATGATAATCTACTTCGCAAAATTAGGTAATATTTCCCCCAAAATTCGAAAATCTATTTCCCCGAAAAATCGATAATCTACTTTCCCGAAAAGTAGAAAATCTATCTACTTTCCGGGAAAGTAGATAACCAACTTTCCCGGAAAGTAGATATTTCCCATTTTTATGATACAAATTTCCCGTTTTCTATGATAATCTATTTTCGGGAAAGTTGTTTATCTAACCAACTTTCGCGGAAAGTAGATATTTCCCATTTTTTATGATACAAATTTCCCGTTTTCTATGATAATCTATTTTCGGCAAATTTGGTTATCTAACCAAATTTCCCGGAAAGTAGATATTTCCCATTTTTTATGATACAAATTTCCCGTTTTCTATGATAATCTATTTCGGAAAATTTGGTTATCTAACCAACTTTCCCGGAAAGTAGATATTTCCCATTTTTTATGATACAAATTTCCCGTTTTCTATGATAATCTATTTTCGGCAAATTTGGTTATCTAACCAACTTTCCCGGAAAGTAGATATTTCCCATTTTTTATGATACAAATTTCCCGTTTTCTATGATAATCTATTTTCGGCAAATTTGGTTATCTAACCAACTTTCCCGGAAAGTAGATATTTCCCATTTTTTATGATACAAATTTCCAATTTTCTATGATAATCTATTTTCGGGAAAGTTGTTTATTTAACCAACTTTCGCGGAAAGTAGATATTTCCCATTTTTTATGATACAAATTTCCCGTTTTCTATGATAATTTATTTTCGGCAAATTTGGTTATCTAACCAACTTTCCCGGAAAGTAGATATTTCCCATTTTTATGATACAAATTTCCCGTTTTCTATGATAATCTATTTTCGGCAAATTTGGTTATCTAACCAACTTTCCCGGAAAGTAGATATTTCCCATTTTTTATGATACAAATTTCCCGTTTTCTATGATAATCTATTTTCGGGAAAGTTGTTTATCTAACCAACTTTCGCGGAAAGTAGATATTTCCCATTTTTTATGATACAAATTTCCCGTTTTCTATGATAATCTATTTTCGGCAAATTTGGTTATCTAACCAACTTTCCCGGAAAGTAGATATTTCCCATTTTTATGATACAAATTTCCCGTTTTCTATGATAATCTACTTCGCATAAAATTGGAGCAATATTTCCATAAATTCGAAAATCTATTCCCCGAAAAATCAATAATCTACTTTCCCGAAAATGAAAATCTATCTACTTTTCAGGAAAGTGAATATTTCGGAGAGAGTAGATGTTTCCCATTTTTATGATACAAATTTCCCGCGTTTTTTCTATGATAATCTATTTTCGGGAAAGTTGGTTATCTAACCAACTTTCCCGGAAAGTAGATATTTCCCATTTTTTATGATACAAATTTCACGTTTTGTATGATAATCTGTTTTCGGCAAATTTGGTTATCTAACCAACTTTCCCGGAAAGTAGATATTTCCCATTTTTATGATACAAATTTCCCGTTTTCTATAATAATCTATTTTCGGCAAATTTGGTTATCTAACCAACTTTCCCGGAAAGTAGATATTTCCCATTTTTTATGATACAAATTTCCCGTTTTCTATGATAATCTATTTTCGGCAAATTTGGTTATCCAACCAACTTTCCCGCAAAGTAGATATTTCCCATTTTTTATGATACAAATTTCCCGTTTCTATGATAATCTGTTTTCGGCAAATTTGGTTATCTAACCAACTTTCCCGGAAAGTA
>NW_024712920.1:0-13090 GCF_018991925.1 Homarus americanus
TCATACAGGATTTACTAATGCAAAACTGAACTGAATCATACATGGTCATTGATGATACTATGATATACAGTATAGTAATGATGAAGGTGTATTGTTGGGTTCTCGTCAAGGATACAGTGTTGAGTATATATTACAGTCATGCATTACACCTCATGTTGATATGCATTCGGGGAATGATGTACTGCCAAATAAAGGAAGTTATGGAAACGTTCTGTGGGAGTAAAATGTTGTGGTCTTCTTTGATATCTCTCTCTCTCTCTCTCTCTCTCTCTCTCTCTCTCTCTCTCTCTCTCTCTCTCAATAATGCAGTGACATGCCACAGCCTGTACTATTATCGAGAGGGAATTATATGGCAGAGATAGGGAGAAAATAGGTAAAGGACGAGATTGGATACATAATGCAGGAGGAACAGGAAAAGGAAGTTGAAGAGGAAGAACAAGAGGAGGAAGAAGAGGGGGAGGAGGAGGAGGAGGAGGAGGAGGAAGAAAGAGAAGAGGAGGAAGAACAAGAGAAAGGGGATAATGAGGCCGAATAAATTAACTTTGCCTTTGTAGGGAATCTCGTATATGCATCATCAATCGATTTACTCAAATTCTAATCGTGTAAGAGCGAAGTTTACCAAAGATTTACAATTATCCGAAGATTTTAATAATCTGGAACGTATTAACTCGTAACCTGAATTGAGACGAAATGTTTACGATGCAACACACAAACACACACACACACACACACACACGCACGCACACACACACACACACACACACACACACACACACACACACACACACACACACTACATCCTTGACCACCGAAGGGTCAAGACGTACCTGGCACTCCTCTCGGAGCAGCCAGGTCAACTGTTAAGTTGGCCCATACCAACTCCCTCCCCTGAACCCTCCTCCCCACAGGAATATCAACAAGTTCACGCCAGAAGTTACTACTTCATTTAGGAAAGGAATGGAACCAGTGTTAAACAGAGGTGAACAGTGGTGAACAGTGCTTAAGTCAGTGAGAACAACTCAACAGTAACAGTCGCACGCAAGTTAACCTTCACACAGTGAGGTCCCAGGTACCCAGTGATAATGGCCCGTGAGACCCAACAACCAGCGATGTGTTAATCCGTCTACGATAGGAAGGCCTGGGACCACACCTCACTCATATAACACCGTCTGTGAGGGAATTACTACACCACGTGAGGCCCCGCATAACACCATCTGTGAGGGAATTACTACACCACGTGAGGCCCCTCACAACACCATCTGTGAGGGAATTACTACACCACGTGAGGCCCCTCATAACACCATCTGTGAGGGAATTACTACACCACGTGAGGCCCTGCATAACACCATCTGTGAGGGAATTACTACACCACGTGAGGCCCCTCATAACACCGTCTGTGAGGGAACTACTACACCACGTGAGGCCCCGCATAACACCATCTGTGAGGGAATTACTACATCACGTGAGGCCCCTCATAACACCATCTGTGATGGAACTACTACACCACGTGAGGTCCCTCCTAACACCATCTGGGAGGGAGTTACTACACCGTAGAGGCCTCCGTAACACCATCTGTGAGAATTACTACACCGTGAGGCCCTCTTAACACCATCTGTGAGAGTGCACTACACGTGAGGCCCTATAACACCATCTGTGAGGTGCCACACCACATGAGCCCTCCATAACACCATCTGTGAGACAACACACCACATGGGCCCCTTATAACACCATTTGTGGGGAATTACTACACCACGTGAGGCCCTCATAACACCTCCTGTGAGGGAATTACTACACCACGTGAGGCCCTCATAACACCATCCTGTGAGGAATTACCACACCACGTAGAGCCCCTCCTGCTTACCATCTGTGAGAACTACTACACACCGTAGAGTCCTCCTAACACACCATCTGGGAGGGAGTTACTACACTACGAGTTTGCTGTTCAACACCTACTTTAATCTGTATGTTCACTGTATGTTCCTTTACCTTTCTCTAATGAAGGCTTTTGTTAAACCACCAATGTATGTAATAAGTCATTTATGTCCAATGTATATTTTCAGCCTTCAGGCTGCAGAACTTTTTCAATAAACCGTTAATTATTATTATTATTACACACACACACACACACACACACACACACACACTCCACACACACACACACACACACACACACACACACACACACACACACACACACACACACACACACACACACACACACACACACACACACACCTCCCCACTCACACACACACACACACACTCCTCACACACACACACACACACACACACACACACACACACACACTCTCACACACACACACACACACTCTTTACACACACACACACACACACACACACACACACACACACACACACACACACACACACACTCTCTCTCCTAAATTAGTTTGTGTAAAAAAATAGAGAGAGAAGGAAAGCAGACACGTTCCTGCGTCCTGGTGTGCCACCGTCCATCTGTTCCCCCCTCCCTTACCCCACCCCTCCTCCCCCTACCCTCTCCTACACCACATCTCCCCTACCACACCTATCCTTCCCTTTCGACTCTCCTTTCCCTTCCCTTCTCCTCCCCCCTACCCTCCTCATCACCAAGCCCTGACCTCGACCAAATTGAATCTTCCCATCCTAATTTGCATTTGTTGATACTGATTGTGCTCTACCACGATTCAGGTCTCGACCCTCCCTGCGACCCAACAAAATTACCCAGAGTCCACCTTCATCTCTGGCTCTGGGCGACTACAAAACCGGCAGCACAGTTCTATAATCACAAGTTCGTATATCTATTTGGGGAGATTGGACGATAAGCTAGTTTTTTTTTTTTTTTTTGTGTGTCAGGGAAAGGTGAGGGCAGATGAGTACAGTCGTATGTGTTTAGTATTTATTTATTAACTATCTGGATACAGCGTGGCTACAGGCATTGAAAAACACAGCGAAGTGAACTTAAGATCATCACTGTGACCAAATACATTCTTGACGATGAAGATTATTAGTGTTAAAGTATAAATAATATATATATAATTTACCACCTCAGCCGTGACGCACATCATGTAGAACCTCTGCCTCCTAAAATTCAACTCTAATACTGTTACTCATTTAAACCAGTGGAACTACCTACCTCAAATGTGTGTTTATTTTGTCATTACTGTATAATCTCCATCAGTTCAAATCTTGCTACTTCAGATATCAACACTTATCTAACTTCTTTCCGCGTTGTATTTTTATTTTTTGGTCGGTAATTTTTTTTTTCGTTTTTCCCATCTTGTTTTGTTTATGGGGAGGAAGTTAGTTGGTGTTTTTTTTACATTGTCAAATATATTTTGTCAATCAGTTTAGTCATTCAGTAAATCAGCCAATCACTCCGTAAATAAGTTACCTAATAAATCAGGTCAGTCACTCAGTAAATTAGTCAGTCAGTAAACCAGTCAGTCAATTCACTCGGTAAATTAGTCAGTCAATAAACCAGTCAAGTCAGTCATTCAGTATATTAGTCAGTCAGTAAACCAGCCAGTCAGTCACTTAGTAAATTAGTCAATCAGTCCATCACGCAGTAAATCAGTCAATTCAGTTACCAAAGGCGTCAATAGAGATGAATAACACAATTTGCCTCGCCTACTGACCTACATGATGCCGCCATAGCTACAGCAGTCCACAATGTTTCTTTATTTAACCCCTGTATCTACCATTAACCTTCACCTAAACCTGTATCCCTTAACCTGGTCATAAGGATCCCCTATAACTATGACAACAAACTGAACGACTTTATCGGTGCTGTAAAATGTGTTCCTAAGGCGGAGGACAATCTCGCTTGTGTGTTTGTAAAGGCACTGAATCTTGAATCTATTCAATAATGTTCTCTCTTTCTTTCTTACTCTTACCTACTCACCTACCCACCCCCTTCCATCTCTTCTCTCTCCCTCTCTCTCTCTTACACTCCACCTCTTCCTCTCGATCGAGAAAGGTCACACTGCTTTTTCACCGGTGAGACGATGCTGCCCACCCACCAATCTCTTAGCAGTCTATAAACAACCTCTCTCTCTCTCTCTCTCTCTCAACCTCCTTCATTTCTCCCTCTTTCTACTCCCTCGTTACCTACTACCCATATCTTACATTCCTTCTTTCACCCTCCTTCCCCCACTCTTTTTCCCCTACTTCCCTCTCTTTCTTCTCCCTCCTATCTTCCCTCTCCCCCACCCCCCACCATACCCATGATGGTCACAGGTCTCCATCAACGGTGTGATGATGCCTACGATTTTATACTCCCCAGTACCCCCCACCCCCTCCCTCCTCAACACCCATTCATCTCCCCGGCTTTGGCAATCTCCCAAGGGGATAGGGGAGTGAGGGGGGGGGGGTACACAACATCCGGCGGAGATTCTTATCAAATTCGAAAAAAAAAATAAAAAAAAAATAGTTGAGTACATGAATACACTCAAAGAGGTTTATTCAGTCATATGAATACAATATCAATGCCAAGATATAATACATTTAGGTACCAGTGTATATACGGCTACAGTCTCTTTATATTTCATCAACATTTTTTTCGTAATTTTTCTTTGTTCAATCATTATATACTTGAGAATTTAAACGAGTCTGCCGTTTGGTCCTGGAGACATGCTACTGAAGGAGAGGTGATAAAAGATGCTACAGGTAGATTATTGGACAAGTTACAATATTTGGACGAGATGGTATAAACGTTTATCTAATGTCCAATGTATATCAACCATAACACTGATACCTCATTAAGGATTCATAGTAAATATAGAAACACTAAAGATAATTATAACGATAATACTGATGTGTGTGAGAGAGAGAGAGTGACGATAGTACAGGTCTCAAGAGGTGTTCATTAACCCTTAGCGTGTTAGAAGTAATTACCCTGTGACATCAAGTAAGACATCACCATTTTCGTCCTCACTAACGCCCTCAGAGGCTCCCACACGACCACTTCACACCGAGCTTCCCCGAGACAGGTCACGAACAGAGGTAAAGAACATGTGAACGTATTATGAAATGTTTTTACAGTTATCTTGCCTCTTTGGTATTGCTTTGCCTGTTAATAGTGTGGATGTCGTTCATAATGGCATACGTGACAAGGAACTAGCAATGGTGCTTGTATTTGGGTAGTTTGAGTTTTGTACAGTTGCCTCCATTTATAACTGGTACAGTGGCTGGTGTGTGTTTTGTGAGATGTGGCACCACCGACCACATGGATGTTTCTGAAATACCCGAGCTCTTAATGAATAAATAAATACGTATGACAAACTCATCCTTCACACTATGCACCTGATAATTCCTGACAACCATTTCTTTCAATGCTTTAGTAAATTTGTAAACATTAACACAAGCTTCCTCGGCTGAGTATTATATTGACCTTTGTAAATCAAGTTTTTAGATCAAGTTGTTTAATAATAAACTTCACACACTGCATTACTGGTAGAGTTAAGAGAGCATTAATAACTACAGTCTTTTATATTAACAAGTCAGACGAAACCTTCCCACAGCACAGTGAAGTCTGTCTTCCTTACAATATAAAATCTTTAGAACACAATAAAATCCTCCACAACGCAACAAAAATTTTACTAGCAGAAAATAGTCTTCACAAACATAAAATCTTTACGGCGCAAGAAAATATTTCCTAACACAATAAACACAAACTTCTTTGGTAGTCACATAGTTGACGTAAAAAGATCTACAGTAACACAAACTTTTGATAACGTATCTGAAACGTAGCCAGATTCTAAATTATACAGAGCACAGGAGCTACACCAGCGTCCTCCTGCCACCACCACAGATATTCTACCCAACCCGGAGTCTTCCTTCAATACCAATAAGAGAGATATATCCCATGACACCCTGGACAGGTTTCAGCTTATCCCTTCCGCCTGATCTTGCTTTACCGTGTACACTGACCCCAGTTAACCTCAATGTTATGTTGGGGAGACTATTTCCCCTCGGCCCAAGTCACATGGTTTCCCCTCTCTTATGGTCTTTTGCCTCTCTGGGCTTTGTTGAGGGGACGAAAGGTGAGCTACCCGAGTCTCTACATCGTTAGTGCGGTCAACGGCTTTGTGAACACTCGGATTTATTTCTTAACTGATATTCTTCTCCATTTGTTGATCGAGTTTTGTATGGTTTATCATCAGTGATGTAGGGTAACTATCAAAATATATATATACAGTATATATATATGTAATATTCAGAAATTTCAGAGTAATTTCAAATGCCCCGCCATTAGCGATACTGAGCGTTCAAGGTCATCTGAGGGAAGAGAGCGCTGCCTGCTCATAGCGAGAGATTGCGGAACTAGGCCTATATGATATTAAATGTAATTTACTGAATTAATAATGATGCGATTCATGAAGTTAAGGGACTATTATTGAATTTGAAATTATTATAGATCGTTTATCAGTCAGAATAATGTTACGGGTGTCCCAAGGAGTTATTAGTTAGGCGGAAAATATGTCACGTAGGCCTAAGCTAACGCCTTGAGAGGACGCGACGCTGGCTCTCTCTCAGTCACGGGGAGCATTCACACAGACAAGACGTCCCTGCGCGTCCGTCACAGAAATAGTCACGTGGCCTAGTCACCTGTGCTGCGCTATTGCAGTATAACAAGTAAGTCTCATTCGATCTCAGACAGGGTTAGATAGGGCAGTGGTAAAGTAAACTAGAGCTAACAGTGAGTTCATTACAGGGTTTCCGTCAGAACCCACTTGACCGGAGTTGACCGGAGTTGACCGGAGTTGACTGGGAGAGATTGACTGCCGTTTGAGACTGCCGTTGATGATTGAGGGTGGCGATTGTCGCCATTGGACCGATCAGTGTAGGCCTGTCTCTGTTTAGCGGGGTAGCAAAGGATCTCTTGAGTGAACGAGTGCTCCCGACAACTAAAACGACACGGGACCAGCATCAGCAGTGGGTGATCAGTTCTTACCACTCGGGTGCACAACACCACGTGTCCTCGGTCAGCTAGAAGTGTTACCTACTGGCCATAGACACCTGCTGGCGTTCTCTCTTCCTGCCCATGGACGCACTGGGAGTACACTGAGGCTATCGGAGTAAATTAATGGTCACACACTGAGACCATGAGTCTAAGACTCTAGGAGATACCTAGAGGAACATTTTATCTCCCTTATTACGGGTGTATGTTGAGTTGGGTGGAGCATGGTTCACGGGTATTGGTGGACCCAGTAACAAACCAATAATAGTGACAATATATTTGTGTGTAGTTAATACCATTTCTCAGTTGCTGATGTTATCTTGACGTGTGTGGTTTAATATTTCTTAAATAATTTTGATAGTATTGTTGTTTGAATGTTTGTGTCACTAAGTGGAACCAGAGTGATACTGTGATTTGATTATTTTAATGCATCTAATTTTTCTTCATAATTCTGATCTCAGGTATAACCTTTGTTCCCCAGAGTAGTGTTTAAGTTAGGTTAGGAAGAGTGCATCTGTTGGGGTGATATAATTTTGTTGAGTGCCCTAAAGGCCTATTCATTGTAGAGTATTTAATTTCTTATTTTTTATTACCATTTCCTCAGTGACTGATATTATTTTGGTGAAAGCCCTTAAGGCCTGTTTCATGTGTGCAAGCAACATTTCTTAATACTTCAAATTTATTGTTGCCTGAGTTTCTAATAATTTCTATATCATGTATAACTTTTATTTCCCAGAGTAGTGTTTAAATTCAAGTTGAGGTGTGCATATTGGTGTACCATTATTTGATTGTGTTTGTAGTGTTGGAGGGAATATAAGTGTCTAAATTTTACAGTGTGTCTCATTCATCCCAGTCACAGACGCTATCCTTCCACGGGTCACGGACAATTCATTTTGTTTAGTAGATTTAAGTGTTCTTGTGCTGGTTCGGGATTTTTCTCAAAGGGGCGCTTCCACTGCCATTACCATCTATTAATTTTTAATAAACCCCAAGTCAAGTGAGGAAATTAAAGTCCAGCGAGAGAGAGAATAGTCTCATTGGGTCAGAGGAATGGCAGTGGAGCGGGCTAATGGCGAGTAGGCTCGCGATCTATCAATTACACTAGCCAGGTCGCTCTCCCTATTGAACATTATTACTCTCTCACGTCGCCACTGCGGTTTCCGCGACAGCAGCAGCATCATCATGATGATGATGTTGCATCCACCAATTAGTCCGGAACCGGGTTATTCGGCTGTCTGCGAACAGTCCGGTTTTAACCTTACCCAACATCCACTCTCGAGGTGCGGTACGGTGAATGTCCTATCGTCCGACCTTGTATGCTGGATTGCACTATTTCACTATATTAAGGGGAGAGGGTGCCTTCACACACATATTCGGTGTGAAATATCTTCCGCCCCCCAGCGCAGCGCTTCGGCGCCTCTGCGAAGCAAAGCGCGGCATTCAAAAACAACAACCAAAATTGCCGTCGCTTCCCTGCCCTGCAATGGCTGGAGCAGAAGGAGAGAGAGAGAGAGAGAGATTTTAGTCTCATTGGATCAGAGGAATGGCAGTGGAGCGGGCTTATGGCGAGTAGGCTCGCGCTCTATCAATTACACTTGCCAGGTCTCTCTTCCGTTTGGACATTATTTACTCCGTCTCTCTCTCGGCGCACACGTCGCCACCCTACTAGTTTCCTTCACAACATATGCTGCGGCCTTTCAGTCCAGGCTCCCCTTCGCCTTGATGTCTGCGCAACTTAGCGGACTTGCGTTGGCTGATCACCCCGTCTTCGCGTCTGTGCCGGCCTTCAATGCAGCGCCCAACCGTCTCTTGACCGAGATTCATTGCACTATTCCACGCGCAAACGGCTACCCTAAATGTGCATAGACAACGCTCATGGTTCAACACGACCGGGGCGCAGTCTGGGAGCCGAGTATACTAAAAAGAGAGTTTAGCAGCCAAAACTCGTCAAAGCACACGTTGGGTTACCCCATCACCTAACAACGATGATGGCGGTTCCCACCCGTGAAATACACAACCTAACCAATATTGGGCGACGATGGCGCTCATGAGCCCACGTCCCCACAAACAGTAAGAGAAAGAGAGAGAGGAGGAGATTGGCCAATGTGCGGTCCCTCGCCCAATGTCTTATGCCTCGCTGGGGCAAAGAGAAGAGAAGAGGAGCGGATAAGGGAGGAGATTGGCCAACGTGCGGTCCCTCGCCCAATGTCGGCTGCCTCGCTGGAGCTGGGTAAAGAGGAGAGGAGCGGATAAGGGAGGAGATTGGCACACACGGTGGCGCTGCCGGCGCCGAGGATAGCAAGAGAAGGTGCAGTTTGATCTGATCATCTGGTTTGCTATTTCTCTAAGGCCAACGTGCGGTCCCTCGCCCAATGTCGGCTGCCTCGCTGGGGCAAAGAGAAGAGGAGAGGATAAGGGAGGAGATTGGCACACACGGTGGCGCTGCCGGCGCCGAGGATAGCGAGAGAAGGTGCAGTTTGATCTGATCATCTGGTTTGCTATTTCTCTAAGGCCAACGTGCGGTCCCTCGCCCAATGTCTTCTGCCTCGCTGGGGCAAAGAGAAGAGGAGTGGATAAGGGAGGAGATTCGCCAACGTGCGGTCCCTCGCCCAATGTCGGCTGCCTCGCTGGAGCTGGGGCAAAGAGGAGCGGATAAGGGAGGAGATTGGCACACACGGTGGCGCTGCCGGCGCCGAGGATAGCAAGAGAAGGTGCAGTTAGATCTGATCATCTGGTTTGCTATTTCTCTAAGGCCAACGTGCGGTCCCTCGCCCAATGTCTTCTGCCTCTCTCTCAATCTCACTATTTTGGCCGCCGTGATAGGCGCCGCCAACAACAGCAGCTACCTGGTTGATCCTGCCAGTAGTCATATGCTTGTCTCAAAGATTAAGCCATGCATGTGTAAGTACAAGCCGATTTAAGGCGAAACCGCGAATGGCTCATTAAATCAGCTATGTTTCATTGGATCTGTAAACCCACTTACTTGGATAACTGTGGCAATTCTAGAGCTAATACATGCAATTGGTCTCTGACCGCAAGGGAAGAGCGCTTTTATTAGTTCAAAACTGGTCGGGCCCCGGTCCGTATCCCACCTGTGGTGAATCTGAATAACTTCGGGCTGAGCGCACGGTCTCCGCACCGGCGCCGCTTCTTTCAAGTGTCTGCCTTATCAGCTTTCGATTGTAGGTTATGCGCCTACAATGGCTATAACGGGTAACGGGGAATCAGGGTTCGATTCCGGAGAGGGAGCCTGAGAAACGGCTACCACATCTAAGGAAGGCAGCAGGCACGCAAATTACCCACTCCCGGCACGGGGAGGTAGTGACGAAAAATAGCGATGTGAGTCTCATCCGAGGCCTCGCAATCGGAATGAGTACACTTTAAATCCTTTAACGAGTATCCATTGGAGGGCAAGTCTGGTGCCAGCAGCCGCGGTAATTCCAGCTCCAATAGCGTATATTAAAGTTGTTGCGGTTAAAAAGCTCGTAGTTGGATCTCAGTTCCGGACTGACCGGTGCACCGCCCGGTGTTTGTATCACGCTCGAACAACCCGCCCGCCATGCCATGCAGGATGCTCTTTGTCGAGTGTCGAGTGGCGAAGGATTTACTTGAAAAAATTAAGTGCTCAGAGCAGGCTATTTGAATGGCCCGAATAGTGATGCATGGAATAATGGAATAGGACCTCGGTTTCTATTTTGACAGTTTTTCGGAACCAGGGTAATGACTAATCAGATGAGGCGGGGGCGTTACGTATTACTTATTTAGAGGTGAAATTCTTGGACCGTGTGACTGAACTACTGCAGCATTGCCAAGGATGTTTTCATTAATCAGAACGAGTTAGAGGTTTCGAAAGGCGATCCAGATACCGCCCTAGTTCTAACCGCAAGCGATGCCAACTAGCGATCCGCCGGCGTTATTCCCATGACCCGGCGGGCAGCCTCGAGGAAACCAAAGTCTTTGGGTTCGGGGGGAAGTATGGTTGCAAAGCTGAAACTTAAAGGAATTGACGGAAGGGCACCACCAGGAGTGGAGCCTGCGGCTTAATTTGACTCAACACGGGAAACCTCACCAGGCCCAGACACCGGAAGGATTGACAGATTGAGAGCTCTTTCTCGATTCGGTGGGTGGTGGTGCATGGCCGTTCTTAGTTGGTGGAGCGATTTGTCTGGTTAATTCCGATAACGAACGAGACTCTGGCCTACTAAGTAGTCGGCGGATCTCCAGAAAATGGTGTCCAGTTCGCAACTTCTTCTTAGAGGATAAGCGGCAATTCTGGCATGCGAGATTGAGCAATAACAGGTCTGCTTGATGCCCTTAGATGTTCTGGGTATGGCATACACTGAAGGATCTTGAGTTTTTTCCCCCTCCGAGAGGAGCGGGTAACCCGTTCAAAGCCTTTCTTGATAGGGATTGGGGCTTGCAATTGTTTCCCATGAACGAGGAATTCCCAGTAAGTGCAAGTCATCAGCTTGCGCTGACTACGTCCCTGCGCTTTGTACACACCGCCCGTCGCTACTACCGATTGAATGATTTAGTGAGGCCTTCGGACTGGCGCTCTTGGATTGTCGGCCCCGTTGCCCGCGAGGGTTTTCTGGGGTCGTCGCCTCGAGCTGACGGAAAGATGTCCAAACTTGATCATTTAGAGGAAGTAAAAGTCGTAACAAGGTTTCCGTAGGTGAACCTGCGGAAGGATCATTAACAGAGAGAAAGAGAACGGGGCGCTCTTAAAACTACTACTCTCCTGATTTGGGCGGTCTCGGGCTATGCTCTGGCAACTCCAGCAGGGAAAGAGGACAATCCCGGCCCCCGCACCAAAAATAGGTACCACGCTGTGGGTGGACCACACTCGGGCGAGAGCGCGAAGACCGGAGGAGGACGGACAGGGCTTTGGACAGCTGCCCGTCCGTTCCTTACTACCGGCGAATAAGCCTCTTGACCCAAAAAGAGTGAAATTCTAGTGTCAAAAAACAACAACAAGCCGTCCGGCCAAACCCAAACCACAAACTTGGGCTATATCTGTCAAACCCTTTCATCGAGACTCGACCTGTGATGGTTAGTCGCAAAAAGACCAAATGGCAAATACACAACTCTTAACGGGGGATCACTCGGCTCGTGGGTCGATGAAGACAGCAGCAAACTGCGTGTCGGTATGTGAATCGCAAGAATACCAGATACATCGACAAGTTGAACGCATATTGCGGCGGCGGCAGCCATATGAGCTTGTCGCCGCCACTCCTCTACGAGGGTCGGAAATATACATCCATCGGTTGCTGCGAGTTCGGTGCCTGCTGACTGTCTCCCCGACACGAGGGTAACCCGAACCGAGCTTCCGCCTTGGAGTTTAATCGCCCGCGCCTTGCGCGAGGCGTGCCCTTAAAAACAAGCAAGCCTATCACTAGCAAGTCCATGGACTTGGCGCACCCACATTCAACCACAACAAAGCGACAGTTGTCGCCCTCGCAAATAACTGGAGGCGGCGCTCTTTTGCCTGCTGTCCACAGAGACACGAATGGCCGTCGGCCGCTCATGGCTGATGCTGCACATGTTCTAAGAGGCACTCCATCCCACGAAGAGGAAACGAAACCGGGTCGGATATCTTTTAAGTAAGCCCCGCCGAATTTCGTCTATCACCTCGAAAAGAGTGCTTGGCATGCATTGCAGTGGAACCTAAATTGATGAGTGCGCCTGGGCCCGCAGTCTACCATGTAGTGGTGCAGGCAGAGATGAAAATGTAGGTGACGCGTTAACTCTTCCTCGCAGCGCTCCTCCACCCTCTCCACGGTCAGGCCAGCGGTGTGAAACGTTCTCGCTGAGAGTTAGCCACGAGTCCGCGATCTATCTCGCGAGCTGGGAGGGAGGCAGGGGAGTTCTCTAAGCAGCGTTAAAGGCGGTGTTGCGCCTCATAACGGCGCGCGCCGGGATAGAGCACTAGTTCTGCAGCCGGAAAGGCCGCTCACGCCAATTAATACTGCGACTCTCGCTCTCTTTCTCCGGATAAACAAGTGCCACTGCTGTGGCATGCGGGAACGGGGAAAGAGGTCAAAGTTTAAGCGGCAAAGGTGCGGCCGAGTAAGGGCGGAACACGAGCGTATATGCATTAAAACTGTGTGTGTATATGACTCTGCGAGA
>NW_024712921.1:0-16604 GCF_018991925.1 Homarus americanus
CTTGTTTTCCCAGATTTGTCTCTGAATTTAGTGTTGCCATTCTGACAAAGTGGTTGATCACGGCATAATCACGGCTCGCCACTCCAAGCGGTCCATTTATAGTCCAACCTAGCAAGGTGCGTATTGCAAACGGCTCTCCGTCTTTCCCGGTTTTTACTTCTAATGGTGCTAGTGCTTGTGGTACGTCTAGACCTATCAGGAGATCCACTCTTTTCGGTGCTTGGCGTAGCGCAGTACCTCGTAGGTGTTCCCACATGATGACATCTTGGGTGTCTGCGACCGACGATTTCATGGAAGACGGTAGATTCTCAACAATGATGACCTTGGGGATAATGATGTTTCGGCTCTTTCTGACTCCTACGCTAGCCACTCTCACACTGATTTCTTTGGTGTTTACACTATTACTTTCTTTCATGATTGTGCCAATGGAGAGGGAAACTGGCCGGTAAGCTAGACTACGCATGCAATATGATCGGTTGCTGCCTGAATCCAAGAGAGCTCCGGTGACTACTGCTTCTTTCGCCTCTAGGTTCTTTTCTTCCACCCTGACTTTCACTATTGGAAGTGCGACTCTGCTGGAACTTTGTAGTCACAACTCGCAATCGTTGGGTTCTTCACGCCGATCATCAATTCCATTGTTGGTTATGGTTTCCCTTTACCATTTATGCGGATTTCTTTTCCCCACGGTGCTTGTACCGGCTTCGACCTTCCATGATTTAGCTCTACTAAATGCTGATTCCGGTGGTGGCATAATAGCCTTACATTGACTCATTCTAGGTCGCTTGTGGTCAGGTGCTATATCTATTTGGTAGGCGCCCCCTGTGGTAGCTCTCTTCACCCTTTGGAGGCTAGTTTGGTGTTCTCCCTTCTCAACTTCGCCCCGTTGCACCTTGTCATTGCTCGTCAGAGCTCCCGTGAAGTGCAGGAGCCTCGAGTGTACTCCAGAGCAGCCATCTATACCACATACCATCTTCTGGCTGCACTCTGTTATCCGGTGATTATGACCCAGGCAGGCATAGCAGCGACGTTGTTCCCTTACAAGGGAAGTTCGCTTTCCTGTGGACATGCTGAGGAATGTCCAGCACATCTGAAGAAGGTGATCTCCACGGCATAGCGAGCAGCGTTCATCGTCCATTTCTCTGGTTGTCTTTATTCCTGATGTCACCAGACCCACAAGTCTCTTCCTCGACGAGGATTGACGTGAGTCTGCACAAATTCTGCTTGGTTCTTCCTGTCCTCGTCCCTTTGTGACCTCCTCCGCCTTGTCGACCATATCCATTGTGAATTCCAACATTCACTCGATCCCAGGAAGCTTTCCCCACTTCCTTTTGTATTTATGCGCCTTATCCACGTAGTCGTCCCTCATCTTTCCCTTGAACCTCTCAGCTAACGTGCTTATTGATTCATACGTGTCAATCTGAAGTAGTTCTCCCAAGACCTTCAAGTTCCTCACGCAATTCCCCAATTCGTCTGAGAACTGTTGGAGGCCCTTTGCGTCACTTAGTCTCACAGTTGGACCTCGCAGGGCCTTCTTTATTAGCTGGCAAACGTAAGTGTGCTTATTGCCGTGACGTTTCTCTAATATGTCCAAAGCTTCCTTGTACCCGGCTTTGGGATCTTGAATTTGCAGACATCTCCGCAAAGCGTCCTTAGCGGGCCCAGCGTAGGCAGCGAGAAGTGTCTCTAATTTCAAGGTATCAGGTATCTGCGCCATCCCAACGTGTCGCTGAAAGACTCGCTTGAACTCCCAGTATTCACTACAAGTTCCTCCGCTGAACTTCGGCGTTGGCCTTTGGGAGAACCTCATATTCTCTAGCAGTTCTCTCACCCAAACCTCGGACCTCGGTGGGTCGTCCCTTTTGTCTTTCATCAAAGGTAGTGGTTTCGGCGAACTAGCTTGATGTTCGGAAGTACTTCCGCGCTCCCCCTGGTGAGATGTTCCCGGCTCTGCGGTTAAGGTGAGCGCCGGGAGTCCCCTAGGGAGTATATAACGTTTCTTCGTTAGTTTCAATTACAGAGGAAAGTTTAGTCTCTGGTGGTGATAACACCTTTCCGCGATCTTCTGTGCTGCCCTTGCCTTGTAGTTGATTCATACCTTCGGTGACGTTTTGCATCATCGCTGTCATGTGAGCGAACATTTGCTGCATTTGTTGGTATTGCTCTCATAATTGTCCTTCGATTCCTTTGACAGGTGGTTCCTTTCTCTTCTCGGGAGACAGGTTTACGGTAGACGGGTTTATCTCACGCTGCCTTGGCGAGGTGGGTGAGACATCGGTCTCTATGTCCACAGTGTCTCCTTGTTCTACGCCGGACACGCTCCCCACTTCTGACTTATTCTCTTTCCCGTCCATGACTGCCCGAACAGCAAGCGTAATCTGTCTTGCTTGATAAGTGTATGCAGTAACGCTTAGTATCAGGTGCCCACGATCGCAGATATCACACAATTGGAGTTGATGTCACACAGACGTGTGCCATGCGCACGAGTGATGTCACACACGAGCGAAGTCCCTCTAAACACGTGACGAGCAATACCCACGAGTGATGTCACACAAACACGACCACAGTGATGTCACACGGTCCCTCAAGCACAGCACGTGACGTGCAATACGCACGAGTGGTGTCACACAAACACGACCACAGTGGTGTCACACGGTCCCTCAAACACGTGACGTGCAATGCGCACGAGTGATGTCACACAAACACTACCACAGTGATGTCACACGGTCCCTCAAACACGTGACGTGCAATACGCACGGGTGATGTCACACAAACACGACCACAGTGATGTCACGCGGTCCCTCAAACACGTGTCGTGCAATACGCACGAGTGATGTCACACAAACACTACCACAGTGATGTCACACGGTCCCTCAAACACCTGACGTGCAATACGCACGAGTGATGTCACACAAACACGACCACAGTGATGTCACGCACGAGCGACGATGTCATACTAACATGGCCACAGTGATGTCACACACGAGCGATGTTCCTCGAACACGTGACGAGCAATACCCACGAGTGATGTCACACAAACACGACCACAGTGATGTCACACGGTCCCTCAAGCACGTGACGTGCAATACGCACGAGCGATGTCACACAAACACGACCACAGTGATGTCATGCACGAGCGACGATGTCACACTAACATGGCCACAGTGATGTCACACACGAGCGATATCCCTCTAACACGTGACGTGCAATACGCACGAGTGATGTCACACAAACACGACTACAGTGATGTCACACACCAGCTACGATGTCACACTAACACAACCACAGAGATCCACAATCAATGTAGGGACTCGTTACACAACTGATGTCACAAACACTACTGCGGCGCCCTTACTTGTACAACGTTACGGCTTGTCACAATCTTTGTTGTTATTTCTTAAATTACACACACACACACTTATATATACATATATACATATATACATATATACATGTACAATGTACATATAACCTGAATGTTGTACACACTTAATCCACAAATCCCTTTCATTTATGTATTTCTTCATGGTTCCTTATCATCATTGTTTGATATACTGTGGTGTCACTGGTATAGGAAGATCACCTGTTAGTTATAATCACTTGCGTGCGTGTCCGAGCGAACGCTAACTAAGTCCGCCCAGACCAAACAATACGACACTGTCCGGGTGTTCTGAAACCTTAGCTCACTAGGTGCGCGGCCTCCCTGTTCGGAAATGAACGCTCACAGCCCGGTACGCGCAGACCGAAGCTTTACGACACTGTCCAGGTATTTAAGACACTTCACCCAAACACAGAACACTCGCTATCACTGTCTCGCTGCTGACGACGCACGTGATCCACCCACTGTGGGTGGGTGGGTGATCCACCCACTATGGGTGGGTGGGCGATCGACGAGCCTATGCTCTCCCACACTGAACTCCGGCGTTGGTCCTTCGACAGTCCTCCCGTATACGTTTTGACTGTTAACACTCATAGGAGCGTTATTGGTTTGTTGCTGGAGAAATAAACCCTCAACGTTGACGCGTACCATATAATTCGGTCAAAACCTGTTAAAGAACATTTCTCATATAACAAATGCTGTTATCTCAGGACACATATTATGAAATACAATCAATATACAGTACATAGCCTGTTAACATCTTAAATATAACTCGCATGTTATAACTATTGATACAGGAGACAATTGGTATAATATGATCAATTTGCAGTACACAAATATACTTATTAAAGTTATTTAGAGTTTCTTAGCAGATTCTAATACTTCACGATCACTCACGTTTTAGGGTCTAGTGGTCTGAACCAACGTGTTGTCTGTCCTGTAGAAATCAGTAGACTACCCTCGAGGGCAATCTCAGCCCGGAGGCGAGGGCCATATGTTTTCGTATTGAAACACCTCAGCAGATTGGTCAGCAAATTCGTTGTCAACACTATATCCCTTATCTCATCCCTTCTCTCTCTCTCTCTCTCGCCTAGTTTATCTTATTATGGTTATCCCTCTCTTTCTCTCTCTTCTAGCTTATCTTACTGTGGCGGTAACACCCCTGGACGCTTCCTCCACACTCCAGGTGGTAGTGACTGAATGTCGGTCGTACGAGGCCACCAAGTCCGCCACCTCTGCCTTACGGGCCCCACCTACTGTGAGAGCTATCTCACAATACAAGAAGGGTAAGAAGGCGGCCAACAACGTGAAGGCTGCCGCACGTTCTTCCACGCCTCCGCCTAGTGCTTCCTGTGGCAGCTGTGGAAAGCAGCATGGCCCCAAGACATGCCCGGCCGCCGACGCACTGTGTCGTGGATGTGACCGTAAGGGCCACTGGTTTAACACAGACAGGTGCCCTGCACGAGGCCGCAAGTGTCAGGCCTGCGGTCGCTATGGACACTACGACAAGTGCTGCCGCCAGCTGACCAAGGCCCGGGACGGGGAAGCGGGCGCACTTCCTGGGGTGGATTACTTTGGCCCTCAAGGTGACACGCAGCCCCAAACGCTGGCGGAGTCACGTCGGGAGGTGGAATCGACCACACGCCCCAGGGCTACCCCTTCCCCTACTATCCGCGTCGCCGTCACACACGGTGATATGTCGGGTCACATCGAGGTGATACCGGACACCGGCGCCGATACTACGGTGATAGGCCTGAAGCACCTCCAGAAACTGGGCCTCACCAAACGCGGCCTGGGACCACCGCCGCAGCTGCAGTACTACGTCGCGGTTGGTTCCCGGACGCTTCGCCGCAGAAACTCCTTCCAGCCGAGGATCACCTCGGCGACAGGTCATTATCACGGATGGGTCGGCGTGCAGCCTCTCTCGCGCTACATCCTTGTTGTCATTAGGGAACGCAAGGGGAGTTAGGCGTAATTTGATTTCCTGGGCAGATCCCGGCTGGCGGTACCGCCAGCGGGTGCAGGAATCAACAGGCGACGCACCTGGCGCGCCTGCTGAAATTACTTGGAACCAGCGTCCTCCGCCCGCCTCACCCAGAAGTCGGCCCTTCCTCTTCACAGCGAGACGTCTCCTTCAGCCGCAAGGGCCTACTTCCTGAAAGAGTACTCGGATGTGCTGGTGACGAAGGAGGCCCTACGCCGCGCCACTGTTATGGCGGAATTGCGCCTATGAATACCTCTTGGAAGATGCATGCCGCTTTACCTCCCGGTTGATCCCTCTCACCTTCAGGGATTCAGTCAAGAAGGAACTGGATTCCATGGTGGCCCAGGGTGTCATCGTACCCGTTGGTGACGACCCGTCCCCTTGGTGCCACCCTCTAGTCGCTGTGGCTAAGACTAACGGTGGAGTGCGGATTACTACCGACTTGTCTAAGCTTAACAGCCAGGTGTCCCGTCCCGCCCACCCTTCACCCACACCTTTTGCAGCTATACGGAGTGTGGACCCGAAGGTACGGCACTTCTCGACGATGGACGCCCTCTGTGGTTACAGGCAGATCCCACTGAAGAAGGAGGATCAGCCACTGACCACTTTCATCACGCCTTACGGACTCTTCCGCTACTGCCGTGGCCCTATGGGATTCGCTGCTACGGGGGACGCCTTCTGTCTCCGTGGTGACATGGTAATTCAAGGCGTGACCAACTGCGTGAAGGTAGTGGATGACGTCCTCTACGATGAGGACTTCCTGACGCATCTTCGCCGCATCGACGAGGTACTGACCAGGTGTAGGACGCACGGTATCACTCTGAATGCCGAGAAGTTCGTCTTGGCCGCACCTGCAGTGTCTTTCTGCGGCTACCGACTCTCAAGGGATGGCATTGCTGCGGACCCGGAGAAAGTTTGCGCCATAGCGGACTTTGCAAAACCTGCCAACCTTACGGATCTCAGATCTTTCATGGGCCTGGTGAACCAGCTGGCAGAATTTTCTCCTGACGTCTCCGCCGCTGCCGGCCTCTCCGCCCCCTGATGAGCCCCAAGAGGACTTTCACGTGGACCCCTGACCACGACCTCGCCTTTCATAAGGTGAAGGAGGCCCTGTCAAGTCCACCTATCCTCGCTACTTTCGACCCAGCGCTCCCCACCGTCCTCCAGACAGGCGCCTCGCGCCTGTACGGGGTTGGTTACGTCCTTCTCCAGGATCACGGTGGAGGAAAGTACCGGCTCGTACAGTGTGGTTCTCGCTTCCTCATCGATGCCGAGTCTCACTACGCTACCATCGAGCTGGAACTGCTGGCAGTGGTATGGGCCTTATCAAAGTGCAAGTTTTACTTGATTGGCCTACAGCACTTCGACCTCATCACAGACCACAGGCCCTTGGTCCCCATTCTTAACCACTATTCGCTGGACGCCATTGAGAATCCCCGCCTCCAGCGCCTGAAGGAGAAGATTTTGGCCTTCGTCTTCACCGCGGCTTGGCAGGCAGGTAAGGAGTTGTGCATCCCGGATGCCCTCTCCCGCTCCCCAGTCAGCCGCCCGACACCTAAAGACGAGATGCTCAGCACCGAGGCCGGTTTCTCCGTCAGCAACATCGTCACTTTGCAGGCCGTGCAGTCCCTCGTCAGCGCCCAGGCCTCAGTGTCGCCACCCGACAGCGATCTGGCCCTTGAGGAACTACAGACCGCAGCAAGCGACGTCCCCTCCTACACTCACCTCTTGGAGAGTGAGAGGACTGGGTTCCCTCGCGACCGTTTTGACCTCCACAACGCCCTACGCCCGTATTGGAAGATACGTGAGGACCTCTACGCAGATGGGGACCTCCTGTACGGTGCCCGTGTGGTCGTCCCTGCAGCTCTCCGTCGTCGCGGTCTGTCTCGCTTACACGACAGCCATCGTGGAGCAGAGGCCACCAAGCGCCGCGCAAGGCAGGCTGTGTACTGGCCCGGCATTGACGCGGATATCGTCAATACGGTCCGTGCCTGTGAGCCGTGCCAGATCATGCAGCCCAGTCAACAGCAAGAGCCCCTCTTGTGTGACGACGAAACCCACCAGGCCCTTCGAGTCCGTGTAGGCTGATTTCTTCAGCACAGCTGAGAAACATTTCCTAGTTGTCGCCGACCGACTCTCTGGCTGGCCTGTGGTGGTAATCTGTGGCTCAGACACGACGTCCACGGCCACCAATCGCCACTTCCGGCACGTCTTTCGTGACCTGGGCGTCCCCGTACGTCTGCGAACGGACGGTGGGTCACAGTTCACCAGCCGGGACTTCACAGGATTCCTGGAGCGTTGGGGAGTCTGCCACATCGTGTCAACACCCCGCTACCCACAGTCAAACAGCCACGCTGAGGCTGCGGTCAAGACAGTCAAGCACCTCATCCTCAAGGTGGCCCCTTCAGGCAACACAGACTGAGGCGTTTGACAAAGGACTCCTGGAGTTACGTAATACTCCCACCCACACAGGGCGCTCCCCTGCCCAGATCCTGTATGGTTACCCTCTCCGCTCTTGCGTTCCTGCACACGCCAAGGCCTTCGCGAAGGAGTGGCAGACCAGAGCCGAGAGCTGCGACCGCCGCGCCGCTACACGTGCCCAGGATGCCAAGGCTCGGTATGACGACCGTACCCGCCCTCTTCAGCCGCTGGAGATTGGTGCCCTTGTCCGTGTCCAGGACCCGACGAAGACACGTTGGAACAAGGTGGGCACAGTGATGGGCATCGGCAGGTCGCGAGACTACAAGGTCAGGATGCCGAGTGACCGCATCTGGTGGAGGAACCGCCGCTTCCTCTGGCCAGTCCCACCCCCTGCTGCTGGCCCCCTGACGGAGGACGAGTCCCCTACACCTCACGAAGATCCGCCCCACAGTGCACCTCGACGCTCGGAGCGACTTAGGACCTAAGTCCGCTCAAGACAAAGACTATATGAGCGTGAGGGGAGAGATGTAGGTTATGTATCTAAGCTACTGTGCCGAGTAGCAACCTTGCATATAAGCTACTGTGCCGAGTAGCACCTATGTATATGATTGCGTGGCAACGCTGCACGCGTTATGTGGCAACATTGCCCCGAGGCTGCCATATGGCAAGGCAGCCTCAGTCTGACTGTGTGAGCCGTGCATGGCACACTCTAGTCACCACTTGTATTTCTCTCATCCATAATAAACGGACTTCAGTGTTACTCGGTGTTTCCCTACCCATCACTGCATTCCTCAGGGAACACCTGTAACCTACAGAGGGAGCGAGTTGGGAGGAGTGGTGACCTTGGACGCGGGAGCAGGGACGAGTGGAGATGCCAGCCAGTACATTACGGGTATATTAATTGTTTTTATAGCTATTTTTGCATTTTAATATTAAATACAGTACTGTACATTACATTTCAACAAAACTACCATTTATTTCTGAGAACATGGAAATGTAATATTTATGCTGAAATGATGTACGTATTACAGTGGAAAGTGGGATAAAATTGTGACGAAAGCAATGACTTTCTCTTTCTTTCGTTCAAAAGATGTTACCGTAATCGCTTTACGAATGGTTTTCAGTTGTGGGATTACAAGGCTAACGATAGGATAGAATATTATTGTAATACAGTACGGTACAACAGTTTTTTAACTGAAAACCATTCGAAAAGCGATTACGGTAAAATCTTTTGAATAACGAAAGAAAGCGAAAGTCATTGTTTTCGTCATGATTTTATCCCACTTTCCACTGTAATATGTACGTCATTCCAGCAAAAATATTATATTTCCATATTTATTTCTGAGAATACGTATATTCATTCAGTCACAGGCAAGGTAAAATATACTTGTGATGTAATATTTTGGCAAATATTTTACCTAGACCCCGACTTACGACTACGTGGTTTTACGACCGTCAGGACTTCGACCGCCTCAGATATAGATAAAAAAAAAAAAAAAAAAAAAAAAAAAAAAAAAAAATTTTAAAGCCAAACTTTTGCATTTTCTATGAAACGTTTCCAGTTAATGTAGTCTCCATGTAATTAGAAAATTATGGGGGCCCCATGTGCATTCAGCTATTTCATTAAAAAGAGTTAAGTACTCGATCTTTATCCATTCCTATTATTTATTTACTTTCACTGTACTGTATCCATTCATCATTGATATTACTTTTACTGTACTGTATTTCATTTGTAGATTTACTTTTTTTTTTTTATGTGGACTCTGACCTGGTTGGGTCCCTAACTTACGTAGTAAGTCGGGGATACAGAATATTATTGTAGTTTTCTTTTGTTTCAAATTTAATTAACAAAGATTGATGTTTCAAATGTAATGAACAAAAATTTATGTACAGTATCTATAAATAAACTTTAATAAATGAATACTTTATGTTTTACATTGTCCTGTGCTACCATACCATGGATTTGGCTACTTTGGTCTTGCTATGATGACGCAAGAGATCTGCCCTGGCAACTGTACCGACACTCACAGCTGGTGGTGCGTTGGTGCATCATTTCCATTGTTTACTGGTAGTTACTGGTAAATATTTTTCAACCAAACGAAACTATTACCCGTTTAGAGGTCGACCCCCAATTTTTTGCCAAATAATTTGGTCTTAAAAACTCGAACTACACACAGGTATATAAGGTAAATAAGGACATGGGGGGGGCCAGGATTTTTTTTGGGGGGGGGGGAGCAAAATACGCGGATTTTTAACATCCACGGGTATCTCTGTTACGTAACCCCTGCGTATGTTAAGGGCCGACTGTACTGTACTGTACCTGTACCTAAAATAAATTTCAAAGAGACTGAGTAAGTGCATTTAAAATTCTGCTTAAATAACTAAGTACAACTGCCTCCCCCCCCTGATGTTACGTAGTGTGAAAAATTCAGCCACTCATCAATTAGAATCAAAGGTGATGTCACCACAGCCACACCCTAATTAGAGGGACATTTCACAGTGAGTCTTAGTCAGACTCAGTCACTATGGAGGCAACAATCATCCACAAACTCCAACTGAAAGAGCTTGATAGCTACTTGGCATGCCCAGGGGATTGAATGGAGCTACCGAGGTCTTTCCCAACATTATGTGACTTATCTCTCAAGCTTAAAAGCCCACTACCTGCATCTGATGCTTGTGAGCATCTATTTAGTCATGCTGGGCTTATTATTTATTATTTAATCAATTTATTAAACCTCGGAGGCGACAAGCTTATTCACAAGACACTAATACATTGGTACTCGTGTCTCACAGGACACACTATGACTTGTGATATGGAGACAATATTGACATGATTTAAGGACAATAAAGGTTAGCACCCACCAAAGCATGGGTAGCGTACAAGAATGAAATCGAAATTATTATGAATAAGTAGGTTAGTGACTCGTCCTGTGGTAGGAGGTCCCTGATAGTGGGACAGTCAAGGTAATAGTGTTGAAGGGTGTTAGCGTTGGGACAGTTACAGAGTTTACGGGAGAGAAGTGCAGGACATCCCCCAACTCAGATACTAGCTAGATAGGTCTGTATCCTCACCTAATGCGAGCAGACAACATTATGTCTGCGGACCATAAGTCCACATCGTCAACACTTGTGTGGGTAAGGAAGAAAGTGACCATAGTGTTGGATGGCTATATTTTCGGTCCATTCACTATCCCTGCGATGGATTGTATGGATAAGAGCGGCTGAATGTATTCTCTTTTGGTAGGTCATGCTGGGCTTATATTTAGGCCTAAAAGATCCTAATTGGACAGCCATAATTTCGAGAATCAGTTATTGATTAATCTCAATAGAAAGATTTGCAAATAAACATGTGTAGTGTTGTGTCTTTTATTTTTATCTTTAGTTAACTAATTTCTTTTTATAATTTACTGCAGATTTATTTTAATATTTGAGACAATTAATAATTTATTGTTACTTTTTACTTTCAGTTCTTATGTACTCTATGAATGAGATACTTTTTTACTCCTACTGTACTTGAGTACATTAAACTTTGGATAATTTTACTTCTACTTGAGTAACATTTTGCCAATGTAACAATACTTTTACTTAAGTAACAAAGTCTGGTACTTTTTACAACTTTGAATACACAAGGAGGCAGCATGGCCTACACTGCACTCAATTACAGTAAAATTTGGAACAGTTTGTATTTATAGCTTGGTGAACAAGAGTGCCCTGGTGTAAACTAGTGAACTTGGGGTTAGGGGGCAACAAGCACTGTATCTTCCTTCTTCTTCTTCTTCTTTTTTTTTTTACGGGAATTAGCCCACCCGGGCACAGGTCAAACGACCCACAACGGGGCCTGGGGGGCGAAAAAAAAAGAACAGAAAGAAATTGAAAATAGAGAAGAAAAAGGTTATACTGTATGTGTTTAACAGGGATTCTCTCTATCTTCTTACTCTGAATATTTGCTGCCATGCATTTCTGGTGAGTTATATTCAAGTACTGTATTTTTCGGCTTAAAAGACGCACTTTTTATGACAAAAATATACCTAAAAAATTACCATGCGTCTTCCAGGACACTAGTCAATGAGTTGTGGCAGAGGTTTTCGAAATCAGCCCCTTACAAAGACTGTTACATCATTACAGTACTTAACAATTACAAGTATTCTCTATACAGTACTATAAAACTATTGATTTAACTAATATTGTTGATATATTGCAAAAAAAAAAAAATTAAACCCTTGCTGCTGTGTGGTTTCTTTACTAATGGCAGTGGTGCGGCAGCGCCATCTATTGAGGAATTGCTGAAGGTTGTCTGCTGGTCTCAAATGCAGGAATGTTTGTTTCTTTATATGTAGGCTCTCATATTTGGACACCTATTTACAGTAGGCTCTCATATTTGGATACCCATTTAGACTGTAAAAACCCCACAAAATTAAAATCTTCCAAATTCAAATACAACTTCATCATCCAAGTAAAAACACACACACAACAACATTGGCTGTCCTTGTGTTTTCAACTTTACCACAACTGGTGGGTAGAATTTTTTTTTAATTCAGAAACATTAATTCAAATATATATGAACAGTAAATAAGTGTTGCTTTCATATTCTTATGTTGAGTAATGATGATATGTTTACACATGTGCTCACTTACATACACGATCTGACTTTTTTTTACCCTTAAATGTTAGCTACTTCCTTTGTTCCATTTATTAACATTAAATAACATTACTTAAAACAACCATATAAATTTTACTACAGCTACAACCAAGGTCTTATTTTCTTCAGTTTTATATGTAGAACCAGTCAGTCACTGGTTTTGTAAACAAGAAAAGCAATGACGTCTTGTCTCCTCATGTGTTTTAATATTCTTCGTATTATTAATGAATTGTATTGTTCAATTTGCACACATAAACAATAATTCAATCAAAAAGAAATTCAGAAACATTAATTAAAACATATATGAACAGTAAATAAGTGTTGCTTTCATATTCTTATGTAGAGTAATGATGATATGTTTACACATGTGCTCACTTACATACAGTACACGATCTCACTTTTTTTTACCCTTAATTGTTAGCTACTTCCATTGTTCCATTTATTAACAATAAATAACATTACTTAAAACAACCATATTAATTTTTCTACATTAATTTTAATACAGCTACAATGTAGGACTTATTTTCTTCAGTTTTATAATTATGTAGAACCAATCAGTCACTGGTTTTGCAAAAAACGAGTTGTTTTTTTACTTTAATTTTGTCTTTAAATAAAGATTTTTTGTTTTATATAGACGTTGATATACATGTTTACATTTGCTTACCTTCTACTGTTCGAAAATATTTCCCGTCGTTGTCATACCGACAAAAACAAGAGAAAGAATGTAAACACTACAGCCCCTAAGATGTGGAGGTGACCAGGTGTATAAAATGAGTGCTGTATTAAAGATTTCACCTTCTTATACAGACTTCTTTTTTTTTTAAATTGATGAAAATGATGACTGATAAGCAGTTCTAAGTGATGATATTCAAAGAGGTGTGTGTACTTGTGCCAAAAGGGCTGTATATCAAGCAATGGTTACACTGGTGTAGGTATTAGGCAGCTAATGTACCAAACAATGAGGTACTACCGTCTGGGAAGATATTGGAAGCGTAATGTATTGTCTAATGGTAGACCCTGCTGCTATGTGACCAAGTCCCAGGTTCATGATCTGACTTTCTGCAGGGTCTCAATTGTTTCTCTTACTTTGACAACACAACATACATACAGGTATAGTGTTTCTCACTTGATATTTTTTTTCATTTTTTTATTTCTTTATTATTATTATTATTATTATTATTATTATTATTATTATTATTATTATTATTATTATTATTATTATTATTATTATTACATTTTCGCCCCCTAGGCCCCAATGTGGGTCAGTGACCTGTGCCCAGGTGGGCTAAGACCCGTAATTTTTTATTTTTTTTAGAATTTAATTTCCAAAATCAGGGTGCGTCTTCCAAGCCGAAAAATACTGTATTTTATGTTCAAGTTGTCCCCACTTAACACCATATATATATACCTGTATTCCTAAAAATTCTCCTGCTGTGCAAATTTGAACCAAATGATTCTAAGGAAGCCATTGAAAACCACAGAAAATGTGAGAGATGCATGTTGGAGGGTGAAAGAGCATGTGCAAGCAAGCTACAGGACTACTGACACAAAACAGATCAAAAAAATTCTGAAGACAACCTTTTCTCACTTCAACACTAATTCACCATTGCTTATGATACGTGTGGCAGGAAAAATTAAGTATTCAGCACTTAATTGACTACTGCATAGCCATGCAGACAAACAGCTTAGAGGGAACATTGATCCCAATCTTTGCCTTTTTCTGGTCTCCCCATTCATCTCTTTATATGCCTAAGGTATTTAATTTCCCTTATTTTACAAATTACTGTACTAGTATTTCTCAACAAAATAAAGACTGTGCCAAATAATCAGAGGTATAGTTTAGCAAGAAACATTTAAAATAACTGTAAAGTACCTGGGATTAACAAGCAGAAGCCGTGTGATGAAGTCTATTGCTTGCTCGGAGACGTCGCAGAAGAGGTCCTTCGGGAAGTCAACCTGGCCTTGAGATATATTGAGGAAAGTCTCTTGCTTGGTGTCACCACCAAAAGGTGAGTGTCCGGTGAGCAATACATATGTCAAGACACCCACAGACCTGCCATGACACAATCAATTTTAAATTCTGATATAATTTAATAAACTAGAACTATATTTATGAATCTCTTATTCAGCTTTGATATGAAATATTGTAGCATTAATTGTGGCATTATTTTTGTCAATGAGCTCCATGTACAGTTAGACCATAAATAACTTTTAGCCCTGGTGTGATGGATTGCAAAATACTTGTAAACACTACCTCTCCTCTTGGTCTCGATAAAGTTGGTAAGCTTGATTACATCATCATTTCCAGGGTGGATTGGTTTAAACCAATGCTTAAAACCATTTTTGAAAGAGTTTTAATAAAAAAAAATTGTTACCATTTTTCTTAGTTTATATTTCGTAACAATGTTTTCTCTTCTCTACCCAGTATGTGCAAAGCAAAGTCCTGGTTTTCTGCTTCCTTGAAATGTTTGCAATATATAGTATGATCATGTCTTAAGCCCTACGCCCCGGTTGACGTTCCGGAACGTCCATCTCGGGTGCCCCGGTTGACATTCCGGAACGTGCGCCTTTACGCGGCATTGTTTGAATCCACAGCGCATGTCACGCCATACGCTTGACCACAGGGAAGCTTCCCAAATGTAAGTATGTGCCTACTTTTGTTTGTTTCATTTTCATTGTTTGTCCATTTTTTCATGTTGTATCAAAGTAATATTGCTAAAAGTAGTGTACTATAGTTATATTGTAGTGTAGTATTACTGGAAAATAATGCTAGGATTATGTTATAAATGTATTTACTTGTGGAATTATTATTCCGATAATTATTTGTATGCATTACATGCTCTACCAAACACAGCCAGACAGCGTGGTGACAGACTGCGTGTGTGTCGCTGAGCACTTTCTATGAAAAATAATGCAAAAAAATATTCTAAAAGAATTATTTATAGGGAATAAGTATTATGATCAGTAAATACCGTATATACTCGTCTATAGCCCCCCTTTGTATATAGGTCGACCCCGATTTTTTGACCAAGAAATCGTTAATTTATGATATTCCTCGTTTATAGGTCGACCCAAGTTTTTGAGGGTAAAGGAACAACAAAACCTTCAGAAAAACACTACATCCTATAAACTTGTTTACCATTTATTATTACGACACTTTACACTGAAACGCGGGTAGTTTCAACAAAAATATTGTATATTTCCATTCAAGTATTTATTCAAGTCAATTAGGAGGGAATATTATTGTAATACAATAGTTTTTTAGCTGAAAACCATTCGAAAAGCGATTACGGTAACATATTTTGAACGAAAGAAAGCAAAAGTCATTATTTTCGTCACAATTTTATCCCACTTTCCACTGTACAGTGGGGTATGCTATAACGAACGGATCCTACTACGAATATTCCTATAACGAACGGTTTTACCTATAAAATTGAGAATGCTATAACGAACGCAACTCCTACAATGAACGCGGATGAATACGGGACTATTTCACCTGGCGCATGAATATTGTTGTACCGCGACCCACAACAAGAGCGTCAGGCGCCATCTTTGTCTCATTGTGTAGCCAGTGCACCACTGTTATTGGTGGAAATTCGTGTTATTTGTATAACTATTTTGTTATACAAGTATACAATTGTAAGAATGAGTCGTCCAAAGCGAGTGAGAAAGCTAATAACCCTTGAAACTAAGAAAGAAATTATAAAGAAACGTGAGATTGGAAGAAGCATTGCGAAACTTAGTGATGAATATGGGATGGCTAAATCGACTACTGTATATGTACGATTTTGAAGAATAAAGAAGAGTTAAAAACTGTGCAAGTGGCTAAGGGAATCTTTAGACTTAGCAAAGCAAGGTGTAATGTGATTGAAGAGATGGAAAATTTACTCCTAGTGTGGATAAAGGAGAAACAAATGGCAGGTGGTAACATTAGTGAAGCTATAATTTGTGAGAAGGCTAAACAATTGTTTGAGGACCTTAAAGCCAAGACTCCCAGTGGAAGTGATAGTGATGTGCCAGTGTTTAGGGGTACCTGCATGCTGAATAACACTAAGGTAAGATAAAGTACCGTATTTTTTACATTTTCCGCAGAATTTTTTCAGTGTTAAGTGGTTGTATTTGGGGGCCTGGAACGGATTAATCCTATAACGAACGAGGTTCTGGAACCAATTACGTTCGTTATA
>NW_024712922.1:0-64450 GCF_018991925.1 Homarus americanus
TTGAGTTTAACATAGGACCCTAATGGAGTATAACAAAGTCCCAAGATCGAGTATAACAAAGTCTTCTGATCGAGTATAACAAAGTCCCCTGATCGAGTATAAAAAAGCCCCCGAATCGAGTATAACAAAGTCCCCTGATCGAGTGTAACTAAGTCCCCTGATTGAGTATAACAAAGTACCCTAATGGAGTATAACAAAGTCTCAAGATCGAGTATAATAAAGGACCCTAATGGACTATAACAAAGTCTCAAGATCAAATATAACAAAGTCCCCTGATTGAGTATGACAAAGTCCCCTGATCGAGTACAACAAAGTCCCCTGATCGAGTATAACAAAGTCCCCTGATCGAGTATAACCTATTCCCCGACTCGAGTATATCAAAGGCCCTTGGTCGAAAATAACAAAGTCCCTGATCGAGTAAAACAAAGCCCCCTGATCGTGTATATCAAAGTCCCAAGATCGAGTAAATCAAAGCCCCCTGATCGAGTATAACAAAGTCCGCTGATCGAGTTTATCAAAGTCCAAAGATCGAGTTTAACAAAGTCCCAAGATCGAGTATAACAAAGTCCCCTCATCGAGAATAACAAAGTCCCCTGATCGAGTATAACAAAGGCCCCTGGTCGAGTATAACAAAGTCCCCTTATCGAGTCCCCTGATCGAGTATAATAAAGGACCCTAATGGACTATAACAACGTCTCAAGATCGAGTATAACAAAGTCCCCTAATCGAGTATAACAAAGTCCCCTAATCGAGTACAACTAAGTCCTTGATCAAGTTAAACAAAGCCCCCTAATCGAGTATAACAAAGTCGCCTGATCTAGTGTAACAAATTCCTCTGATCGAGTCTAACAAAGTCCCCTAATCGAGTATAACTAAGTCCCCTCACTGAGTTTAACAAAGGACCCTAATGGAGTATAACAAAGTCCCAAGATCGAGTATAACAAAGTCTTCTGATCGAGTATAACAAAGTCCCCTGATCGAGTATATCTAAGTCCCCTGATCGAGTATAATAAAGGACCCTAATGGACTATAACAACGTGTCAAGATCGAGTATTACAAAGTCCCCTAATCGAGTATAACAAAGTCCCCTGATCGAGTATAACAAAGTCCCCTGATCGAGTAAAACAAAGCCCCCTCATCGAGTATAACAAAGTCCCCTGATCTAGTGTAACAAAGTCCTCTGATCGAGTATAACAAAGTCCCATAATCGAGTATAACTAAGTCCCCTAATCGAGTATAACTAAGTCCCTGATCGAGTTAAACAAAGCCCCCTCATCGAGTATAACAAAGTCGCCTGATCTAGTGTAACAAAGTCCTCTGATCGAGTCTAACAAAGCCCCCTAATCGAGTATAACTAAGTCCCCTCATTGAGTTTAACAAAGGACCCTAATGGAGTATAACAAAGTCCCAAGATCGAGTATAACAAAGTCTTCTGATCGAGTATAACAAAGTCCCCTGATCGAATATAAAAAAGCCCCCTAATCGAGTATAACAAAGTCCCCTGATCGAGTATAACTAAGTCCCCTGATTGAGTATAACAAAGGACCCTAATGGAGTATAACAAATTTTCAAGATCGAGTATAATAAAGGACCCTAATGGACTATAACAAAGTCTCAAGATCGAATATAACAAAGTCCCCTGATTGAGTATGACAAAGTCCCCTGATCGAGTACAACAAAGTCCCCTGATCGAGTATAACAAAGTCCCCTGATCGAGTATAACCTATTCCCCGACTCGAGTATATCAAAGGCCCTTGGTCGAAAATAACAAAGTCCCTGATCGAGTAAAACAAAGCCCCCTGATCGTGTATAACAAAGTCCCAAGATCGAGTAAATCAAAGCCCCCTGATCGAGTATAACAAAGTCCGCTGATCGAGTTTATCAAAATCCCAAGATCGTGTTTAACAAAGTCCCAAGATCGAGTATAACAAAGTCCCCTCATCGAGAATAACAAAGTCCCCTGATCGAGTATAACAAAGGCCCCTGGTCGAGTATAACAAAGTCCCCTTATCGAGTATAATAAAGCCCCGGATCGAGTATAACAAAGTCCCCTGATCGAGTATAATAAAGGACCCTAATGGACTATAACAACGTCTCAAGATCGAGTATAACAAAGTCCCCTAATCGAGTATAACAAAGTCCCCTAATCGAGTATAACTAAGTCCTTGATCAAGTTAAACAAAGCCCCCTAATCGAGTATAACAAAGTCGCGTGATCTAGTGTAACAAAGTCCTCTGATCGAGCCTAACAAAGTCCCCTAATCGAGTATAACTAAGTCCCCTCATTGAGTTTAACAAAGTACCCTAATGGAGTATAACAAAGTCCCAAGATCGAGTATAACAAAGTCTTCTGATCGAGTATAACAAAGTCCCCTGATCGAGTATAACAAAGCCCCCTAATCGACTATAATAAAGTCCCCTGATCGAGTATAACTAAGTCCCCTGATTGAGTATAACAAAGGACCCTAATAGAGTAAAACAAAGTCCCACGATCAAGTATAACAAAGTCCTCTCATCGAGTATAACAAAGTTCCCTGATCGAGTATAACAAAGTTCCATGATCGAGTAAAACAAACACCCCTGATCGAGTATAACAAAGTCCTTGATCGAGTATAAAAAGCTCCCTAATCGAGTATAACAAAGTCCCCTGATCGAGAATAACAAAGTCCCCTCATCGAGTATAAAAAAGTCCCCTGATCGAGTATAACAAAGTCCCCTGATCGAGTAAAACAAAGTCCCCTGATATAGTATAACTACGTCCCCTGATTGAGTAAAACAAAGGACCCTAATGGAGTATAACAAAGTACCAAGATCGAGTATAACAAAGTCTTCTGATCGAGTATAACAAAGTCACCTGATCGAGTATAACAAAGCCCCCTAATCGAGTATAACAAAGTCCCCTGATCGAGTATAACTAAGTTCCCTGATTGAGTATAACAAAGGACCCTAATGCAGTATAACAAAGTCCCAAGATCGAGTATAACAAAGTCCTCTGATCAAGTAATATAAAGTCCCCTGATCGAATATAACAAACTCCCCTGATCGAGTATAACAAAGTCCCCTGATCGAGTACAACAAAGTCCCCTGATCGAGTATATCTAAGTCCCCTGATCGAGTATAATAAAGGACCCTAATGGACTATAACAACGTCTCAAGATCGAGTATAACAAAGTCCCCTAATCGAGTATAACAAAGTCCCCTGATCGACAATAACAAAGTCCCTGATCGAGTAAAACAAAGCCCCCTCATCGAGTAAATCAAAGTCCCCTGATTGAGTTTAACAAAGGACCCTAATCGAGTATAACAAAGTCCCCTGATCAAGTAAACAAAGTCCCCTGATAGAGTATAACTAAATCCCCTGATTGAGTAAAACAAAGGACCCTAATGGAGTATAACAAAGTCCCAAGATCGAGTATAACAACGTCTTCTGATCGAGTATAACAAAGTCCCCTGATCGAGTATAACAAGGCCCCCTAATCGAGTATAACAAAGTCCCCTGATCAAGTATAACTAAGTCCCCTGATTGAGTATAACAAAGGACCCTAATGGAGTATAACAAAGTCCCAAGATCGAGTATAACAAAGTCCTCGGATCGAATAAAATAAAGTCCCCTGATCGAGTATAACAAAGCCCCCTGATCGAGTATAACAAAGGCCCCCTGGTCGAGCATAACAAAGTCCCCACATCGAGTATAACAAAGTCCCCTGATCGAGTATAACAAAGTCCCCTGATCGAGTAAAACAAAGTCCCCTGATAGAGTATAACTAAATCCCCTGATTGAGTAAAACAAAGGACCCTAATGGAGTATAACAAAGTCCCAAGATCGAGTATAACAACGTCTTCTGATCGAGTATAACAAAGTCCCCTGATCGAGTATAACAAGGCCCCCTAATCGAGTATAACAAAGTCCCCTGATCAAGTATAACTAAGTCCCCTGATTGAGTATAACAAAGGACCCTAATGGAGTATAACAAAGTCCCAAGATCAAGTATAACAAAGTCCTCGGATCGAATAAAATAAAGTCCCCTGATCGAGTATAACAAAGCCCCCTGATCGAGTATAACAAAGGCCCCCTGGTCGAGTATAACAAAGTCCCCACATCGAGTATAACAAAGTCCCCTGATCGAGTATAACAAAGTCCCCTGATCGAGAAAAACAAAGTCCCCTGATAGAGTATAATTAAATCCCTTGATTGAGTAAAACAAAGGACCCTAATGGAGTATAACAAAGTCCCAAGATCGAGTATGACAACGTCTTCTGATCGAGTATAACAAAGTCCCCTGATCGAGTATAACAAAGCCCCCTATTCGAGTATAACAAAGTCCCCTGATTGAGTATAACAAAGGACCCTAATGCAGTATAACAAAGTCCGAAGATCGAGTATAACAAAGTCCTCTAATCGAGTAAAACAAAGCCCCCTGATCGAGTATAACGAAGTCCCCTGATCGAGTATAACAAAGTCGCCTGACCGAGTATAACAAAGTCCCATGATCGAGTATAACTAAGTCCCCTGATCGAGTATAATAAAGGACCCTAATGGAGTATAACAAAGTCTCAAGAACGAGTATAACAAAGTCCCCTGATCGACTGTAACAAAGTTCCCTGATCGAGTATAACAAAGTCCCCTGATCGACTGTAACAAAGTTCCCTGATCGAGTATAACAAAGTCCCCAGATCGAGTAGAACAAAGTCCCCTGATCGAGTAGAACTAAGTCCCCTGATCGAGCATAATAAAGTCCCCTGATCTAGTGTAACAAAGTCCTCTGATCGAGTATAACAATGTCCCCTAATCGAGTATAACAAAGCCCCCTCGACGAGTATAACAAAGTCCCCTGATCGAGTATAACAAAGTCCACTGATCGAGTATAACAAAGTCCCCTGATCGAGTAAAACAAAGCCCCCGCATCGAGTATAACAAAGTCCCCTGATCGAGTATAACAAAGTCCCCTAATCGAGTAAAACAAAGCCCCCTCATCGAGTATAGCAAAGTCCCCTGTTCGAGTATAACAAAGTCCCCTGATCTAGTGTAACAAAGTCCTGTGATCGAGTATAGCAAATTCCCCTAATCGAGTATAACAAAGCCCCCTCGATGAGTATAACAAAGTCCCTGATCGAGTATAACAAAGTCCCCTGATCGAGTATAACAAAGTCCCCTGATCGAGTATAACAAAGTCCCCTGTTAGAGTATAACAAAGTCCCCTGATCGAGTAAAACAAAGTCCTCTGATCGATTAAAACAAAGTCACCTGATCGAGTATAACAAAGTCCCCTGATCGAGTATAACAAAGTCCCCTGTTCGAGTATAACTAAGTCCCCTGATCGAGTATAATAAAGGACCCTAATGGAGTATAACAAAGTCTCAAGATCGAGTATAACAAAGTCCCCTGATCGAGTATGATAAAGTCCCCTGATCGAGTATAACAAAGTCCCCTGATCGAGTATAACAAAGTCCCCTGATCGAGTAAAACAAAGCCCCCGCATCGAGTATAACAAAGTCCCCTGATCGAGTATAACAAAGTCCCCTAATCGAGTAAAACAAAGCCCCCTCATCGAGTATAGCAAAGTCCCCTGTTCGAGTATAACGAAAGTCCCCTGATCTAGTGTAACAAAGTCCTGTGATCGAAAGCAAATTCCCCTAATCGAGTATATAACAAAGCCCCTCGATGAGTATAACAAAGTCCCTGATCGAGTATAACAAAGTCCCCTGATCGAGTATAACAAAGTCCCTGATCGAGTATAAGAAAGTCCCCTGTTAGAGTATAACAAAGTCCCCTGATCGAGTATAACAAAGTCCTCTGATCGATTAAAACAAAGTCACCTGATCGAGTATAACAAAGTCCCCTAATCGAGTATAACAAAGTCCCCTGTTCGAGTATAACTAAGTCCCCTGATCGAGTATAATAAAGGACCCTAATAGAGTATAACAAAGTCTCAAGATCGAGTATAACAAAGTCCCCTGATCGAGTATGATAAAGTCCCCTGATCGAGTATAACAAAGTCCCCTGATCGAGTATAACAAAGTCCCCTGATCGAGTATAACAAAGTCTGCTAATCGAGTAAAACAAAGCCCCCTCATCGAGTATAACAACGTCCCCAGATCGAGTATAACAAAGTCCCCTGATCGAGTGTAACAAAGTCCTCTGATCGAGTATAACAAAGCCACCTCGTCGAGTATAACAAAGTCCCCTGATCGAGTATAACAAAGTCCCCTAATCGAGTATAATAAAGTCCCCTGATTGAGTATAATAAAGTCCCCAGATCGAGTATAACAAAGTCCCCTGATCGAGTGTAACAAAGTCCCTTGATCGAGAAAAACAAAGCCCCCTAATCGAGTATAACAAAGTCCCCGGATCGAGTATAACAAATTCCCCTGATCGAGTTTAACAAAGCCCCCTCATCGAGTATAAGAAAGGCCCCTGACCGAATATAACAAAGTCCCTAGTTGAGAATATACTAAGTCTCCTGATCGAGTATAACAAAGCCCCCTGATCGAGCATAACAAAGTCCCCTGATCGATTATAACAAAGTCCTTTGATCCAGTATAACAAAGGCCCCTGATCGAGTTTAACAAAGTCCCAAGATCGAGTATAACAAAGTCCCCTCATCGAGTATAACAAAGGCCCTTTATCGAATATAACAAAGGCCCCTGGTCGAGTATATCAAAGTCCCCTGATCAAGTATACAAAGGATCCTATTGGAGTATAACAAAGTCCCAAGATCGAGAATAACAAAGTCTTCAGATTGAGTATAACTAAGTCCCCTGATGGAGCATAACAAAGTCCCCTGATCGAGAATAACAAAGTCCCCTCATCGAGCATAACAAAGCCCCCTGTTCGAGTATAAGAAAGGCCCCTGAACGAATATAACAAAGTCCCTAGTTGAGTATATACAAAGTCTCTTGATCGAGTATAACAAAGCCCCCTGATCGAGAATAACAAAATCCCCTGATCGATTACAACAAAGTCCCCTGATCCAGTATAACAAAGGCCCCTAATGGAGTATAACAAAGGCCCCTGATCCAGTTTAACAAAGTCCCCTGATCTAGTATAACAAAGTCCTCTGATCGAGTATAACAAAGTCCCCTGGTCGAGTATAACAAAGTCCCCTTATCGAGTATAATAAAGCCCCGGATCGATTATAACAAAGTCCCCTGATCGAGTATAATAAAGGACCCTAATGGACTATAACAACGTCTCAAGATCAAGTATAACAAAGTCCCCTAATCGACTATAACAAAGTCCCCTGATCGAGTATAACTAAGTCCCTGATCGAGTTAAACAAAGCCCCCTCATCGAGTATAACAAAGTCTCCTGATCTAGTGTAACAAACTCCTCTGATCGAGTCTAACAAAGTCCCCTAATCGAGTATAACTACGTCCCCTCATTGAGTTTAACAAAGGACCCTAATGGAGTATAACAAAGTCCCAAGATCGAGTAAAACAAAGTCTTCTGATCGAGTATTACAAAGTCCCCTGATCGAGTATAACAAAGCCCCCTAATCGAGTATAACAAAGTCCCCTGACCGAGTATAACTAAGTCCCCTGAATGAGTATAACAAAGGACCCTAATGGAGTAAAACAAAGTCCCAAGATCGAGTATAACAAAGTCCCCTCATCGAGTATAACAAAGTTCCCTGATCGAGTATAACAAAGTCCTTGATCGAGTATAAAAAAGCCCCTTAATCGAGTATAACAAAGTCCCCTGATCGAGCATAACAAAGTCCCCTGATCGAGTATAACAAAGCCGCCTGATCGCGTATAACAAAGGCCCCTGGTCGAGTATAAAAAAGTCCCCTCATCGAGTATAACAAAGTCCCCTCATCGAGTATAACAAAGTCCCCTGATCGAGTAAAACAAAGTCCCCTGATACAGTATAACTAAGTTCCCTGATTGAGTAAAACAAAGGACCCTAATGCAGTATAACAAAGTCCCAATATCGAGTATAACAAAGTCCTCTGATCGAGTAAAATAAAGTTCCCTGATCGAGAATAACAAACTTCCCTGATCGAGTATAACAAAGTCCCCTGATCGAGTATAACAAAGTCCCCTGATCGAGTATATCTAAGTTCCCTGATCGAGTATAATAAAGGACCCTAATGGATGTATGTATATTATGTATGCTGGATTATGTATTATGTATGTATATTATGTATGTGCTCCATTTATATTTATTCAGCCTAGCTAGCAGCGTGTGGCAATGTTATTACCATATCCCACACGCTAAATTAATGTGCCTGGCGACGTATGGAAGCTGCTAATGTATCACTTGCCATACGTCGTCTATAGCAGTTGACCAGGACCTTAGCTAGGGAGCAGTGCTATCCACCTCTGTGTACATACTCTTATCCAGTAAACCGAACCTACAAAACTATACAGGTGTTTGTGTTCTCTCCTGTATATAGAACTTATTACCCAGAACACCTAACAATGGACTATAACAACGTGTCAAGATCGAGTATAACAAAGTCCCCTAATCGAGTATAACAAAGTCCCCTGATCGAGTATAACAAAGTCCCCTGATCGAGTAAAACAAAGCCCCCTCATCGAGTATAACAAAGTCCCCTGATCTAGTGTAACAAAGTCCTCTGATCGAGTGTAACAAATTCCCATAATCGAGTATAACTAAGTCCCCTAATCGAGTATAACTAAGTCCCTGATCGAGTTAAACAAAGCCCCCTCATCGAGTATAACAAAGTCGCCTGATCTAGTGTAACAAAGTCCTCTGATCGAGTCTAACAAAGCCCCCTAATCGAGTATAACTAAGTCCCCTCATTGAGTTTAACAAAGGACCCTAATGGAGTATAACAAAGTCCCAAGATCGAGTATAACAAAGTCTTCTGATCGAGTATAACAAAGTCTTCTGATCGAGTATAACAAAGTCCCCTGATCGAGTATAAAAATGCCCCCTAATCGAGTATAACAAAGTCCCCTGATCGAGTATAACTAAGTCCCCTGATTGAGTATAACAAAGGACTCTAATGGAGTATAACAAAGTCTCAAGATCGAGTATAATAAAGGACCCTAATGGACTATAACAAAGTCTCAAGATCGAATATAACAAAGTCCCCTGATTGAGTATGACAAAGTCCCCTAATCGAGTACAACAAAGTCCCCTGATCGAGTATAACAAAGTCCCCTGATTGAGTATAACCTATTCCCCGACTCGAGTATATCAAAGGCCCTTGGTCGAAAATAACAAAGTCTCTGATCGAGTAAAACAAAGCCCCCTGATCGTGTATAACAAAGTCCCAAGATCGAGTAAATCAAAGCCCCCTGATCGAGTATAACAAAGTCCGCTGATCGAGTTTATCAAAGTCCCAAGATCGAGTTTAACAAAGTCCCAAGATCGAGTATAACAAAGTCCCCTCATCGAGAATAACAAAGTCCCCTGATCGAGTATAACAAAGGCCCCTGGTCGAGTATAACAAAGTCCCCTTATCGAGTATAATAAAGCCCCGGATCGAGTATAACAAAGTCCCCTGATCGAGTATAATAAAGGACCCTAATGGACTATAACAACGTCTCAAGATCGAGTATAACAAAGTCCCCTAATCGAGTATAACAAAGTCCCCTAATCGAGTATAACTAAGTCCTTGATCAAGTTAAACAAAGCCCCCTCATCGAGTATAACAAAGTCGCCTGATCTAGTGTAACAAAGTCCTCTGATCGAGTCTAACAAAGTCCCCTAATCGAGTATAACTAAGTCCCCTCATTGAGTTTAACAAAGGACCCTAATGGAGTATAACAAAGTCCCAAGATCGAGTATAACAAAGTCTTCTGGTCGAGTATAACAAAGTCCCCTGATCGAGTATATCTAAGTCCCCTGATCGAGTATAATAAAGGACCCTAATGGACTATAACAACGTGTCAAGATCGAGTATAACAAAGTCCCCTAATCGAGTATAACAAAGTCCCCTGATCGAGTATAACAAAGTCCCCTGATCGAGTAAAACAAAGCCCCCTCATCGAGTATAACAAAGTCCCCTGATCTAGTGTAACAAAGTCCTCTGATCGAGTATAACAAAGTCCCATAATCGAGTATAACTAAGTCCCCTAATCGAGTATAACTAAGTCCCTGATCGAGTTAAACAAAGCCCCCTCATCGAGTATAACAAAGTCGCCTGATCTAGTGTAACAAAGTCCTCTGATCGAGTCTAACAAAGCCCCCTAATCGAGTATAACTAAGTCCCCTCATTGAGTTTAACAAAGGACCCTAATGGAGTATAACAAAGTCCCAAGATCGAGTATAACAAAGTCTTCTGATCGAGTATAACAAAGTCTTCTGATCGAGTAAAACAAAGTCCCCTGATCGAGTATAAAAAAGCCCCCTAATCGAGTATAACAAAGTCCCCTGATCGAGTATAACTAAGTCCCCTGATTGAGTATAATAAAGGACCCTAATGGACTATAACAAAGTCTCAAGATCGAATATAACAAAGTCCCCTGATTGAGTATGACAAAGTCACCTGATCGAGTACAACAAAGTCCCCTGATCGAGTATAAGAAAGTCCCCTGATCGAGTATAACCTATTCCCCGACTCGAGTATATCAAAGGCCCTTGGTCGAAAATAACAAAGTCTCTGATCGAGTAAAACAAAGCCCCCTGATCGAGTATAACAAAGTCCGCTGATCGAGTTTATCAAAGTCCCAAGATCGAGTTTAACAAAGTCCCAAGATCGAGTATAACAAAGTCCCCTCATCGAGAATAACAAAGTCCCCTGATCGAGTATAACAAAGGCTCCTGGTCGAGTATAACAAAGTCCCCTTATCGAGTATAATAAAGCCCCGAATCGAGTATAACAAAGTCCCCTGATCGAGTATAATAAAGGACCCTAATGGACTATAACAACGTCTCAAGATCGAGTATAACAAAGTCCCCTAATCGAGTATAACAAAGTCCCCTAATCGTATAACTAAGTCCTTGATCAAGTTAAACAAAGCCCCCTCATCGAGTATAACAAAGTCGCCTGATCTAGTGTAACAAAGTCCTCTGATCGAGTCTAACAAAGTCCCCTAATCGAGTATAACTAAGTCCCCTCATTGAGTTTAACAAAGGACCCTAATGAAGTATAACAAAGTCCCAAGATCGAGTATAACAAAGTCTTCTGATCGAGTATAACAAAGTCCCCTGATCGAGTATAACAAAGCCCCCTAATCGACTATAATAAAGTCCCCTGATCGAGTATAACTAAGTCCCCTGATTGAGTATAACAAAGGACCCTAATGGAGTAAAATAAAGTCCCACGATCAAGTATAACAAAGTCCTCTCATCGAGTATAACAAAGTTCCCTGATCGAGTATAACAAAGTTCCATGATCGAGTAAAACAAACACCCCTGATCGAGTATAACAAAGTCCTTGATCGAGTATAAAAAGCTCCCTAATCGAGTATAACAAAGTCCCCTGATCGAGCATAACAAAGTCCCCTCATCGAGTATAACAAAGTCCCCTGATCGAGTATAAACAAAGTCCCCTGATCGAGTAAAACAAAGTCCCCTGATATAGTATAACTACGTCCCCTGATTGAGTAAAACAAAGGACCCTAATGGAGTATAACAAAGTACCAAGATCGAGTATAACAAAGTCTTCTGATCGAGTATAACAAAGTCCCCTGATCGATATAACAAAGCCCCCTAATCGAGTATAACAAAGTCCCCTGATCGAGTATAACTAAGTTCCCTGATTGAGTATAACAAAGGACCCTAATGCAGTATAACAAAGTCCCAAGATCGAGTATAACAAAGTCCTCTGATCAAGTAATATAAAGTCCCCTGATCGAATATAACAAACTCCCCTGATCGAGTATAACAAAGTCCCCTGATCGAGTACAACAAAGTCCCCTGATCGAGTATATCTAAGTCCCCTGATCGAGTATAATAAAGGACCCTAATGGACTATAACAACGTCTCAAGATCGAGTATAACAAAGTCCCCTAATCGAGTATAACAAAGTCCCCTGATCGACAATAACAAAGTCCCTGATCGAGTAAAACAAAGCCCCCTCATCGAGTAAATCAAAGTCCCCTGATTGAGTTTAACAAAGGACCCTAATGGAGTATAACACAGTTCCAAGATCGAGTATAACAAAGTCTTCTGATCGAGTATAACAAAGTCCCCTGATCGAGTATAACAAGGCCCCCTAATCGAGTATAACAAAGTCCCCTGATCGAGTATAACTAAGTCCCCTGATTGAGTATAACAAAGGACCCTAATGGAGTATAACAAAGTCCCAAGATCGAGTATAACAAAGTCCTCGGATCGATTAAAATAAAGTCCCCTGATCGAGTATAACAAAGTCCCCTCATAGAGTATAACAAAGTCCCAAGATCGAGTAAATCAAAGCCCCCTGATCGAATATAACAAAGTCCGCTGATCGAGTTTAACAAAGTCCCAAGATCGAGTTTAACAAAGTCCCAAGATCGAGTATAACAAAGTTCCCTCATCGAGAATAACAAAGTCCCCTGATCGAGTATAACAAAGGCCCCTGGTTGAGTATAACAAAGTCCCCTGTTCGAGTATATCTAAGTCCCCTGATCAAGTATAATAAAGGACCCTAATGGACTATAACAAAGTCTCAAGATCGAGTATAATAAAGGACCCTAATGGACTATAACAAAGTCTCAAGATCGAGTATAACAAAGTCCCGTGATCGAGTATGATAAAGTCCCCTGATCGAGTACAACAAAGTCCCCTGATTGAGTATATCAAACTCCCTTGATCGAGTATAAAATATTCCCCGACTCGAGTATATCAAAGGCCCTTGGTCGAAAATAACAAAGTCCCTGATCGAGTAAAACAAAGTCCCCTGATCGAGTAAAACAAAGTCCCAAGATCGAGTAAATCAAAGCCCCCTGATCGAATATAACAAAGTCCGCTGATCGAGTTTAACAAAGTCCGCTGATCGAGTTTAACAAAGTCCCAAGATCGAGTATAACAAAGTCCCCTCATCGAGAATAACAAAGTCCCCTGATCGAGTATAACAAAGGCCCCTGGTCGTGTATAACAAAGTCCCCTGATCGAGTAAAACTAAATATCGAGTATAACAAAGTCCCCTGATCGAGTAAAACAAACACCCCTGATCGAGTATAACAAAGTCCCCTGATCGAGTATAACAAAGCCCCCTCATCGAGTATAAAAAAGTCCCCTTATCGAGTATAACTAAGTCCCATGATTGAGTATAACAAAGGACCCTAATGGAGTATAACAAAGTCCCAAGATCGAGTATAACAAAGTCCTCTGATCGATTAAAACAAGTCCCCTGATCGAGTATAACAAAGTCCCCTGATCGAGTATAACAAAGTCCCCTGACCGAGTATAACTAAGTCCCCTGATCGAGTATAATAAAGGACCCTAATGGAGTATAACAAAGTCTCAAGATCGAGTATAACAAAGTCCCCTGATCGAGTATGACAAAGTCCCCTGATCGAGTATAACAAAGTCCCCTGATCGAGTATAACAAAGTCCCCTGATCGAGTATAACAAAGTCCCCTCATCGAGTATAACAAAGTCCCCTGATCGAGTATAACAAAGTCCCCTGTTCGAGTGTAACAAAGTACTCTGATCGAGTATAACAAAGCCACCTCGTCGAGTATAACAAAATCCCCTGATCGAGTATAACAAAGTCCCCTAATCGATTATAATAAAGTCCCCTGATTGAGTATAATAAAGTCGCCTGATCAAGTATAACAAAGTCCCCTGATCGAGCATAACAAAGTCCCTTGATCGAGAAAAACAAAGCCCCCTGATCGAGTAAAACAAAGTCCCCTGATCGAGTATAATAAAGTCCCCTGATCGAGTATAACAAAGTCCCCTGATCGAGTTTAACAAAGCCCCCTCATCGAGTATAAGAAAGGCCCCTGAACGAATATAACAAAGTCCCTAGTTGTGTATATACAAAGTCTCCTGATCGAGTATTACAAAGCCCCCTGATCGAGCATAACAAAGTCCCCTGATCGATTACAACAAAGTTCCCTGATCCAGTATAACAAAGGCCCCTAATGGAGTATAACAAAGGCCCCTGATCCAGTTTAACAGAGTCCCAAGATCGAGTATAACATAGTCCCCTCATCGAGTATAACAAAGTCCCCTGATCGAGTATAACAAAGTCCCCTTACCGAGTATAATAAAGCCCCGGATCAAGTATAACAAAGTTCCCTGATCTAGTATAACAAAGTCCCCTGATCGAGTATAACAAAGTCCCTTGATCGAGAAAAACAAAGCCCCCTAATCGAGTATAACAAAGTCTTCTGATCGAGTATAACAAAGTCCCCTGATCGAGTATAACAAAGCCCCCTAATCGAGTATAACAAAGTCCCCTGATCGAGTATAACTAAGTCCCCTGTTTGAGTATAAAAAAGGACCCTAATGGAGTATAACAAAGTCCCAAGATCGAGTATGACAAAGTCCTCTGATCGAGTAAAATAAAGTCCCCTGATCGAGTATAACAAAGTCCCCTTATCGAGTATAACAAAGTCCCCTGATCGAGTATAACAAAGTTCCCTGATCGAGTATAACAAAGTCCCTGATCGATTAAAACAAAGCCCCTCATTGGGTATAACAAAGTCCCCTGATGGAGTATAACAAAGTCCCTGTTCGGTGTAACAAGTCCTCTGATCGAGTATAACAAAGTCCCCTGTTCGAGAATAACAAAGTCCCCTGATCGAGTATAAGAAAGTCCTCATTTCGATTATAACAATGTCCCCTGATCGAGTATAACAAAGGTCCCTCATCGAGTATAACAAAGTCCCCTGTTCAATTATAACAAAGTCCCCTGAACGATTATAACAAAATCCCCTGGTCGAGTATAACAAAGGCCCCTCATCGAGTATAACAAAGTCCCCTGATCGAGTACAACAAAGTCCCCTGATCGAGTTTAACAACGGCCCCTCATCGAGTATAACAAAGTCCCCTGTCGAGTATAACAAACTCCCCTGGTCGAGTATAACCTGATCGAGTAATACAAGTCCTTGATCGAAAAAACAAAGTCCCTGGTCGGGTATAACAAAGTCCCCAGATCGAGTATAACAAAGTTCCCTGATCGAGTAAAACAAAGCCCCCTCATCGACTATAACAAAGTCCCCTGATCAAGTATAACAAAGTCCCTGATCTAGTGTAACAAAGTCCCCTGATCGAGTATAACAAAGTCCTCTGTCGAGTATAACAAAGTCCCCTGTTCGAGTATAACAAAGTCCCTGATCGTATAACAAAGTCCCTTAATCGAGAAAAACAAAGTCCCCTGATCGAGTAGAACAAAGTCCCCTAATCGAGTATAACAAAATCCCCTGATCGAGTATAACACAGTCCCCTGATCGAGTATAACAAAGCCCCCTAATCGAGTATAAAATAGTCCCGTGATCGAGTATAACTAAGTTCTCTGATTGAGTATAACAAAGGACCCTAATGGAGTAAAACAAAGTCCCAAGATCGAGTATAACAAAGTCCCCTCATCGAGTATAACAAAGTTCCCTGATCGAGTATAACAAAGTTCCATGATCGAGTAAAACAAACACCCCTGATCGAGTATAACAAAGTCCTTGATCGAGTATATAAAAGCTCCCTAATCGAGTATAACAAAGTCCCCTGAGAGCATAACAAAGTCCCCTGATCGAGTATAACAAAGCCCCCTGATCGAGTATAACAAAAGCCCCCTGGTCGAGTATAACAAAGTCCCCACATCGAGTATAACAAAGTCCCCTGATCGAGTATAACAAAGTCCCCTGATCGAGTATAACGAAGTCCCCTGATCGAGTATAACAAAGTCGCCTGATCGAGTATAACAAAGTCCCATGATTGAGTATAACTAAGTCCCCTGATCGAGTATAATAAAGGACCCTAATGGAGTATAACACAGTCTCAAGAACAAGTATAACAAAGTCCCCTGATCGACTGTAACAAACTTCCCTGATCGAGTATAACAAAGTCCCCAGATCGAGTATAACAAAGTCCCCTGATCGAGTAAAACAAAGCCCCCTCATCGAGTTTAACAAAGTCCCCTGATCAAGTATAACAAAGTCCCCTGATCTAGTGTAACAAAGTCCTCTGAACGAGTATAACAAAGTCCCCTAATCGAGTATAACAAAGCCCCCTCGACGAGTATAATAAAGTCCCCTGATCGAGTATAACAAAGTCCCCTGGTCGAGTATAACAAAGTCCCTTGATCGAGAAAAACAAAGCCCCCTAATCGAGTATAACAAAGTCTTCTGATCGAGTATAACAAAGTCCCCTGATCGAGTATAACAAAGCCCCCTAATCGAGTATAACAAAGTCCCCTGATCGAGTATAACTAAGTCCCCTGTTTGAGTATAAAAAAGGACCCTAATGGAGTATAACAAAGTCCCAAGATCGAGTATGACAAAGTCCTCTGATCGAGTAATATAAAGTCCCCTGATCGAGTATAACAAAGTCCCCTTATCGAGTATAACAAAGTCCCCTGATCGAGTATAACAAAGTTCCCTGATCGAGTATAACAAAGTCCCCTGATCGATTAAAACAAAGCCCCCTCATTGAGTATAACAAAGTCCCCTGATCGAGTATAACAAAGTCCCCTGTTCGAGTGTAACAAAGTCCTCTGATCGAGTATAACAAAGTCCCCTGTTCGAGTGTAACAAAGTCCCCTGATCGAGTATAAGAAAGTCCTCATTTCGAGTATAACAAAGTCCTCTGATCGAGTAAAACAAAGTCCCCTCATCGAGTATAACAAAGTCCCCTAATCGAGTATAACAAAGTCCCCTGATCCAGTATAACGCAGGCCCCTAATGGAGTATAACAGAGGCCCCTGACCGAATATAACAAAGTCCCTAGTTGAGAATATACAAAGTCCCCTGATCGAGTATAACAAAACCCCCTGATCGAGTATAACAAAGTCCCCTGATCGAGTATAACAAAGTCCCCTGATCGAGTATAACAAAGTCCCTGATTGAGTATAACAAAGTCCCCATTCCGAGTATAATAAAGCCCCGGATCGAGTATAACAAAATCCCCTGATGTAGTATAACAAAGTCCCTTGATCGAGTATAACTAAGTCCCCTGGTCGAGTATAACAATGTCCCCTGATCGAGTATAAGAAAGCACCCTCTTCGAGTATAACAAAGCCCCCTCATCGAGTATAACAAAGTCCCCTGGTCGAGAAAAACAAAATCACCTGGTCGAGTATAACAAAGTCCCCTGATCGAGTATAACAAAGGACCCTAATGGAGTATAACAAAGTCCCAAGATCGAGTATAACTAAGTCCCCTGGTCGAGTATAACAAAGTCCCCTGATCGTGTATAACAAAGGACCCTAGTGGAGTATAACAAAGTCTCCTGATCGGGAATAACAAAGTCCCCTCATCGAGTATAACAAAGTTCCCTGATCGAGTATAACAAAGTTCCCTGATCGAGTAAAACAAACACCCCTGATCGAGTATAACAAAGTCCTTGCTCGAGTATGAAAAATCCCCCTAATCGAGTATAACAAAGACCCCTCATCGAGCATAACAAAGTCCCCTGATCGAGTATAACAAAGCCCCCTGATCGAGTATAACAAAGGCCCCTGGTCGAGTATAACAAAGTCCCCTGATCGAGTAAAAAATAGCCCCCTCATCGAGTATAACAAAGTCCCCTGATCGAGTATAACAAAGTCCTGATCTAGTGTAACAAAGTCCTCTGAACGAGTATAACAAAGTCCCTAATCGAGTATAACAAAGTCCCAGATCGAGTCTAACAAAGTCCCTGTAGAGTATAACAAAGTCTCCTGATCAGTATAGCAAAGTCCTTGATCGAGAAAAACAAAAGTCCCCTGATCGAGTAGAACAAAGTCCCTGATCGAGTATAACAAAGTCCCCTGATCGAGTATAACTAAGTCTCCTGTCGAGTATAACAATGTCCCTAATCGAGTTTAACAAAGCCCCCTCGACGAGTATAACAAAGTCCCCTGATCGAGTATAACAAAGTCCCTGGTCGAGTATAACAAAGTCCCCTGTTCGAGTATAACAAAGTCTCCTGATCGAGTATAACAAAGTCCCTTGATCGAGAAAACAAAGTCCCCTGGTCGAGTATAACAAAGTCCCCAGATCGAGTATAACAAAGTTCCCTGATCGAGTAAAACAAAGCCCCCTCATCGACTATAACAAAGTCCCCTGATCAAGTATAACAAAGTCCCCTGATCTAGTGTAACAAAGTCCTCTGAACGAGTATAACAAAGTCCCCTAATCGAGTATAACAAAGCCCCCTCGACGAGTATAACAAAGTCCCATGATCGAATATAACAAAGTCCCCTGATCGAGTATAACAAAGTCCCCTGTTCGAGTATAACAAAGTCCCCTGATCGAGTATAACAAAGTCCCTTAATCGAGAAAAACAAAGTCCCCTGATCGAGTAGAACAAAGTCCCCTAATCGAGTATAACAAAGTCCCCTGATCGAGTATAACACAGTCCCCTGATCGAGTATAACAAAGCCCCCTAATCGAGTATAAAATAGTCCCGTGATCGAGTATAACTAAGTTCTCTGATTGAGTATAACAAAGGACCCTAATGGAGTAAAACAAAGTCCCAAGATCGAGTATAACAAAGTCCCCTCATCGAGTATAACAAAGTTCCCTGATCGAGTATAACAAAGTTCCATGATCGAGAGTAAACAAACACCCTGATCGAGTATAACAAAGTTCCCTGATCGAGTATATAAAAGTCCCCTAATTGAGTATAACAAAGTCCCCCTTATCGAGAATAACAATGTCCCCTGATCGAGTATAACAAAGCCCCCTCATCAAGTATAACAAAGGCCCCTCATCAAGTATAACAAAGTCCCCTGGTCGAGTATAACAAAGTCCCCTAATCGAGTTTAACAAAGGCCCATGATCGAGAAAAACAAAATTGTCCTGATCGAGTATAACAAAGAGTCGCCTGATCGAGTATAACAAGTCCATGATTGAGTATAATAGGTCTAATCGAGTATATTGAGGACCCACACGGTATAACAAAGTCCTAGTCGTATTAAACCAGATACTGATCGAGTATAAGCAGAAGTCCTGATAGAGTATAATAAAAGTCGCCTGATCGAGGTATAACAAAGTCCATGATTTGGTATAACTAAGTCCCCAATCGGTATAATAAGGACCCTATTGGGTGTAACACAGTCTCAGAACAAGTATAACAAAGTCCCCAGATCGGTATAACAAAGTCCCTGATCGGTAGAAGCAAAGCCCCTCATCAGGTTTAACAAGCCCCTCGGCGAGTATAATAAAGTCCCTGATCAGTATAACAAAGTCCTGGTCAGGTATAACAAAGTCCCCTGTTCGAGTATAACAAATTCCTGATCCGAAAGGTAACAAAGTCCCTTGATCGAGAAAAACAAAGTCCCCTAATCGAGTAGAACAAAGTCCCCTGATCGAGTATAACAAAGTCCCCTGATCGAGTATAACAAAGTCCCCTGACCGAGTATAACTAAGTCCCCTGATCGAGCATAATAAAGTCCCCTGATCTAGTGTAACAAAGTCCTCTGATCGAGTATAACAATGTCGCCTAATCGAGTATAACAAAGCCCCCTAGACGAGTATAACAAAGTCCCCTGATCGAGTAATACAAAGCCCCCTCATCGAGTATAACAGAGTCCCCTGATCGAGTATAACAAAGTCCCCTAATCGAGTAAAACAAAGCCCCCTCACCGAGTATAGCAAAGTCCCCTGTTCGAGTATAACAAAGTCCCCTGATCTAGTGTAACAAAGTCGTCTAATCGAGTATAGCAAAGTCCCCTAATCGAGTATAACAAAGCCCCCTAATCGAGTATAACAAAGCCCCCTCGACGAGTATAACAAAGTCCCCTGATCGAGTAAAACAAAGTCCCCTGATCGAGTATAACAAAGTCCCTGTTGGGGGTATAACAAAGTCCTGATCGAAATTATAACAAAGTCTCCTGATCGGTAAACAGTCCTCTGATCGAGTATAACAAAGTCCTGATGAGTATAACAAAAGTCCCTGATCGAGTATAACTAAGTCCCTGATCGGTATAATAAAAGGACCCTAATGGAGTATAACAAAGTCTCAAGTCTGAGTATAACAAAGTCTAGTGAAAGGTATGATAATGTCCCTGATCGAGTATAACAAGTCCTGATCGAGTATAACAAAGTCCTGATCGAGTATAACAAAAGTCCCTGATCGAGTAAAACAAAAGCCCTCATCGAGTATAACAAAGTCCCCTGATCGAGTCTAACAAAGTCCCCTGATCGAGTATAACAAGGTCCCCTGATCGAATATAACAAAGCCACCTGATCGAGTATAACAAAGTCTCCTGGTCGAGTATAACAAAGTCCCCTAGTCAGGTATAACAAAGCCTCCTGATTGAGTATAGCAAAGTCCCCTAATCGAGTTTAATAAAGCCCTCACCGAGTATAACAAAGTCCCCTGATCGAGTATATCAAAGGCGCCTGATCGATTATAACAAAGGCTCCTGATCGAATATAGCAAAGTCCCCTGATCGAGTTTAACAAAGCCCCCTCACCGAGTATAACAAAGTCCCTGATGCAGGTTTAACAAAAGCCTGATCGAGTATAAGAAAGGCCCCTGACCGAATATAACAAAGTCCCTAGTTGAGTATATACAAAGTCTCCTGATCGAGTATAACAAAGCCCCCTGATCGAGCATAACAAAGTCCCCTGATCGATTATAACAAAGTCCCCTGATCCAGTATAACAAAGGCCCCTAATGGAGTATAACAAAGGCCCCTGATCGAGTTCAACAAAGTCCCAAGATTGAGCATAACAAAGTCCTCTCATCGAGTATAACAAAGGCCCTTTATCGAGTATAACAAAGGCCCCTGGTCGAGTATAACAAAGTCCCCTCATCAAGTATACAAAGGACCCTATTGGAGTATAACAAAGTCCCAAGATCGAGTATAACAAAATCTTCCGACCGAGTATAACTAAGTCCCCTGATGGAGTATAACAAAGTCCCCTGATCGAGTATAACATTGTCCCCTCATCGAGTATAACAAATTCCCCTGATCGAGTATAAGAAAGTCTCCTTACCGAAAATAATAAAGCAGCGGATCGAGTATAACAAAGTCCCCTGATCTAGTATAACAAAGTCCCCTGATCGAGTATAACAAAGTCCCCTGATCGAGTATAACAAAGTTTCCTTACCGAGTATAATAAAGCCCCGGATCGAGTATAAAAAAGTCCCCTGATCTAGTATAACAAAGTCCCCTGATCGAGTATAACAAAGTCCCCTAATCGAGTATAACAAAGTCCCCTGATCGAGTATAACTAAGTCCCTGATCGAGTTAAACAAAGCCCCCTCATCGAGTATAACAAAGTCCCCTGATCTAGTGTAACAAAGTCCTCTGATCGAGTAAAATAAAGTCACCTGATCAAGTATAATATAGTCCCCTGATCGAGTATAACAAAGTCCTCTGATCGAGTATAATAAAGGACCCTAATGGACTATAACAAAGTCTCAAGATCGAGTATAATAAAGGACCCTAATGGACTATAACAAAGTCTCAAGATCGAGTATAACAAATCCCCTGATCGAGTATGACAAAGTCCCCTGATCGAGTACAACACAATCCCCTGATCGAGTATAACAAAGTCCCCTAATCGAGTATAACCTATTCCCCGACTCGAGTATATCAAAGGCCCTTGGTTGAAAATAACAAAGTCCCTGATCGAGTAAAACAAAGTCCCCTGATCGAGTATAAAAAAGTCCCAAGATCGAGTAAATGAAAGCCCCCTGATCGAGTATAACAAAGTCCGCTGATCGAGTTTAACAAAGTCCCAAGATCGAGTTTAACAAAGTCCCGAGATCGAGTATAACAAAGTCCCCTCATCAAGAATAAGAAAGTCCCCTGATCGAGTATAACAAAGGCCCTTGATCGAGTATAACAAAGGACCCTAATGGAGTATAACAAAGTCGCAAGATTGAGTATAACAAAGTCCTCTGATCGATTAAAACAAAGTCCCCTGATCGAGTATAACAAAGTCCCCTGATCGAGTATAACAAAGTCCCCTGATCGAGTATAACTAAGTCCCCTGATCGAGTATAATAAAGGACCCTAATGGAGTATAACAAAGTCTCAAGATCGTGTATAACAAAGTCCCCTGATCGAGTATGATAAAGTCCCCTGATCGAGTATAACAAAGTCCCCTGATCGAGTATAACAAAGTCACCTCGTCGAGTATAACAAAGTCCCAAAATCGATTATAATAAAGTCCCGTGATTGAGTATAATAAAGTCCCCTGATTGAGTATAACAAAGTCCCCTGATCGAGTTTAACAAAGTCCCCTGATCGAGTTTAACAAAGCCCCCTGATCGAGTATAAGAAAGGCCCCTGACCGAATATAACAAAGTCCCTAGTTGAGTATATACAAAGTCTCCTCATCGAGTATAACAAAGCCCCCTGATCGAGCATAACAAAGTCCCCTGATCGATTACAAAAAAGTCCCCTGATCCAGTATAACAAAGGCCCCTAATGGAGTATAACAAAGTCCCCTGATTGAGTATAACAAAGTCCCCTGATCGAGTAAAACAAAGTCCCCTGATAGAGTATAACAAAGTCCCCTGATCGAGTATAACAAAGTCCCCTTACCGAGTATAATAAAGCCCCGGATCGAGTATAACAAAGTCCCCTGATCTAGTATAACAAAGTCTCCTGATCGAGTATAACAAAGTCTCCTGGTCGAGTATAACAAAGTCCCCTTATCGAGTATAATAAAGCCCCTCATCGAATATAACAAAGTCCCCTGATCTAGTGTAACAAAGTCCTCTGATCGAGTCTAACAAAGTCCCCTAATCGAGTATAACTAAGTCCCCTCATTTAGTTTAACAAAGGACCCTAATGGAGTATAACAAAGTCCCAAGATCGAGTATAACAAAGTCTTCTGATGGAGTATAACAAAGTCCCCTGATCGAGTATAACAAAGCCCCCTAATCGAGTATAAAAAAGTCCCCTGATCGAGTATAACTAAGTCCTCTGATTGAGTATAACAAAGGACCCTAATGGAGTAAAACAAAGTCCCAAGATCGAGTATAACAAAGTCCCCTCATCGAGTATAACAAAGTTCCCTGATCGAGTATAACAAAGTTCCATGATCGAGTAAAACAAACACCCCTGATTGAGTATAACAAAGTCCTTGATCGAGTATAAAAAAGCCCCCTAATCGAGTATAACAAAGTCCCTTGAGAGCATAACAAAGTCCCCTGATCGAGTATAACAAAGCCCCCTGATCGAGTATAACAAAGGCCCCCTGGTCGAGTATAACAAAGTCCCCACATCGAGTATAACAAAGTCCCCTGATCGAGTATAACAAAGTCCCCTAATCGAGTATAACGAAGTCCCCTGATCGAGTATAACAAAGTCGCCTGATCGAGTATAACAAAGTCCCATGATTGAGTATAACTAAGTCCCCTGATCGAGTATAATAAAGGACCCTAATGGAGTATAACACAGTCTCAAGAACGAGTATAAATAGTCCCCTAATCGACTGTAACAAACTTCCCTGATCGAGTATAACAAAGTCCCCAGATCGAGTATAACAAAGTCCCCTGATCGAGTATAACAAAGTCCTCTGATCGAGTATAACAAAGCCACCTCGTCGAGTATAACAAAATCCCCTGATCGAGTATAACAAAGACCCTAATCGATTATAATAAAGTCCCCTGATTGAGTATAATAATGTCCCCTGATTAAGTATAACAAAGTCCCCTGATCGAGTATAACAAAGTCCCTTGATCGAGAAAAACAAAGCCCCCTGATCGAGTATAACAAAGTCCCCTGATCGAGTATAACAAAGTCCTCTGATGGAGTTTAACAAAGCCCCCTGATCGAGTATAAGAAAGGCCCCTGACCGAATATAACAAAGTCCCTAGTTGAGTATATACAAAGTCTCCTGATCGAGTATAACAAAGCCCCCTGATCGAGCATAACAAAGTCCCCTGATCGATTATAACAAAGTCCCCTGATCCAGTATAACAAAGGCCCCTAATGGAGTATAACAAAGGCCCCTGATCGAGTTCAACAAAGTCCCAAGATTGAGCATAACAAAGTCCTCTCATCGAGTATAACAAAGGCCCTTTATCGAGTATAACAAAGGCCCCTGGTCGAGTATAACAAAGTCCCCTCATCAAGTATACAAAGGACCCTATTGGAGTATAACAAAGTCCTAAGATCGAGTATAACAAAGTCTTCCGATCGAGTATAACTAAGTCCCCTGATGGAGTATAACAAAGTCCCCTGATCGAGTATAACATTGTCCCCTCATCGAGTATAACAAAGTCCCCTGATCGAGTATAACAAAGTCTCCTTACCGAGTATAATAAAGCCCCGGATCGAGTATAACAAAGTCCCCTTATCTAGTATAACAAAGTCCCCTGATCGAATATAACAAAGTCCCCTGGTCGAGTATAACAAAGTCCCCTTATCGAGTATAATAAAGCCCCGGATCGAGTATAACAAAGTACCGTGATCGAGTATAATAAAGGACCCTAATGGACTATAACAACGTCTTAAGATCGAGCATAACAAAGTCCCCTAATCGAGTATAACAAAGTGCCCTGATCGAGTATAACTAAGTCCCTGATCGAGTTAAACAAAGCCCCCTCATCGAGTATAACAAAGTCCCCTGATCTAGTGTAACAAAGTCCTCTGATCGAGTCTAACTAAGTCCCATAATCGAGTATAACTAAGTCCCCTGATTGAGTTCAACAAAGGACTCTAATGGAGTATAACAAAGTCCCAAGATCGATGTAACAAAATCTTCTGATCGACAATAACAAAGTCCCCTGATCGAGGATAACAAAGTCCCCTAATCGAGTATAACAAAGTCCCTGATCGAGAATAACTAAGTCCCCTGATTGAGTATAACAAAGGACCCTAATGGAGTATAACAAAGTCCCAAGATCGAGTATAACAAAGTCCTCTGATCGAGTAAAATAAAGTCACCTGATCAAGTATAATAAAGTCCCCTGATCGAGTATAACAAAGTCCCCTGATCGAGTATAATAAAGGACCCTAATGAACTATAACAAAGTCTCAAGATCGAGTATAATAAAGGACCCTAATGGACTATAACAAAGTCTCAAGATCGAGTATAACAAAGTCCCCTGATCGAGTATGACAAAGTCCCCTGATCGAGTACAACAAAATCCCCTGATCGAGTATAACAAAGTCCCCTAATCGAGTATAACCTATTCCCCGACTCGAGTATATCAAAGGCCCTTGGTCGAAAATAACAAAGTCCCTGATCGAGTAAAACAAAGTCCCCTGATCGAGTATAACAAAGTCCCAAGATCGAGTAAATCAAAGCCCCCTGATCGAGTATAACAAAGTCCGCTGATCGAGTTTAACAAAGTCCCAAGATCGAGTTTAACAAAGTCCCGAGATCGAGTATAACAAAGTCCCCTCATCAAGAATAAGAAAGTCCCCTGATCGAGTATAACAAAGGCCCTTGATCGAGTATAACAAAGGACCCTAATGGAGTATAACAAAGTCGCAAGATTGAGTATAACAAAGTCCTCTGATCGATTAAAACAAAGTCCCCTGATCGAGTATAACAAAGTCCCCTGATCGAGTATAACAAAGTCCCCTGATCGAGTATAACTAAGTCCCCTGATCGAGTATAATAAAGGACCGTAATGGAGTATAACAAAGTCTCAAGATCGAGTATAACAAAGTCCCCTGATCGAGTATAACTAAGTCCTCTGATCGAGTTTAATAAAGGACCCTAATGGAGTATAACAAAGTCTCAAGAACGAGTATAACAAAGTCCCCTGATCGACTGTAACAAATTTCCCTGATCGAGTATAACAAAGTCCCTGTTCAAAAGGTGTAACAAAGTCCTCCTGATCGAGTATAACAAAGCCACCTCGTCGAGTATAACAAAGTCCCAAAATCGATTATAATAAAAGTCCGTGATTGAGTATAATAAAGTCCCTGATTGGAGTATAACAAAGTCCCTGATCGAGTTTAACAAAGTCCCTGATCGAGTTTAACAAAGCCCCTGATCGAGTATAAGAAAGGCCCTGACCGAATATGAAGTCCCTAGTTGAGTATATACAAAGTCTCCTCATCGAGAGTATAACAAAGCCCCTGATCGAGCATAACAAAAGTCCCCTGATCGATTAAAAAGTCCCCTGATCCAGTATAACAAAAAGGCCCTAATGGAGTATAACAAAGTCCTGATTGGTATAACCGCTTCAGTCGGGTAAAAACAAAGTCCCTGATAGAGAGAGTATAACAAAGTCCTGATCAGCGAGGTATAACAAAGTCCCCTTATCGAGTATAATAAAGCCCCGGATCGAGTATAACGAAGTTCCCTGATCGAGTATAATAAAGACCCCTGATCGAGTATAACTAAGTCCCTGATCGAGTTAAACAAAGCCCCCTCATCGAGTATAACAAAGTCCCCTGATCTAGTGTAACAAAGTCCGCTGATCGAGTCTAACAAAGTCCCCTAATCGAGTATAACTAAGTCCCCTCATTTAGTTTAACAAAGGACCCTAATGGAGTATAACAAAGTCCCAAGATCGAGTATAACAAAGTCTTCTGATGGAGTATAACAAAGTCCCCTGATCGAGTATAACAAAGCCCCCTGATCGAGCATAACAAAGTCCCTTGATCGATTACAACAAAGTTTCGTGATCCAGTATAACAAAGGCCCCTGATCCAGTTTAACAAAGTCCCAAGATCGAGTATATAATATAGTCCCCTCATCGAGTATAACATAGTCCCATCATCGAGTATAACAAGTTCCATGATCGAGTGATAAAACAAGCACCCTGATCGAGAGTATAACAAAGTCCTTGATCGAGTATAAAAAGCCCCTAATCATGAGAGTATAACAAAGTCCTTGAGAGCATAACAAAGTCCCTGATCGAGTATAACAAAAGCCCCCTGATCCAGAGTATAACAAAGGCCCCTGGTCCGAGTATAACAAAAGTCCCCACATCGGTATAACAAAGTCCCTGATCAGAGTATAACAAAAGTCCCTGATCGAGTATAACGAAGTCCCCTGATCCGGAAGTATAACAAAGTCGCCTGATCGATATAACAAGTCCCATGATTGAGTATAACTAAGTCCTGATCGAGTATAATAAAAGGACCTAATGGAGTATAACACAGTCTCAAGAACGAGTATAAATAGTCCCCTAATCGACTGTAACAAACTTCCCTGATCGAGTATAACAAAGTCCCCAGATCGAGTATAACAAAGTCCCCTGATCGAGTAAAATAAAGCCCCCTCATCGAGTATAACAAAGTCCCCTGATCAAGTATAACAAAGTCCCCTGATCTAGTGTAACAAAGTCCTCTGAACGAGTATAACAAAGTCCCCTAATCGAGTATAACAAAGCCCCCTGATCAAGTATAACAAAGTCCCTTGATCGAGAAAAACAAAGTTCCCTGATCGAGTAGAACAAAGTCCCCTGATCGAGTATAACAAAGTCCCTTGATCGAGAAAAACAAAGTTCCCTGATCGAGTAGAACAAAGTCCCCTGATCGAGTATAACAAAGTCCCCTGTTCGAGTATAACACAGTTCCTTGATCGAGTATAACAAAGCCCCCTATTCGAGTATAAAATATGCCCCCTGATCGAGTATAACTAAGTCCTCTGATTGAGTATAACAAAGGACCCTAATGGAGTAAAACAAAGTCACAAGATCGAGTATAACAAAGTCCCCTCATCGAGTATAACAAAGTTCCCTGATCGAGTATAACAAAGTTCCATGATCGAGTAAAACAAACACCCCTGATCGAGTATAACAAAGTCCTTGATCGAGTATATAAAAGCCCCCTAATCGAGTATAACAAAGTCCCCTGAGAGCATAACAAAGTCCCCTGATCGAGTATAACAAAGCCCCCTGATCGAGTAAAACAAAGGCCCCCTGGTCGACTATAACAAAGTCCCCACATCGAGTATAACAAAGTCCCCTGATCGAGTATAACAAAGTCCCCTGATCGAGTATAACGAAGTCCCCTGATCGAGTATAACAAAGTCGCCTGATCGAGTATAACAAAGTCCCATGATTGAGTATAACTAAGTCCCCTGATCGAGTATAATAAAGGACCCTAATGGAGTATAACACAGTCTCAAGAACAAGTATAACAAAGTCCCCTGATCGACTGTAACAAACTTCCCTGATCGAGAGTATAACAAAGTCCCCCCAAATCGAGAGTATAACAAAGTCCCTGATCAGGTAAAACAAAAGCCCCTATCCAGGTATAACAAAAGTCCCTGATCCAGGGTATAACCAGGTCCTGATCTAGTGTAACAGAAGTCCTCTGAACAGAGTATAGCCAAGTCCCTAATCGAGTATAACCAGCCCTCGACGAGTATAACCAAGTCCTGATCCAGGTATAACAAGTCCCTGGTCGAGAGTATAAACAAAGTCCCACCATGTTCGAGTATAACAAAAGTCCTGATCCAGAGAGTATAACAAAAGTCCCTTGATCCCGAGAAAAACAAGTCCCTGATCGAGTGAAGACAAAAGTCCCTGATCAGGTATAACAAAAGTCCCCTGATCGAGTATAACAAAGTCCCCTGACCGAGTATAACTAAGTCCCCTGATCGAGCATAATAAAGTCCCCTGATCTAGTGTAACAAAGTCCTCTGATCGAGTATAACAATTTCGCCTAATCGAGTATAACAAAGCCCCCTAGACGAGTATAACAAAGTCCCCTGATCGAGTAATACAAAGCCCCCTCATCGAGTATAACAGATTCCCCTGATCGAGTATAACAAAGTCCCCTAATCGAGTAAAACAAAGCCCCCTCATCGAGTATAGCAAAGTCCCCTGTTCGAGTATAACAAAGTCCCCTGATCTAGTGTAACAAAGTCCTCTGATCGAGTATAGCAAAGTCCCCTAATCGAGTATAACAAAGCCCCCTCGACGAGTATAACAAAGTCCCCTGATCGAGTATAACAAAGTCCCCTGATCGAGTACAACAAAGTCCCCTGATCGAGTATAACAAAGTCCCCTGATAGAGTATAACCTATTCCCCGACTCGAGTATATCAAAGGCCCTTGGTCGAAAATAACAAAGTCCCTGATCAAGTAAAACAAAGTCCCCTGATCGAGTATAACAAAGTCCCAAGATCGAGTAAATCAAAGCCCACTGATAAAGTATAACAAAGTCCGGTGATCGAGTTTCACAAAGTCTCAAGATCGTGTATAACAAAGTCCCTGATCGATTATGATAAAGTCTGATCAGGTATAACAAAAGTCCCTGATCGAGTATAACAAAGTCCCTGATCGAGCATAACAAAGTCCCCTGATCAGGTAAAACAAAGCCCCTCATCGAGTATAACAACGTCCCTGATCATGAGTATAACAAGTCCCTAATCGAGTATAATAAAGTCCCCTGATTGAGTATTATAAAGTCCCCAGATCGAGTATAACAAAGTCCCCTGATCGAGTATAACAAAGTCCCTTGATCGAGAAAAACAAAGCCCCCCGATCGAGTATAACAAAGTCACCTGATCGAGTATAACAAAGTCCCCTGATCGAGTTTAACAAAGCCCCCTGATCGGGTATAAGAAAGGCCCCTGACCGAATAAAACAAAGTCCCTAGTTGAGTATATACAAAGTCTCCTGATCGAGTATAACAAAGCCCCCTGATCGAGCATAACAAAGTCCTTTGATCGATTATAACAAAGTCCCCTGATCCAGTATAACAAAGGCCCCTGATCGAGTTTAATAAAGTCCCAAGATCGAGTATAACAAAGTCCCCTCATCGAATATAACAAAGCCCCTTTATCGAATATAACAAAGGCCCCTGGTAGAGTATATCAAAGTCCCCTGATCAAGTATACAAAGGACCCTATTGGAGTATAACAAAGTCCCAAGATCGAGTATAACAAAGTCTTCCGATCGAGTATAACTAAGTCCCCTGATGGAGTATAACAAAGTCCCCTGATCGAGAATAACAAAGTCCCCTCATCGAACATAACAAAGCCCCCTGTTCGAGTATAAGAAAAACCCCTGAACGAATATAACAAAGTCCCTAGTTGAGTATATACAAAGTCTCTTGATCGAGTATAACAAAGCCCCCTGATCGAGTATAACAAAGTCCCCTGATCGATTACAACAAAGTCCCGTGATCCAGTATATGAAAAGCCCCAAATGGAGTATAACAAAGGCCCCTCATCCATTTTAACAAAGTCCCCTGATCTAGTATAACAAAGTCCCCTGATCGAGTATAACAAAGTCCCCTGGTCGAGTATAACAAAGTCCCCTTATCGAGTATAATAAAGCCCCGGATCGAGTATAACTAAGTCCCCTGATTGAGTATAACAAAGGACCCTATTGGAGTATAACAAAGTCTCAAGATCGAGTATAATAAAGGACCCTAATGGACTATAACAAAGTCTCAAGATCGAATATAACATTTAACAAAGTCCCCTGATTGAGTATGACAAAGTCCCCTGATCGAGTACAACAAAGTCCCCTGATCGAGTATAACAAAGTCCTCTGATCGAGTATAACCTATTCCTCGACTCGAGTATATCAAAGGCCCTTGGTCAAAAATAACAAAGTCCCTGATCGAGTAAAACAAAGCCCCCTGATCGTGTATAACAAAGTCCCAAGATCGAGTAAATCAAAGCCCCCTGATCGAGTATAACAAAGTCCGCTGATCGAGTTTATCAAAGTCCCAAGATCGAGTTTAACAAAGTCCCAAGATCGAGTATAACAAAGTCCCCTCATCGAGAATAACAAAGTCCCCTGATCGAGTATAACAAAGGCCCCTGGTCGAGTATAACAAAGTCCCCTTATCGAGTCCCCTGATCGAGTATAATAAAGGACCCTAATGGACTATAACAACGTCTCAAGATCGAGTATAACAAAGTCCCCTAATCGAGTATAACAAAGTCCCCTAATCGAGTATAACTAAGTCCCTGATCGAGTTAAACAAAGCCCCCTAATCGAGTATAACAAAGTCCCCTGATCGAGTATAAGTAAGTCCCCTGATTGAGTATAACAAAGGACCCTAATGGAGTAAAATAAAGTCCCAAGATCGAGTATAACAAAGTCCCCTCATCGAGTATAACAAAGTTCCCTGATCGAGTATAACAAAGCTCCATGATCGAGTAAAACAAACACCCCTGATCGAGTATAACAAAGTCCTTGATCGAGTATAAAAAGCCCCCTAATCGAGTATAACAAAGTCCCCTGATCGAGCATAACAAAGTCCCCTGATCGAGTAAAACAAAGTCCCCTGATCGAGTATAACGAAGTCCCTGATCGAGTTAAACAAAGCCCCCTCATCGAGTATAACAAAGTCCACTGATCTAGTGTAACAAAGTCCTCTGATCGAGTCTAACAAAGTCCCCTAATCGAGTATATCTAAGTCCTTTCATTGAGTTTAACAAAGGACCCTAATGGAAAATAACAAAGTCCGAAGATCGAGTATAGCAAAGTCTTCTGATCGAGTATAACAAAGTCCCCTGATCGAGTATAACAAAGCCCTCTAATCGAGTATAACAAAGTCCCCTGATCGAGTATAACTAAGTCCCCTGATTGAGTATAACAAAGGACCCTAATGGAGTATAACAAAGTCTCAAGAACGAGTAAAACAAAGTCCCCTGATCGACTGTAACAAAGTCCCCTGATCGAGTATAACAAAGTCCCCTGATCGAGAATAATAAAGTACCCTGATCTAGTGTAACAAAGTTCTCTGATCGAGTATAACAAAGTCCCCTAATCTAGTATAATAAAATCCCCTGATTGAGTATAATAAAGTCCCCAGATCGAGTATAACAAAGTCCCCTCATCGAGTATAACAAAGTCCCCTGATCGAGTATAACAAAGTCCCCTGATCGAGTATAACTAAGTCCCCTGATCGAGAATAATAAAGTACCCTGATCTAGTGTAACAAAGTTCCCTGATCGAGTATAACAAAGTCCCCTGATCGAGTATAACAAAGCCCCCTCATCGAGTATAACAAAGTCCCCTGATCGAGTATAACAAAGTCCCCTGATCGAGTATAACAAAGTCCCCTGATCGAGTATAACAAAGTCCCCTGCGAGTATAACGACGAGTATAACAAAGTCCCTTGATCGAGAAAAACAAAGTCCCCTGATCGAGTAGAACAAAGTCCCCTGATCGAGTATAACAAAGTCCCCTGATCGAGTATAACTAAGTCCCCTGATCGAGCATAATAAAGTCCCCTGATCTAGTGTAACAAAGTCCTCTGATCGAGTATAACAATGTCCCCTAATCGAGTATAACAAAGCCCCCTCGACGAGTATAACAAAGTCCCCTGATCGAGTAAAACAAAGCCCCCTCATCGAGTATAACAAAGTCCCCTGATCGAGTAAAACTAAGTCCCCTGATCGAGCATAATAAAGTCCCCTGATCTAGTGTAATAAAGTCCTCTGATCGAGTATAACAATGTCCCCTAATCGAGTATAACAAAGTCCCCTGATCTAGTGTAACAAGGTCCTCTGATCGAGTATAACAAAGTCCCCTAATTGAGTAAAACAAAGCCCAATCATCGAGTATAGCAAAGTCCCCTGATCGAGTATAACAAAGTCCCCTGATCTAGTGTAACAAGGTCCTCTGATCGAGTATAGCAAAGTCCCCTAATCGAGTATAACAAAGCCCCCTCGACGAGTATAACAAAGTCCCTGATCGAGTATAACAAAGTCGCCCGATCGAGTATAACAAAGTCCCCTGATCGAGAATAACAAAGTCCCCTGTTAGAGTATAACAAAGTCCCCTGATCGAGTATAACAAAGTCCTCTGATCGATTAAAACAAAGTCCCCTGATCGAGTATAACAAAGTCCCCTGATCGAGTATAACAAAGTCCCCTAATCGAGTATAACTAAGTCCCCTGATCGAGTATGATAATTCCCCTGATCGAGTATAACAAAGTCCCCTGATGCAGTATAACAAAGTCCCCTGATCGAGTATAACAAAGTCCCCTGATCGAGTATAACAAAGCCCTCTAATCGAGTATAACAAAGTCCCCTGATCGAGTATAACAAAGTCCCCTGATTCAGTATAACAAAGGACCCTAATGCAGTATAACAAAGTTCCAAGATCGAGAATAACAAAGTCTTCCGATCGAGTATAACTAAGTCCCCTGATGGAGTACAACAAAGTCCCCTGATCGAGAATAACAAAGTCCCCTCATCGAACATAACAAAGCCCCCTGTTCGAGTATAAGAAAGGCCCCTGATCGAATATAACAAAGTCCCTAGTTGAGTATATACAAAGTCTCTTGATCGAGTATAACAAAGCCCCCTGATCGAGTATAACAAAGTCCCCTGATCGATTACAACAAAGTCCCCTGATCCAGTATATGAAAAACCCCTAATGGAGTGTAACAAAGGCCCCTGATCCAGTTTAACAAAGTCCCCTGATCTAGTATAACAAAGTCCCCTGATCGAGTATAACAAAGTCCCCTGGTCGAGTATAACAAAGACCCCTTATCGAGTATGATAAAGCCCCGGATCGAGTATAACTAAGTCCCCTGATTGAGTATAACAAAGGACCCTAATGCAGTATAACAAAGTCCCAAGATCGAGTATAACAAAGTCCTCTGATCGAGTAAAATAAAGTCCCCTGATCGATAATAACTCTTCCCTGATCGAGTATAACAGAGTCCCCTGATCGAGTATAACAAAGTCCCCTGTTCGAGTATATCTAAGTCCCCTGATCGAGTATAATAAAGGACCCTAATGGACTATAACAACGTCTCAAGATCAAGTATAACAAAGTCCCCTAATCGCGTATAACAAAGTCCCCTGATCGAGTATAACAAAGTCCCCTGATAGAGTAAAAGAAAGCCCCCTCATCGAGTATAACAAAGTTCCCTGATCTAGTGTAACAAAGTCCTCTGATCGAGTATAACAAAGTCCCATAATCGAGTATAACTAAGTCCCCTGATTGAGTTTAACAAAGGACCCTAATGGAGTACAACAAAGTCCCAAGATCGAGTATAACAAAGTCTTCTGATCGAGTATAACAAAGTCCCCTGATCGAGTATAACAAAGCCCCCTAATCGAGTATAACAAAGTCCCCTGATCGAGTATAACTAAGTCCCCTGATTGAGTATAACAAAGGACCCTAATGGAGTATAACAAAGTCTCAAGATCGAGTATAATAAAGGACCCTAATGGACTATAACAAAGTCTCAAGATCGAGTATAACATTTAACAAAGTCCCCTGATTGAGTATGACAAACTCCCCTGATCGAGTACAACAAAGTCCCCTGATCGAGTATAACAAAGTCCTCTGATCGAGTATAAACTATTCCCCGACTCGAGTATATCAAAGGCCCTTGGTCGAAAATAACAAAGTCCCTGATCGAGTAAAACAAAGCCCCCTGATCGAGTATAACAAAGTCCCAAGATCGAGTAAATCAAAGCCCCCTGATCGAGTATAACAAAGTTCGCTGATCGAGTTTAACAAAGTCCCAAGATCGAGTTTAACAAAGTCCCAAGATCGAGTATAACAAAGTCCCCTCATCGAGAATAACAAAGTCCCCTGATTGAGTATAACAAAGGCCCCTGGTCGAGTATAACAAAGTCCCCTTATCGAGTATAATAAAGCCCCGGATCGAGTATAACAAAGTCACCTGATCGAGTATAATAAAGGACCCTAATGGACTATACCAAATGTCTCAAGATCGAGTATAACAAAGTCCCCTAATCGAGTACAACAAAGTCCCCTAATCGAGTATAACTAAGTCCCTGATCGAGTTAAACAAAGCCCCCTAATCGAGTATAACAAAGTCCCCTGATCGAGTATAACTAAGTCCCCTAATTGAGTATAACAAAGGACCCTAATGGAGTAAAATAAAGTCCCAAGATCGAGTATAACAAAGTCCCCTCATCGAGTATAACAAAGTTCCTTGATCGAGTATAACAAAGTTGCATGATCGAGTAAAACAAACACCCCTGATCGAGTATAACAAAGTCCTTGATCGAGTATAAAAAGCCCCCTAATCGAGTATAACAAAGTCCCCTCATCGAGCATAACAAAGTCCCCTGATCGAGTAAAACAAAGTCCCCTGATCGAGTATAACGAAGTCTCTGATCGAGTTAAAGAAAGCCCCCTCATCGAGTATAACAAAGTCCCCTGATCTAGTGTAACAAAGTCCTCTGATCGAGTATAACAATGTCCCCTAATCGAGTATAACAAAGCCCCCTCGACGAGTATAACAAAGTCCCCTGATCGAGTATAATAAAGGACCCTAATGGAGTATAACAAAGTCTCAAGAACGAGTAAAACAAAGTCCCCTGATCGACTGTAACAAAGTTCCCTGATCGAGTATAACAAAGTCCCCAGATCGAGTATAACAAAGTCCCCTGATCGAGTAAAACAAAGCCCCCTCATCGAGTATAACAAAGTCCCCTGATCGAGTATAACAAAGTCCCCTGATCTAGTGTAACAAAGTCCTCTGAACGAGTATAACAAAGTCCCCTAATCGAGTATAACAAAGCCCGCTCGACGAGTATAACAAAGTCCCTTGATCGAGAAAAACAAAGTCCCCTGATCGAGTAGAACAAAGTCCCCTGATCGAGTATGACAAAGTCCCCTGATCGAGTATAACTAAGTCCCCTGATCGAGCATAATAAAGTCCCCTGATCTAGTGTAACAAAGTCCTCTGATCGAGTATAACAATGTCCCCTAATCGAGTATAACAAAGCCCCCTCGACGAGTATAACAAAGTCCCGAGATCGAGTAAAACAAAGCCCCCTCATCGAGTATAACAAAGTCCCCTGATCGAGTATAACTAAGTCCCCTGATCGAGCATAATATAGTCCCCTGATCTAGTGTAATAAAGTCCTCTGATCGAGTATAACAATGTCCCCTAATCGAGTATAAAAAAGTCCCCTGATCGAGTATAACAAAGTCCCCTAATCGAGTATAACAAAGCCCAATCATCGAGTATAGCAAAGTCCCCTGATCGAGTATAACAATGTCCCCTGATCTAGTGTAACAAGGTCCTCTGATCGAGTATAGCAAAGTCCCCTAATCGAGTATAACAAAGCCCCCTCGACGAGTATAACAAAGTCCCTGATCGAGTATAACAAAGTCCCCCGATCGAGTATAACAAAGTCCCCTGATCGAGAATAACAAAGTCCCCTGTTAGAGTATAACAAAGTCCCCTGATCGAGTATAACAAATGTCCTCTGATTGATTAAAACAAAGTCCCCTCATCGAGTATAACAAAGTCCCCTGATCGAGTATAACAAAGTCCCCTAATCGAGTATAACTAAGTCCCCTTATCGAGTATAATAAAGGACCGTAAAGGAGTATAACAAAGTCTCAAGATCGAGTATAACAAAGTCCCCTGATCGAGTATGATAATTCCCCTGATCGAGTATAACAAAGTACCCTGATCGAGTATAACAAAGTCCCCTGATCGAGTATAACAAAGTCCCCTGATCGAGTACAACAAAGCCCCCTAATCGAGTATAACAAAGTCCCCTGATCGAGTATAACAAAGTCCCCTGATTGAGTATAACAAAGGACCCTAATGCAGTATAACAAAGTTCCAAGATCGAGTAAATCAAAGCCCCCTGATCGAGTATAACAAAGTCCGCTGATCGAGTTTAACAAAGTCCCAAGATCGAGTTTATCAAAGTCCCAAGATCGAGTATAACAAAGTCCCCTCATCGAGAATAACAAAGTACCCTGATCGAATATAACAAAGGCCCCTGTTCGTGTATAACAAAGTCCCCTGATCGAGTAAAACAAAGTCCCCTGATCGAGTATAACAAAGTCCCCTGATCGAGTAAAACAATCACCCCTGATCGAGTATAACAAAGTCCCCTGATCGAGTATAACAAAGCCCCCTCATCGAGTATAAAAAAGTCCCCTAATCGAGTATAACTAAGTCCCATGATTGAGTATAACAAAGGACCCTAATGGAGTATAACAAAGTCCCAAGATCGAGTATAACAAAGTCCTCTGATCGATTAAAACAAAGTCCCCTGATCGAGTATAACAAAGTCCTCTGATCGAGTATAACCTATTCCCCGACTCGAGTATATCAAAGGCCCTTTGTCGAAAATAACAAAGTCCCTGATCGAGTAAAACAAAGCCCCCTGATCGAGTATAACAAAGTCCCAAGATCGAGTAAATCAAAGCCCCCTGATCGAGTATAACAAAATTCGCTGATCGAGTTTAACAAAGTCCCAAGATCGAGTTTAACAAAGTCCCAAGATCGAGTATAACAAAGTCCCCTCATCGAGAATAACAAAGTCCCCTGATTGAGTATAACAAAGGCCCCTGGTCGAGTATAACAAAGTCCCCTTATCGAGTATAATAAAGCCCCGGATCGAGTATAACAAAGTCACCTGATCGAGTATAATAAAGGACCCTAATGGACTATAACAACGTCTCAAGATCGAGTATAACAAAGTCCCCTAATCGAGTACAACAAAGTCCCCTAATCGAGTATAACTAAGTCCCTGATCGAGTTAAACAAAGCCCCCTAATCGAGTATAACAAAGTCCCCTGATCGAGTATAACTAAGTCCCCTAATTGAGTATAACAAAGGACCCTAATGGAGTAAAATAAAGTCCCAAGATCGAGTATAACAAAGTCCCCTCATCGAGTATAACAAAGTTCCTTGATCGAGTATAACAAAGTTGCATGATAATCAGAGTATAACAAAAGAGTCCCTCATCAGGCATAACAAAAGTCCCTGATCGAGGTAAAACAAAAGTCCTGATCCCGAGTATAACAGAGTCTCTGATCAGGTTAAAGAAAGCCCCTCATCGAGGTATAACAAAGTCCCTGATCTGGTAACAAAGTCCTCTGATCGAGTATGACAATGTCCCTAATCAGTATAACAAAGCCCCTCGACGAGTATAACAAAAGTCCCTGATCTAGAGTATAATAAAGGACCTAATGGGTATAACAAAGTCTCAAGAACAGGTAAAACAAAGTCCCTGATCGACTGCCAACAAAAGTTCCCTGATCAAAATTATAACAAAGTCCCCAGATCGAGTATAACAAGTCCCTGATCGAGTAAAGCAAAGCCCCTCATCGAGTATAACAAAGTCCCCTGATCGAGTATAACAAAGTCCCCTGATCGAGTGTAACAAAGTCCTCTGAACGAGTATAACAAAGTCCCCTAATCGAGTATAACAAAGCCCGCTCGACGAGTATAACAAAGTCCCTTGATCGAGAAAAACAAAGTCCCCTGATCGAGTAGAACAAAGTCCCCTGATCGAGTATGACAAAGTCCCCTGATCGAGTATAACTAAGTCCCCTGATCGAGCATAATAAAGTCCCCTGATCTAGTGTAACAAAGTCCTCTGATCGAGTATAACAATGTCCCCTAATCGAGTATAACAAAGCCCCCTCGACGAGTATAACAAAGTCCCCTGATCGAGTAAAACATAGCCCCCTCATCGAGTATAACAAAGTCCCCTGATCGAGTATAACTAAGTCCCCTGATCGAGCATAATAAAGTCCCCTGATTTAGTGTAATAAAGTCCTCTGATCGAGTATAACAATGGCCCCTAATCGAGTATAACAAAGTCCCCTGATCGAGTATAACAAAGTCCCCTAATCGAGTAAAACAAAGCCCAATCATCGAGTAAAGCAAAGTCCCCTGATCGAGTATAACAAAGTCCCCTGATCTAGTGTAACAAGGTCCTCTGATCGAGTATAGCAAAGTCCCCTAATCGAGTATAACAAAGCCCCCTCGACGAGTATAACAAAGTCCCTGATCGAGTATAACAAAGTCCCCCGATCGAGTATAACAAAGTCCTCTGATCGAGAATAACAAAGTCCCCTGTTAGAGTATAACAAAGTCCCCTGATCGAGTATAACAATGTCCTCTGATCGATTAAAACAAAGTCCCCTTATCGAGTATAACAAAGTCCCCTGATCGAGTATAACAAAGTCCCCTAATCGAGTATAACTAAGTTCCCTGATCGAGTATAATAAAGGACCGTAATGGAGTATAACAAAGTCTCAAGATCGAGTATAACAAAGTCCCCTGATCGAGTATGATAAATTACTGAGTCGGTACGCAAGAATCCTGATCGAGTATAACCAAAGTCCTGATCGAGTATAACAAAGTCCCTGATCGAGTATAGCAAAGCCCCTAATGAGTATAACGAAACCTGATCAGGTATGGCTAAAGTCTGGTGGAGTATAACAAGACCCTATGCGGTATAACCAAGTCCCAATATCATAGTGCCAAAGTCCTCCTAATCAGAATGGCAAGTCCCCTGATCGAGTATAACGAAGTCCTCTGATCGAGTATAACAAAGTCGCCTGATCGAGTATAACAAAGTCCCCTGATCGAGTATAACTAAGTCCCCTGATCGAGTATAATAAAGGACCCTAATGTAGTATAACAGAGTCTCAAGAACGAGTATAACAAAGTCCCCTGATCGACTGTAACAAAGTTCCCTCATCGAGTATAACAAAGTTCCCAGATCGAGAATAACAAAGTCCCCTCATCGAGTAAAACAAGGCCCCCTCATCGAGTATAACAAAGTCCCCTGATCGAGTATAACAATGTCCCCTGATCTAGTGTAACAAAGCCCCCTCGACGAGTATAACAAAGTCCCCTGATCGAGTATAACAAAGTCCCCTGATCGAGTATAACAAAGTCACCTGATCGAGTATAACAAAGTCCCCTGTTCGAGTATAACAAAGTCCCCTGATCGAGTATAACAAAGTCCCTTGATCGAGAAAAACAAAGCCCCTTGATCGAGTATAACAAAGTCCCCTAATCGAGTATAACAAAGCCCCCTGATCGAGTATAACAAAGTCCCCTGATCCAGTATATCGGTCCCTGATCTGGTGTAACAAAGTCCTCTGATCGAGGTTTAACAGTAATGCTGTCGGAGGTATAACCAAGCCCCCTCGACAGAGTATAACAAAGTCCTGATCGAGTATAACAAAGTCCTGATCGAGTAAAATAAAGTCTAGTAGAGTATAAGCTAAGTCCCTGATTGGGTAAAACCGGACCCTAATGGAGTATAACAAGTCCCAAGATCGAGTATAACCAAAGTCTGACCGGAGGTAAAACAAAGATCCCTGATCGAGTATAACAGAAGTCCCTGATCGAGTATAACAAAAGTCGCCTGATCGAAGGTATAACAAAAGTCCCTGATCGAGTATAACTAAGTCCCTAATCCAGGTATAATAAGGACCCTAATGGAGTATAACAAAGTCTCAAGAACGAGTATTGCAAAGTCCCCTGATCGACTGTAACAAAGTTCCCTGATCGAGTATAACAAAGTCCCCTGATCGAGTATAACAAGCCCCTAATCAGGTATAACAAAGTCCCTGATCGAGTAGCTAAGTCCCTGATTGAGTATAACCAAAGGCCTAATGCAGTATAGCAAAGTCCCAATATCGAGTATATAAAGTCCTCTGATCGAGTAAAGCAAAAGTCCCTGATCGAGTATGAAGTCACTCTAATCAGGTATAAACAAAGTCGCCTGATCGAGTATAAACAAAGTCCCCTGATCGAGTATAACTAAGTCCCTCGACAGAGTATAACAAAAGTCCCTGATCGAGTATAACAAAGTCCCCTGATCGAGTAAGACAAAGTCCCCTGATAGAGTATAGCTAAGTCACCTGATTGAGTAAAACAAAGGACCCTAATGGAGTATAACAAAGTCCCAAGATCGAGTATAACAAAGTCCTCTGACCGAGTAAAACAAAGTCCCCTGATCGAGTATAACGAAGTCCCCTGATCGATTATAACAAAGTCGCCTGATCGAGTATAACAAAGTCCCCTGATCGAGTATAACTAAGTCCCCTAATCGAGTATAATAAAGGACCCTAATGGAGTATAACAAAGTCTCAAGAACGAGTATAACAAAGTCCCCTGATCGACTGTAACAAAGTTCCCTGATCGAGTATAACAAATTCCCGAGATCGAGTATAACAAAGTCCCCTGATCGAGTAAAACAAAGCCCCCTCATCGAGTAAAACAAAGTCCCCTGATCGAGTATAACAAAGTCCCCTGATCGAGTACTACAAAGTCCCCTGTTAGAGTATAACAAAGTCCCCTGATCGAGTATAACAAAGTCCTCTGATCGATTAAAACAAAGTCCCCTAATCGAGCATAACAAAGTCCCCTGATCGAGTATAACAAAGTCCCCTGATCGAGTATAACTAAGTTTTCTGATCGAGTATAATAAAGGACCGTAATGGAGTATAACAAAGTCTCAAGATCGAGTATAACAAAGTCCCCTGATCGAGTCTGATAAAGTCCCCTGATCGAGTATAACAAAGTCCCCTGATCGAGTATAACAAAGTCCCCTGATCGAGTATAACAAAGTCCCCTGATCGAGTATAACAAAGCCCCCTAATCGAGTATAACAAAGTCCCCTGATCGAGTATGACTAAGTCCCCTGATTGAGTATAACAAAGGACCCTAATGCAGTATAACAAAGTCCCAATATCGAGTATAACAAAGTCCTCTGATCGAGTAAAACAAAGTCCCCTAATCGAGTATAACGAAGTCCTCTGATCGAGTATAACAAAGTCGCCTGATCGAGTAGAACAAAGTCCCCTGATCGAGTATAACTAAGTCCCCTGATCGAGTATAATAAAGGACCCTAATGGAGTATAACAGAGTCTCAAGAACGAGTATAACAAAGTCCCCTGATCGACTGTAACAAAGTTCCCTCATCGAGTATAACAAAGTTCCCCAGATCCAGGAATAACAAGTCCTCATCGAGTAAAACAAAGGCCTCATCGGTATAACAAGCCCCTCGACAGAGTATAACGAGATCCCCTGATCGGTATAACCAAGGTCCCTGATCGAGTATAGCAAAGTCACCTGATCGAGTATAACAAAGTCCCCTGTTCGAGTATAACAAAGTCCCCTGATCGAGTATAACAAAGTCCCTTGATCGAGAAAAACAAAGTCCCCTGATCGAGTAGAACAAAGTCCCCCGATCGTGTATAACAAAGTCCCCTGATCGAGTATAACTAAGTCCCCTGATCGAGAATAATAAAGTCCCCTGATCTAGTGTAACAAAGTCCTCTGATCGAGTTTAACAATGTCCCCTAATCAAGTATAACAAAGCCCCCTCGACGAGTATAACAAAGTCCCCTGATCGAGTATAACAAAGTCCCCTGATCGAGTAAGACAAAGTCCCCTGATAGAGTATAGCTAAGTCCCCTGATTGAGTAAAACAAAGGACCCTAATGGAGTATAACAAACTCCCAAGATCGAGTATAACAAAGTCCTCTGACCGAGTAAAACAAAGTCCCCTGATCGAGTATAACGAAGTCCCCAGATCGAGTATAACAAAGTCGCCTGATCGAGTATAACAAAGTCCCCTGATCGAGTATAACTAAGTCCCCTAATCGAGTATAATAAAGGACCCTAATGGAGTATAACAAAGTCTCAAGAATGAGTATAACAAAGTCCCCTGATCGACTGTAACAAAGTTCCCTGATCGAGTATAACAAAGTCCCCAGATCGAGTATAACAAAGTCCCTGATCGAGTAAAACAAAGACCCCTCATCGAGTAAAACAAAGTCCCCTGATCGAGTATAACAAAGTCCCCTGATCTAGTGTAACAAAGTCCTCTGAACGAGTATAACATAGTCCCCTAATCGACTATAACAAAGCCCCCTCGACGAGTATAACAAAGTCCCTGATCGAGTATACCAAAGTCCTGATCGGAGTATAAAGTCCCCTGGATCGAGTATAACAAAGTCCCTGTCTGAAAGTATAAATAAAGTCCCCTGATCGAGTATAACAAAGTCCTGATCGAGTATAACAAAGTCCCCTCATCGAGTATAACAAAGTCCCCTGTTCGAGGATAACAAAGTCCCCTGATCGAGTATAACAAAGTCCCTTGATCGAGAAAAACAAAGTCCCCTGATCGAGTATAACAAAGTCCCTTGATCGAGAAAAACAAAGTCCTCTGATCGAGTATAACAATGTCCCCTAATCGAGTATAACAAAGCCCCCTCGACGAGTATAACAAAGTCCCATCGACGAGTATAACAAAGTCCCCTGATCGAGTAAAACAAAGCCCCCTCATCGAGTATAACAAAGTCCCCTGATCGAGTATAACAAGTTCCCCTGATCTAGTGTAACAAAGTCCTCTGATCGAGTATAGCAAAGTCCCCTAATCGAGTATAACAAAGTCCCCTGATCGAGTATAACAAAGTCCCCTGATCGAGTATAACAAAGTCCTCTGATCGATTAAAACAAAGTCCCCTAATCGAGTATAACAAAGTCCCCTGATCGAGTATAACGAAGTCCCCTGATCGAGTATAACTAAGTTTTCTGATCGAGTATAATAAAGGACCGTAATGGAGTATAACAAAGTCTCAAGATCGAGTATAACAAAGTCCCCTGATCGAGTCTGATAAAGTCCCCTGATCGAGTATAACAAAGTCCCCTGATCGAGTATAACAAAGTCCCCTGATCGAGTATAACAAAGTCCCCTGATCGAGTATAACAAAGCCCCCTAATCGAGTATAACAAAGTCCCCTGATCGAGTATGACTAAGTCCCCTGATTGAGTATAACAAAGGACCCTAATGCAGTATAACAAAGTCCCAATATCGAGTATAACGAAGTCCTCTGATCGAGTATAACAAAGTCGCCTGATCGAGTATAACAAAGTCCCCTGATCGAGTATAACTAACTCCCCTGATCGAGTATAATAAAGGACCCTAATGGAGTATAACAGAGTCTCAAGAACGAGTATAACAAAGTCCCCTGATCGACTGTAATAAAGTTCCCTCATCGAGTATAACAAAGTTCCCAGATCGAGAATAACAAAGTCCCCTGATCGAGTAAAACAAGGCCCCCTCATCGAGTATAACAAAGTCCCCTGATCGAGTATAACAAAGTCCCCTGATCTAGTGTAACAAAGCCCCCTCGACGAGTATAACAAAGTCCCCTGATCGAGTATAACAAAGTCCCCTGATCGAGTATAACAAAGTCCCCTGATCGAGTATAACAAAAGTCCCCTGTTCGAGTATAACAAAGTCCCCCGATCGAGTATAACAAAGTCCCTTGATCGAGTAGAAAAACAAAGTCCCTTGATCGAGTAGGAACAAAGTCCCCTGATCGAGTATAACAAAGTCCCCTGATCGAGTATAACTAAGTCCCCTGATCGAGAATAATAAAGTCCCCTGATCTAGTGTAACAAAGTCCTCTGATCGAGTTTAACAATGTCCCCTAATCGAGTATAACAAAGCCCCCTCGAAGAGTATAACAAAGTCCCCTGATCGAGTATAACAAAGTCCCCTGATCGAGTAGAACAAAGTCCCCTGATCGAGTAAAACAAAGCCCCTTCATCGAGTTTAACAAAGTCCCCTGATCGAGTATAACAAAGTCACCTGATCGAGTAAAACAAAGCCCCCTCATCGAGCATAACAACGTCCCCTTATCGAGTATAACAAAGTCCCTCGATGGCATAACAAAGTCCCCTGACTGGTTAGTAAAGTCCCCTGATCGAGTATAACAAAGTCCCCTGATCGAGTAAAACAAAGCCCCTTCATCGAGTATAACAAAGTCCCCTGATCGAGTATAACAAAGTCACCTGATCGAGTAAAACAAAGCCCCCTCATCGAGCATAACAACGTCCCCTGATCGAGTATAACAAAGTCCCCTGATCGAGTGTAACAAAGTCCTCTGATCGAGTATAACAAAGCCGCCTCGTCGAGTATAACAAAGTCCCCTGATCGAGTATAACAAAGTCCCCTAATCGAGTATAATAAAGTCCCCTGATTGAGTATAACAAAGTCCCCAGATCGAGTATAACAAAGTCCCCTGATCGAGTATAACAAAGTCCCTTGATCGAGAAAAACAAAGCCCCCTAATCGAGTATAACAAAGTCCCCTCATCGAGTATAACAAAGTCCCCTGATCGAGTATAACAAAGCCCCCTAATCGAGTATAAGAAAGGCCCCTGACCGAATATAACAAAGTCCCTAGTTGAGTATATACAAAGTCTCCTGATCGAGTATAACAAAGCCCCTGGTCGAGCATAACAAAGTCCCCTGATCGATTATAACAAAGTCCCTTAATCCAGTATAACAAAGGCCCCTGATAGAGTTTAACAAAGTTCAAAGATCGAGTATAACAAAGTCCCCTCATCGAGTATAACAAAGGCCCTTTATCGAATATAACAAAGGCCCCTGATCGAGAATAACAAAGTCCCCTGATCAAGTATACAAAGGACCCTATTGGAGTATAACATAGTCCCAAGATCGAGTACAACAAAGTCTTCCGATCGAGAATAACTAAGTCCCCTAATGGAGTATAACAAAGTCCCCTGATCGAGAATAACAAAGTCCCCTCATCGAGCATAACAAAGCCCCCTGTTCGAGTATAAGAAAGGCCCCTGAACGAATATAACAAAGTCCCTAGTTGAGTATATACAAACTCTCTTGATCGAGTATAACAAAGCCCCCTGATCGAGTATAACAAAGTCCCCTGATCGAGTATAACCTATTCCCCGACTCGAGTATATCAAAGGCCCTTGGTCGAAAATAACAAAGTCCCTGATCGAGTAAAACAAAGTCCCCTGATCGAGTATAACAAACTCCCAAGATCGAGTAAATCAAAGCCCCCTCATCGAGTATAACAAAGTCCGCTGATCGAGTTTAACAAAGAACCAAGATCGAGTTTAACAAAGTCCCAAGATCGAGTATGACAAAGTCCCCTCATCGAGAATAACAAAGTCCCCTGATCGAGTATAACAAAGGCCCATGGTCGTGTATAACAAAGCCCCCTCATCGAGTATAAAAAAGTCCCCTAATCGAGTATAACTAAGTCCCATGATCGAGTATAACAAAGTCCTCTGAATAATTAAAACAAAGTCCCCTGATCGAGTATAACAAAGTCCCCTGATCGAGTATAACAAAGTCCCCTGATCGAGTATAACAAAGTCCCCTGTTCGAGTATAACAAAGTCCCCTGATCGAGTAAAACAAAGCACCCTCATCGAGTATAACAAAGTCCCATGATCGAGTATAACAAAGTCCCCTGTTCGAGTGTAACAAAGTCCTCTGATCGAGTATAACAAAGCCACCTCGTCGAGTATAACAAAGTCCCCTGATCGAGTATAACAAAGTCCCTTGATCGAGTATAACAAAGTCCCCTGATCGAGTATAACAAAGTCTCCTGATCGAGTTTAAGAAAGCCCCCTGATCGAGTATAAGTAAGGCCCCTGACCGAATATAACAAAGTCCCTAGTTGAGTATATACAAAGTCACCTGATCGAGTATAACAAAGCCCCCTGATCGAGCATAACAATGTCCCCTGATCGATTACAACAAAGTCCCCTGATCCAGTATAACAAAGGCCCCTAATGGAGTATAACAAAGGCCCCTGATCCAGTTTAACAAAGTCCCAAGATCGAGTATAACATAGTCCCCTCATCGAGTATAACAAAGTCCCCTGATCGAGTATAACAAAGTCCCCTTACCGAGTATAATAAAGCCCGGGTCGAGTATAACAAAGTCCCAAGATCGAGTAAATCAAAGCCCACTGATCAAGTATAACAAAGTCCGGTGATCGAGTTTAACAAAGTCTCAAGATCGAGTTTAACAAAGTCCCAAGATCGAGTAAATCAAAGCCCACTGATCAAGTATAACAAAGTCCTCTGATCGAGTATAACAAAGTCCCCTGATCGAGTAAAACAAAGCCCCCTCATCGAGTATAACAAAGTCCCATGATCGAGTTTAACAAAGTCACCTGATCGAGTAAAACAAAGCCCCCTCATCGAGCATAACAACGTCCCCTGATCGAGTATAACAAAGTCCCCTGATCGAGTGTAACAAAGTCCTCTGATCGAGTATAACATAGCCACCTCGTCGAGTATAACAAAGTCCCATGATCGAGTATAACAAAGTCCCCTAATCGAGTATAATAAAGTCCCCTGATTGAGTGTAATATAGTCCCCAGATCGAGTATAACAAAGTCCCCTGATCGAGTAAAACAAAGTCCCTTGATTGAGAAAAACAAAGCCCCCTCATCGAGTATAACAAAGTCCCCTCATCGAGTATAACAAAGTCCCCTCATCGAGTATAACAAAGTCCCCTGATCGAGTTTAACAAAGCCCCCAGATCGAGTATAAGAAAGGCCCCTGACCGAATATAACAAAGTCCCTAGTTGAGGATATACAAACTCTCTTGATCGAGTATAACAAAGCCCCCTGATCGAGTATAACATAGTCCTCTGATCGAATAAAATAAAGTCCCCTGATCGAGTATAACAAAGTCCCCTGATCGAGTATAACCTATTCCCCGACTCGAGTATATCAAAGGCCCTTGGTCGAAAATAACAAAGTCCCTGATCGAGTAAAACAAAGTCTCCTGATCGAGTATAAATAAAGTCCCAAGATCGAGTAAATCAAAGCCCCTCATCGAGTATATAACAAAGTCCGCTGGATCGAGTTTAACAAAGAACCAAGATCGAGCTTAACAAATCCAAGATCGAGTATAACATAGTCCCTCATCGAGAATAAATAAAGTCCCCTAATCGAGTATAACAAAGGCCCTGGTCGTGTATACCAAAGTCCCTGATCGAGTATAACAAAGTCCCCTGATCGAGTATAACAAAAGTCTCTCATCGAAAGCAAAACAAACAATTTCTGGGATCGAGTATAAAAAAGTCCCCTAATCGAGTATCACCAATTCCCATGATCGAGTATAACAAAGTCCTCTGAATGATTAAAACAAAGTCCCCTGATCGAGTATAACAAAGTCCCCTGATCGAGTATAACAAAGTCCCCTGACCGAGTATAACTAAGTCCCCTGATCGAGTATAATAAAGGACCCTAATGGAGTATAACAAAGTCTCAAGATCGAGTATAACAAAGTCCCAAGATCGAGTAAATCAAAGCCCACTGATCAAGTATAACAAAGTCCCCTGATCGAGTATAACAAAGTCCCCTGATCGAGTAAAACAAAGCCCCCTCATCGAGTATAACAAAGTCCCATGATCGAGTATAACAAAGTCACCTGATCGAGTAAAACAAAGCCCCCTCATCGAGCATAACAACGTCCAGTGATCGAGTATAACAAAGTCGCCTGATCGAGTGTAACAAAGTCCTCTGATCGAGTATAACATAGCCACCTCGTCGAGTATAACAAAGTCCCCTGATCGAGTATAACAAAGTCCCCTAATCGAGTATAATAAAGTCCCCTGATTGAGTGTAATATAGTCCCCAGATCGAGTATAACAAAGTCCCCTGATCGAGTATAACAAAGTCCCTTGATCGAGAAAAACAAAGCCCCCTCATCGAGTATAACAAAGTCCCCTCATCGAGTATAACAAAGTCCCCTGATCGAGTATAACAAAGTCCCCTGATCGAGTTTAACAATGCCCCCAGATCGAGTATAAGAAAGGCCCCTGACCGAATATAACAAAGTCCCTAGTTGAGTATATACAAAGTCTCCTGATCGAGTATAACAAAGCCCCTGATCGAGCATAACAAAGTCCCCTGATCGATTATAACAAAGTCCCTTAATCCAGTATAACAAAGGCCCCTGGTCGAGTATAACAAAGTCCCCTGATCAAGTATACAAAGGACCCTATTGGAGTATAATATAGTCCCAAGATCGAGTATAACAAAGTCTTCTGATCGAGTATAACTAAGTCCCCTAATGGAGTATAACAAAGTCCCCTGATCGAGAAAAACAAAGTCCCCTCATCGAGCATAACAAAGCCCCCTGTTCGAGTATAAGAAAGGCCCCTGAACGGATATAACAAAGTCCCTAGTTGAGTATATACAAACTCTCTTGATCGAGTATAACAAAGCCCCCTGATCGAGTATAACAAAGTCCTCTGATCGAGTAATATAAGTCCCCTGATCGAGTATAACAAAGTCCCCTGATCGAGTATAACCTATTCCCCGACTCGAGTATATCAAAGGCCCTTGGTCGAAAATAACAAAGTCCCTGATCGAGTAAAACAAAGTCTCCTGATCGAGTATAACAAAGTCCCAAGATCGAGTAAATCAAAGCCCCCTCATCGAGTATAACAAAGTCCGCTGATCGAGTTTAACAAAGAACCAAGATCGAGTTTAACAAAGTCCCAAGATCGAGAATAACAAAGTCCCCTCATCGAGAATAACAAAGTCCCCTGATCGAGTATAACAAAGGCCCCTGGTCGTGTATAACAAAGTCCCCTGATCGAGTATAACAAAGTCCCCTGATCGAGTATAACAAAGTCTCCTGATCAAGCAAAACAAACACCCCTGATCGAGTATAACAAAGTCCCCTGATCGAGTATAACAAAGCCCCCTCATCGAGTATAAAAAAGTCCCCTAATCGAGTATCACCAAGTCCCATGATCGAGTATAACAAAGTCCTCTGAATGATTAAAACAAAGTACCCTGATCGAGTATAACAAAGTCCCCTGATCGAGTATAACAAAGTCCCCTGTTCGAGTATAACAAAGTCCCCAGATCGAGTATAATAAAGGACCCTAATGGAGTATAACAAAGTCTCAAGATCGAGTATAACAAAGTCCCATGATCGAGTATGTCAAAGTCCACTGATCGAGTATAACAAAGTCCCCTGATCGCGTATAACAAAGTCCCCTGATCGAGTATAACAAAGTCCCCTGATCGAGTAAAACAAAGCCCGCTCATCGAGTACAACAAAGTCCCCTGATCGAGTATAACAAAGTCCCCTGTTCGAGTGTAACAAAGTCCTCTGATCGATTATAACAAAGCCACCTCGTCGAGTATAACAAAATCCCCTGATCGAGTATAACAAAGCCCCCTAATCGATTATAATAAAGTCCCCTGATTGAGTATAATAAAGTCCCCTGATCAAGTATAACAAAGTCCCCTGATCGAGTATAACAAACTACCTTGATCGAGAAAAACAAAGCCCCCTGATCGAGTATAACAAAGTCCCCTGATCGAGTATAACAAAGTCCCCTGATCGAGTATAACAAAGTCCCCTGATCGAGTTTAACAAAGCCCCCTGATCGAGTATAAGAATGGCCCCTGACCGAATATAACAAAGTCCCTAGTTGAGTATATACAAAGTCTCCTAATCGAGTATAACAAAGCCCCCTGATCGAGCATAACAAAGTCCCCTGATCGATTACAACAAAGTTCCCTGATCCAGTATAACAAAGGCCCCTAATGGAGTATAACAAAGGCCCCTGATCCAGTTTAACAAAGTCCCAAGATCGAGTATAACATAGACCCTCATCGAGTATAACAAAGTCCCCTGATCGAGTATAACAAAGTCCCCTTACCGAGTATAATAAAGCCCCGGATCGAGTATAACAAAGTCCCCTGATCTAGTATAACAAAGTCCCCTGATCGAGTATAACAAAGTCTCCTGGTCGAGTATAACAAAGTCCCCTTATCGAGTATAATAAAGCCCCGGATCGAGTATAACAAAGTTCCCTGATCGAGTATAATAAAGGACCCTAATGGACTATAACAACGTCTCAAGATCGAGTATAACAAAGTCCCCTAATCGAGTATAACAAAGTCCCCTGATCGAGTATAACTAAGTCCCTGATCGAGTTAAACAAAGCCCCCTCATCGAGTATAACAAAGTCCCTTGATCGAGAAAAACAAAGCACCCTGATCGAGTATAACAAAGTCCCCTGATCGAGTATAACAAAGTCCCCTGGTCGAGTATAACAATGTCCCCTGATCGAGTATAACAAAGCACCCTCTTCGAGTATAACAAAGCCCCCTCATCGAGTATAACAAAATCCTCTGAACGAATATAACAAAGTCTCCTAATCGAGTATAACAAAGCCCCCTCGACGAGTATAACAAAGTCCCCTGATCGAGTATAACAAAGTCCCCTGATCGAGTACAACAAAGTCCCCTGATCGAGTATAACAAAGTCCCCTGATCGAGTATAACCTATTCCACGACTCGAGTATATCAAAGGCCCTTGGTCGAAAATAACAAAGTCCCTAATCAAGTAAAACAAAGTTCCCTGATCGAGTATAACAAAGTCCCAAGATCGAGTAAATCAAAGCCCACTGATCAAGTATAACAAAGTCCGCTGATCGAGTTTAACAAAGTCTCAAGATCGAGTTTAACAAAGTCCCATGATCGAGTATAACAAAGTCTCCTCATCGAGAATAACAAAGTCGCCTGATCGAGTATAACAAAGGCCCCTGGTCGTGTACAACAAAGTCCCCTGCTAGAGTAAAACAAAGTCCCCTGATCGAGTATAACAAAGTCCCCTGATCGAGTAAAACAAACACCCCTGATCGAGTATAACAAAGTCCCCTGATCGAGTATAACAAAGCCCCCTCATCGAGTATAAAAAAGGCCCCTTATCGAGTATAACTAAGTCCCATGATTGAGTATAACAAAGGACTCTAATGGAGTATAACAAAGTCCCAAGATCGAGTATAACAAAGTCCTCTGATCGATTAAAACAAAGTCCCCTGATCGAGTATAACAAAGTCCCTGATCGAGTATAGCAAAGTCCCCTGACCGAGTATAACTAAGTCCCCTCATCGAGTATAATAAAGAACCCTAATGGAGTATACCAAAGTCTCAAGATCGAGTATAACAAAGTCCCCTGATCGAGTATGACAAAGTCCCCTGATCGAGTATAACAAAGTCCCCAGATCGAGTATAACAAAGTCCCCTGATCGAGTATAACAAAGTGTCCTGATCGAGTATAACAAAGTCCCATGACCGAGTATAACTAAGTCCCCTGATCGAGTATAATAAAGGACCCTAATGGAGTATAACAAAGTCTCAAGATCGAGTATAACAAAGTCCCCTGATCGAGTATGACAAAATCCCCTGTTCGAGTGTAACAAAGTCCTCTGATCGAGTATAACAAAGCCACCTCGTCGAGTATAACAAAATCCCCTGATCGAATATAACAAAGTCCCCTAAACGATTATAATAAAGTCCCCTGATTGAGTATAATAAAGTCCCCTGATCAAGTATAACAAAGCCCCCTAATCGAGTATAACAAAGTCCCTTGATCGAGAAAAACAAAGCACCCTGATCGAGTATAACAAAGTCCCCTGATCGAGTATAACAAAGTCCTCTGATCGAGTATAACAAAGTCCCCTGATCGAGTTTAACAAAGCCCCCAGATCGAGTATAAGAAAGGCCCCTAACCGAATATAACAAAGTCCCTAGTTGAGTATATACAAAGTCACCTGACCGAGTATAACAAAGCCCCCTGATCGAGCATAACAAAGTCCCCTGATCGATTACAACAAAGTTCCCTGATCCAGTATAACAAAGGCCCCTAATGGAGTATAACAAAGGCCCCTAATCCAGTTTAACAAAGTCCCAAGATCGAGTATAACATAGTCCCCTCATCGAGTATAACAATGTCCCCTGATCGAGTATAACAAAGTCCCCTTACCGAGAATAATAAAACCCCGGATCGAGTATAACAAAGTCCCCTGATCTACTATAACAAAGTCCCCTGATCGAGTATAACAAAGTCCCCTGGTCGAGTATAACAAAGTCCCCTTATCGAGTATAATAAAGCCCCGGATCGAGTATAACAAAGTTCCCTGATCGAGTATAATAAAGAACCCGAATGGACTATAACAACGTCTCAAGATCGAGTATAACAAAGTCCCCTAATCGAGTATAGCAAAAACCCCTGATCGAGTATAACTAAGTCCCTGATCGAGTTAAACAAAGCCCCCTCATCGAGTATAACAAAGTCCCCTGATCTAGTGTAACAAAGTCGTCTGATCGAGTCTAACAAAGTCCCCTAATCGAGTATAACTAAGTCCCCTCATTGAGTTTAACAAAGGACCCTAATGGAGTATAACAAAGTCCCAAGATCGAGTATAACAAAGTCTTCTGATCGAGTATAAGAAAGTCCCCTGATCGAGTATAACAAAGCCCCCTAATCGAGTATAACAAAGTCCCCTTATCGAGTATAACTAAGTCCCCTGATTGAGTATAACAAGGACCCTAATGGAGTAAAACAAAGTCCCAAGATCGAGTATAACAAAGTCCCCTCATCGAGTATAACAAAGTTCCCTGATCGAGTATAACAAAGTTCCATGATCGAGTAAAACAAACACCCATGATCGAGTATAATAAAGTCCTTGATCGAGTATAAAAAAAGCCCCCTAATCGAGTATAACAAAGTCCCCTGATCGACCATAACAAAGTCCCCTGATCGAGTATAACAAAGCCCCCTGATAGAGTATAACAAAGGCCCCTGGTCGAGTATAACAAAGTCCCCTCATCGAGTACCACAAAGTCCCCTGATCGAGTATAACAAAGTCCCCTGATCGAGTAAAACAAAGTCCCCTGATAGAGTATAACTAAGTCACCTGATTGAGTAAAACAAAGGACCCTAATGGAGTATAACAAAGTCCCAAGATCGAGTATAACAAAGTCCTCTGATCCAGTAAAACAAAGTCCCCTGATCGAGTATAACGAAGTCCCCTGATCGAGTATAACAAAGTCGCCTGATCGAGTATAACAAAGTCCCCTGATCGAGTATAACTAAGTCCCCTGATCGAGTATAATAAGGACCCTAATGGAGTATAACAAAGTCTCAAGAACGAGTATAACAAAGTCCCCTGATCGACTGTAACAAAGTTCCCTGATCGAGTATAACAAAGTCCCCAGATCGAGTAAAACAAACACCCCTGATCGAGTATAACAAAGTCCCCTGATCGAGTATAACAAAGCCCCCTCATCGAGTATAAAAAAGGCCCCTTAACGAGTATAACTAAGTCCCATAATTGAGTATAACAAAGGACCCTAATGGAGTATAACAAAGTCCCAAGATCGAGTATAACAAAGTCCTCTGATCGATTAAAACAAAGTCCCCTGATCGAGTATAACAAAGTCCCCTGACCGAGTATAACTAAGTCCCCTGATCGAGTATAATAAAGGACCCTAATGGAGTATAACAAAGTCTCAAGATCGAGTATAACAAAGTCCCCTGATCGAGTGTGACAAAGTCCCCTGATCGAGTATAACAAAGTCCCCAGATCGAGTATAACAAAGTCCACTGATCGAGTATAACAAAGTCCCCTGATCGAGTAAAACAAAGCCCCCTCATCGAGTATAACAAAGTCCCCTGTTCGAGTGTAACAAAGTCCTCTGATCGAGTATAACAAAGCCACCTCGTCGAGTATAACAAAATCCCCTGATCGAATATAACAAAGTCCCCTAAACGATTATAATAAAGTCCGCTGATTGAGTATAATAAAGTCCCCTGATCAAGTATAACAAAGCCCCCTAATCGAGTATAACAAAGTCCCTTGATCGAGAAAAACAAAGCCCCCTGATCGAGTATAACAAAGTCCTCTGATCGAGTATAACAAAGTCCCCTGATCGAGTTTAACAAAGCCCCCTGATCGAGTATAAGAAAGGCCCCTGACCGAATATAACAAAGTCCCTAGTTGAGTATATACAAAGTCACCTAATAGAGTATAACAAAGCCCCCTGATCGAGCATAACAAAGTCCCCTGATCGATTACAACAAAGTTCCCTGATCCAGTATAACAAAGGCCCCTAATGGAGTATAACAAAGGCCCCTGATCCAGTTTAACAAAGTCCCAAGATCGAGTATAACGTAGTCCCCATCATCGAGTATAACAAAGTCCCCTGATCGAGTATAACAAAGTCCCCTTACCGAGAATAATAAAACCCCGGATCGAGTATAACAAAGTCCCCTGATCGAGTATAACAAAGTCCCCTGATCGAGTAAAACAAAGCCCCCTCATCGAGTATAACAAAGTCCCCTGATCGAGTATAACAAAGTCCCCTGTTCGAGTGCGTAACAAAGTCCTCTGATCGAGTATAACAAAGCTACCTCGTCGAGTATAACAAAATCCCCTGATCGAGTATAACAAAGTCCCCTAATCGATTATAATAAAGTCCCCTGATTGAGTATAATAAAGTCCCCTGATCAAGTATAACAAAGCCCCCTAATCGAGTATAACAAAGTCCCTTGATCGAGAAAAACAAAGCACCCTGATCGAGTATAACAAAGTCCCCTGATCGAGTATAACAAAGTCCTCTGATCGAGTATAACAAAGTCCCCTGATCGAGTTTAACAAAGCCCCCTGATCGAGTATAAGAAAGGCTCCTGACCGAATATAACAAAGTCCCTAGTTGAGTATATACAAAGTCACCTAATCGAGTATAACAAAGCCCCCTGATCGAGCATAACAAAGTCCCCTGATCGATTACAACAAAGTTCCCTGATCCAGTATAACAAAGGCCCCTAATGGAGTATAACAAAGGCCCCTGATCCAGTTTAACAAAGTCCCAAGATCGAGTATAACATAGTCCCCTCATCGAGTATAACAAAGTCCCCTGATCGAGTATAACAAAGTCCCCTTACCGAGAATAATAAAACCCCGGATCGAGTATAACAAAGTCCCCTGATCTAGTATAACAAAGTCACCTGATCGAGTATAACAAAGTCCCCTGGTCGAGTATAACAAAGTCCCCTTATCGAGTATAATAAAGCCCCGGATCGAGTATAACAAAGTTCCCTGATCGAGTATAATAAAGGACCCTAATGGACTATAACAACGTCTCAAGATCGAGTATAACAAAGTCCCCTAATCGAGTATAGCAAAGTCCCCTGATCGAGTATAACTAAGTCCCTGATCGAGTTAAACAAAGCCCCCTCATCGAGTATAACAAATTCCTCTGATCGAATCTAACAAAGTCCCCAAATCGAGTATAACTAAGCCCCCTCATTGAGTTTAACAAAGGACCCTAATGGAGTATAACAAAGTCCCAAGATCGAGTATAACAAATTCTTCTGATCGAGTATAAGAAAGTCCCCTGATCGAGTATAACAAAGCCCCCTAATCGAGTATAACAAAGGACCCTAATGGAGTAAAACAAAGTCCCAAGATCGAGTATAACAAAGTCTCCTCATCGAGTATAACAAAGTTCCCTGATCGAGTATAACAAAGTTCCATGATCGAGTAAAACAAACACCCATGATCGAGTATAACAAAGTCCTTGATCGAGTATAAAAAAGCCCCCTAATCGAGTATAACAAAGTCCCATGATCGACCATAACAAAGTCCCCTGATCGAGTATAACAAAGCCCCCTGATAGAGTATAACAAAGGCCCCTGGTCGAGTATAACAAAGTCCCCTCATCGAGTATAACAAAGTCTCAAGAACGAGTATAACAAAGTACCCTGATCGACTGTAACAAAGTTCCCTGATCGAGTATAACAAAGTCCCCAGATCGAGTATAACAAATTCCCCTAATCGAGTATAACAAAGCCCCCTCGACGAGTATAACAAAGTCCCCTGATCGAGTATAACAAAATACCCAGATCGAGTAGAACAAAGTCCCCTGATCGAGTATAACAAAGTCCCCTGATCGAGTATAACTAAGTCCCCTGATCGAGCATAATAAAGTCCCCTGATCTAGTGTAACAAAGTCCTCTGATCGAGTATAACAATGTCCGCTAATCGAGTATAACAAAGCCCCCTCGTCGAGTATAACAAAGTCCCCTGATCGAGTATAATAAAGGACCCTAATGGAGTATAACAAAGTCTCAAGATCGAGTATAACAAAGTCCCCTGATCGAGTATGACAAAGTCCCCTGATCGAGTATAACAAAGGACCCTAATGGAGTATAAGAAAGTCCCCAGATCGAGTATAACAAAGTCCCTTGATCGAGAAAAACAAAGTCCCCTGATCGAGTAGAACAAAGTCCCCTGATCGAGTATAACAAAGTCCCCTGATCTAGTGTAACAAAGTCCTCTGAACGAGTATAACAAAGTCCCCTAATCGAGTATAACAAAGCCCCCTCGACGAGTATAACAAAGTCCCCTGATCGGGTATAACAAAGTCCCCATCGAGTATAACAAAGTCCCATGATCGAGTATAACAAAGTCCCCTGTTCGAGTAAAACAAAGTCCCCTGATCGAGTATAACAAAGTCCCTTTGATCGAGAAAGCAAAGTCCCCCTGATCGAGTAGAACAAAAGTCCCCTGATCGAGTATAACAAAGTCCCCTGATCGAGTATAACTAAGTCCCCTGATCGAGCATAATAAAGTCCCCTGATCTAGTGTAATAAAGTCCTCTGATCGAGTATAACAATGTCCCCTAATCGAGTATAACAAAGCCCCATCGACGAGTATAACAAAGTCCCCTGATCGAGTATAACAAAGTACCCTGATCGAGTATAACAAAGTCCCCTGATCGAGTAAAACAAAGCCCCCTCATCGAGTATAACAAAGTCCCCTGATCGTGTATAACAAAGTCCCCTATTCGAGTAAAACAAAGCCCAATCATCGAGTATAGCAAAGTCCCCTGATCGAGTATAACAAAGTCCTCTGATCTAGTGTAACAAAGTCCTCTGATCGAGTATAGCAAAGTCCCCTAATCGAGTATAACAAAGTCCCCTGATCGAGTATAACAAAGTACCCTGATCGAGTATAACAAAGTCCCCTGATCGAGTATAACAAAGTCCCCTGTTAGAGTATAACAAAGTCCCCTGATCGAGTATAACAAAGTCCTCTGATTGATTAAAACAAAGTCCTCTGATCGATTAAAACAAAGTCCCCTGGTCGAGTATAACAAAGTCCCCTGATCGAGTATAACTAAGTCCCCTGATCGAGTATAATAAAGGACCGTAATGGAGTATAACAAAGTCTCAAAATCGAGTATAACAAAGTCCCCTGATCGAGTATGATAAAGTCCCCTGATCGAGTATAACAAAGTCCCCTGATCGAGTATAACAAAGTCCCAAGATCAAGTTAATCAAAGCCCTCTGATCGAGTATAACAAAGTCCGCTAATCGAGTTTAACAAAGTCCCAAGATCGAGTTTAACAAAGTCCCAAGATCGAGTATAACAAATTCCCCTCATCAAGAATAACAAAATCCCCTGATCGAGTATTACAAAGGCCCCTGGTCGTGTATAACAAAGTCCCCTGATCGAGTAAAACAAAGTCCCCTGATCGAGTATAACAAAGTCCCCTGATCGAGTAAAACAAACACCCCTGATCGAGTATAACAAAGTCCCCTGATCGAGTATAACAAATCCCCCTCATCGAGTATAAAAAAGTCCCCTTATCGAGTATAACTAAGTCCCATGATTGAGTATAACAAAGGACCCTAATGGAGTATAACAAAGTCCCAAGATCGAGTATAACAAAGTCCTCTGATCGATTAAAACAAAGTCCCCTGATCGAGTATAACAAAGTCCCCTGATCGAGTATAACAAAGTCCCCTGACCGAGTATAACTAAGTCCCCTAATCGAGTATAATAAAGGACCCTAATGGAGTATAACAAAGTCTCAAGATCGAGTATAACAAAGTCTCCTGATCGAGTATGACAAAGTCCCCTGATCGAGTATAACAAAGTCCCCTGATCGAGTATAACAAAGTCCCCTGATCGAGTATAACAAAGTCCCCTAATCGAGTATAACAAAGCCCCCTCGACGAGTATAACAAAGTCCCCTGATCGAGTATAACAAAGTCCCCTGATCGAGTATAACAAAGCCCCATGATCGAGTATAACAAAGTCCCCTGTTCGAGTATAACAAAGTCCCCTAATCAAGTATAACAAAGTCCCTTGATCGAGAAAAACAAAGTCCCCTGATCGAGTAGAACAAAGTCCCCTGATCGAGTATGACAAAGTCCCCTGATCGAGTATAACTAAGTCCCCTCATCGAGCATAATAAAATCCCCTGATCTAGTGTAACAAAGTCCTCTGATCGAGTATAACAATGTCCCCTAATCGAGTATAACAAAGCCCCCTCGACGAGTATAACAAAGTCCCCTGATCGAGTATAACAAAGTCCCCTGATCGAGTATCACAAAGTCCCCTGATCGAGTAAAACAAAGCCCCCTCATTGAGTATAACAAAGTCCCCTCATCGAGTATAACAAAGTCCCCTAATCGAGTAAAACAAAGCCCAATCATCGAGTATAGCAAAGTCCCCTAATCGAGTATAACAAAGTCCCCTGATCTAGTGTAGCAAAATCCTCTGATCGAGTATAGCAAAGTCCCCTAATCGAGTATAACAAAGTCCCCTGATCGAGTATAACAAAGTCCCCTGATCGAGAATAACAAAGTCCCCTGATCGAGTATAACAAAGTCCCCTGTTAGAGTATAACAAAGTCCCCTGATCGAGTATAACAAAGTCCTCTGATCGATTAAAACAAAGTCCCCTCATCGAGCATAACAAAGTCCCCTGATCGAGTATAACAAAGTCCTGTATATATACTTAAGTCCCCTGATCGGTATAATAAAGACCGTAGTTTGAGTATAACAAGTCTCAAAACGAGTATAACAAAGTCCCCTGATCAAAGCCTGAGTATAACAAAGTCCGCTTAATCGAGTTTAACAAAGTCCCAAGATCGAGTTTAACAAAGTCCCAAGATCGAGATAACAAACCCTCATCAAGAATAACAAAGTCCCCTGATCGACTATAACAAAGGCCCCTGGTCGTGTATAACAAAGTCCCCTGATCGAGTAAAACAAAGTCCCCTGATCGAGTATAACAAAGTCCCCTGATCGAGTGAAAAACAAACACCCCTGATCGAGTATAACAAAGTCCGCTGATCGAGTATAACAAAGCCCCCTCATCGAGTATAAAAAAGTCCCCTCATCGAGTATAACTAAGTCCCATGAATGAGTATAACAAAGGACCCTAATGGAGTATAACAAAGTCCCAAGATCGAGTATAACAAAGTCCTCTGATCGATTAAAACAAAGTCCCCTGATCGAGTATAACAAAGTACCCTGACCGAGTATAACAAAGTCCCCTGACCGAGTATAACTAAGTCCCCTAATCGAGTATAATAAAGGACCCTAATGGAGTATAACAAAGTCTCAAGATAGAGTATAACAAAGGCTCCTGATCGAGTATGACAAAGTCCCCTGATCGAGTATAACAAAGTCCCCTGATCGAGTATAACAAAGTCCCCTGATCGAGTATAAAAATCCCCTGATCGAGTATAACAAAGTATCTTGTTCGAGTGTAACAAAGTCCTCTGATCGAGTATAACAAAGCCACCTCCTCGAGTATAACAAAATCCCCTGATCGAGTATAACAAAGTCCCCTAATCGATTATAATAAAGTCCCCTGATTGAGTATAATAATGTCCCCTGATCAAGTATAACAAAGTCCCCTGATCGAGTATAACAAATTCCCTTGATCGAGAAAAACAAAGCCCCCTGATCGAGTATAACAAAGTCCCCTGATCGAGTATAACAAAGTCCCCTAATCGAGTATAACAAAGTCCCCTGATCGAGTTTAACAAAGCCCCCTGATCGTGTATAAGAAAGGCCCCTGACCGAATATAACAAAGTCCCTAGTTGAGTATATACAAAGTCTCCTGATCGAGTATAACAAAGCCCCCTGATCGAGCATAACAAAGTCCCCTGATCGATTACAACAAAGTCCCCTGATTCAGTATAACAAAGGCCCCTAATGGAGTATAACAAAGGCCCCTGATCTAGTTTAACAAAGTCCCAAGATCGAGTATAACATAGTCCCCTCATCGAGTATAACAAAGTCCCCTGATCGAGTATAACAAAGTCCCCTTACCGAGTATAATAAAGCCCCGGATCGAGTATAACAAAGTCCCCTGATCTAGCATAACAAAGTTCCCTGATCGAGTATAACAAACTCCCCTGGTCGAGTATAACAAAGTCCCTTATCGAGTATAATAAAGCCCCGGATCGAGTATAACAAAGTTCCCTAATCGAGTATAATAAAGGACCCTAATGGACTATAACAACGTCTCAAGATCGAGTATAACAAAGTCACCTAATCGAGTGTAACAAAGTCCCCTGATCGAGTATAACTAAGTCCCTGATCGAGTTAAACAAAGCCCCCTCATCGAGTATAACAAAGTCCCCTGATCTAGTGTAACAAAGTCTCTGATCGAGTCCAACAAAGTCCCCTAATCGAGCATAACTAAGTCCTTTCATTGAGTTTAACAAAGGACCCTAATGGAGTATAACAAAGTCCCCTGATCGAGTATAACAAAGCCCCCTAATCGAATATAACAAAGTCCCCTGATCGAGTATAACTAAGTCCCCTGATTGAGTATAACAAAGGACCCTAATGGAGTTAAACAAAGTTCCAAGATCGAGTATAACAAAGTCCCCTCATCGAGTATAACAAAGTTCCCTGATCGAGTATAACAAAGTTCCATGATCGAGTAAAAAAAACACCCCTGATCGAGTATAACAAAGTCCTTGATCGAGTATAAAAATGCCCCCTAATCGAGTATAACAAAGTCCCCTGATCGAGTATAACAAAGTCCCCTCATCGAGTATAACATAGTCCACTGATCGAGTATAACAAAGTCCCCTGATCAAGTAAAACAAAGTCCCCTGATAGAGTATTACTAAGTCCCCTGATTGAGTAAAACAAAGGACCCTAATGGAGTATAACAAAGTCCCAAGATCGAGTATAACAAAGTCCTCTGATCGAGTAAAACAAAGTCCCCAGATCGAGTATAACGAAGTCCCCTGATCGAGTATAACAAAGTCGCCTGATCGAGTATAACAAAGTCCCCTGATCGAGTATAACTAAGTCCCCTGATCAACTATAATAAAGGACCCTAATGGAGTATAACAAAGTCTCAAGAACGAGTATAACAAAGTCCCCTGATCGACTGTAACAAAGTTCCCTGATCGAGTATAACAAAGTCCCCAGATCGAGTATAACAAAGTCCCCTGATCGAGTAAAATAAAGCCCCCTCATCGAGTAAAACAAAGTCCCCTGATCGAGTATAACAAAGTCCCCTGATCTAGTGTAACAAAGTCCTCTGAACGAGTATAACAAAGTCACCTAATCGAGTATAACAAAGCCCCCCTCGACGAGTATAACAAAGTCCCCTGATCGAGTATAATAAAGCCCCGGATCGAGTATAACAAAGTCCCCTAATCTAGTATAACAAAGTCCCCTGATCGAGTATAACACAGTCCCCTGGTCGAGTATAACAAAGTTCCCTTATCGAGTATAATAAAGCCCCGGATCGAGTATAACAAAGTTCCCTGATCGAGAATAATAAAGGACCCTAATGGACTATAACAACGTCTCAAGATCGAGTATAACAAAGTCCCCTAATCGAGTATAACAAAGTCCCCTGATCGAGTATAACTAAGTCCCTGATCGAGTTAAACAAAGCCCCCTCATCGAGTATAACAAAGTCCCTTGATCGAGAAAAACAAAGCACCCTGATCGAGTATAACAAAGTCCCCTGATCGAGTATAACAAAGTCCCCTGGTCGAGTATAACAATGTCCCCTGATCGAGTATAACAAAGCACCCTCTTCGAGTATAACAAAGCCCCCTCATCGAGTATAACAAAGTCCTCTGAACGAGTATAACAAAGTCCCCTAATCGAGTATAACAAAGCCCCATCGATGAGTATAACAAAGTCTCCTGATCGAGTATAACAAAGTCCCCTGATCGAGTACAACAAAGACCCTGATCGAGTATAACCTATTCGCCGACTCGAGTATATCAAAGGCCCTTGGTCGAAAATAACAAAGTCCCTAAACAAGTAAAACAAAGTCCCCTGATCGAGTATAACAAAGTCCCAAGATCGAGTAAATCAAAGCCCACTGATCAAGTATAACAAAGTCCGCTGATCGAGTTTAACAAAGTCTCAAGATCGAGTTTAACAAAGTCCCAAGATCGAGTATAACAAAGTCTCCTCATCGAGAATAACAAAGTCGCCTGATCGAGTATAACAAAGGCCCCTGGTCGTGTACAACAAAGTCCCCTGCTCGAGTAAAACAAAGTCCCCTGATCGAGTATAACAAAGTCCCCTGATCGAGTAAAACAAACACCCCTGATCGAGTATAACAAAGTCCCCTGATCGAGTATAACAAAGCCCCCTCATCGAGTATAAAACAGTCCCCTAATCGAGTATAACTAAGTCCCATGATTGAGTATAACAAAGGAACCTAATGGAGTATAACAAAGTCCCAAGATCGAGTATAACAAAGTCCTCTGATCGATTAAAACAAAGTCCCCTGATCGAGTATAACAAAGTCCCCTGATCGAGTATAACAAAGTCCCCTGATCGAGTATAACAACGTCCCCTGATCGAGTAAAACAAAGCCCCCTCATCGAGTATAACAAAGTCCCTTGATCGAGTATAACAAAGTCCCCTGTTCGAGTGTACCAAAGTCCTCTGATCGAGTATAACAAAGCCACCTCGTCGAGTATAACAAAATCCCCTGATCGAATATAACAAAGTCCCCTAAACGATTATAATAAAGTCCCCTGATTGAGTATAACAAAGTCCCTTGATCGAGAAAAACAAAGCCCCCTGATCGAGTATAACAAAGTCCCCTGACCGAATATAACAAAGTCCCTAGTTGAGTATATACATAGTCACCTGATCGAGTATAACAAAGCCCCCTGATCGAGCATAACAAAGTCCCCTGATCAATTACAACAAAGTTCCCTGATCCAGTATAACAAAGGCCCCTAATGGAGTATAACAAAGGCCCCTGATCCAGTTTAACAAAGACCCAAGATCGAGTATAACATAGTCCCCTCATCGAGTATAACAAAGTCCCCTAATCGAGTATAACAAAGTCCCCTTACCGAGTATAATAAAGCCCCGGATCGAGTATAACAAAGTCACCTGATCTAGTATAACAAAGTCCCCTGATCGAGTATAACAAAGTCCCCTGGTCGAGTATAACAAAGTCCCCTTATCGAGTATAATAAAGCCCCGGATCGAGTATAACAAAGTCCCCTGATCGAGTATAATAAAGGACCCTAATGGACTATAACAAAGTCCCAAGATCGAGTTTAACAAAGTCCCAAGATCGAGTATAACAAAGTCCCCTCATCGAGAATAACAAAATCCCACAGTCGGATTAAACAAAGCCTTTACTCATCGAGAGTATAACAAAAGTCCTCTGATCTGGTGTAACAAAGTCCTCTGATCGAGAGTCTTAACAAGTCGCCTAATCGAAATTATAACCAAAGTCCTGATCGACCATAACAAGTCCCCTGATCCAGGTATAACAAGCTCTGATAGAGTATAACAAAGGGAACCTAATGAAGTATAACAAAGATCCCAAGATCGAGTATAAAGTCTTCCTGATCCGAGTATAAAGAGAATCCCCTGATCAGGTATAACAAAGCCCCCTAATCAGGTATAACAAGTCCCCTTATCGAGTATAACTAAGTCCCCTGATTGAGTATAACAAAGGACCCTAATGGAGTAAAACAAAGTCCCAAGATCGAGTATAACAAAGTCCCCTCATCGAGTATAACAAAGTTCCCTGAACGAGTATAACAAAGTTCCATGATCGAGTAAAACAAACACCCATGATCGAGTATAACAAAGTCCTTGATCGAGTATAAAAGCCCCCTAATTGAGTATAACAAAGTCCCCTGATCGACCATAACAAAGTCCCCTGATCGAGTATAACAAAGTCCCCTGGTAGAGTATAACAAAGGCCCCTGGTCGAGTATAACAAAGTCCCCCCATCGAGTATAACAAAGTCCCCTGATCGAGTATAACAAAGTCCCCTGATCGAGTAAAAACAAAGTCCCCTGATAGAGTTTAACTAAGTCCCCTGATTGAGTAAAACAAAGGACC